>NC_133935.1:16955410-17272231 GCF_031877795.1 Strix aluco | reverse complement strand
ATTTTCATTGATGAAGGTCAGTGTGTTCGAAATTGGCTGTTGATTAGTGCTGCCTATGACACCTCAAGGGCCTCCCTGCAAGTATCTTAAAAGGATCTCATTTTCAGAGGTGCTGAGCAGCTCTTACTGAGTTCCAATGCTGTGATAAGTGCCCAACACCCCTGAAAACCAGACTCCTTACAAATGTTTCCAGGCAAGGGACCCAAGAGCAAGTTACTCAAGATTAGTGAGAAGTTTTGGAAGTTTGTCTAGGATTTCTTCCTTTGGATGAATTCTTTTGCCTTTCTTATCTTTGCTCAGGTTTGTTACTTCTTATTGTTTTGCTTTTCTTTGCTGTGATCTCCTCCTCTCATCACAATCTCAGCCCCACTACTTGTGCCTGTCAGTTTTCCGCTACTATTTCTGGTAATGCCCAGTGCTGATGTGCTGAGGCCATTTCTGTGCCCTAGAGACGTTTCAGAAGAGATGTCCACAGAGTTAATTTAGCCACTGTCAACAAAAAATCAACTTCTTTGCATTACAATGTATAGGACACATATCTAAGGAAACACATCTAAGGAGCTGTTTCTGTCCCAAAAGACATAAAAGTTAGAGACAGACAAAACTGTTTTTCATGAGATGTATGGGATCATGAGATAGATACTGACAGAAGGAAAACTTTTTATTTGGGTGCTTTTGCCCCATTCTCTACAGCTTGACATCAGCAGCAGGACAGGTAAGGTAGGGGAATAGAATTGTTAGCCCCCTTCTCTCCTGCTCCTCTCCACCTTGGAGTGCAAAACGTTCATGCAATAATCAGATTTCTCTTTCAGCGTCACTGGGAGTCATTATCCCCTTGTAAGAGCCCTGGGAAAGACATTCTCCCTTGAGTTTTCTGCTGAGTGAGCTGAATGCTGACCTGCTACGGTTTGTTTTTTCTTACAGGAATGAAACTGTTTTACACCAGTTCTGTTGCCCAGCAGCTGATGCAGAGCAGAAGCCTTCATCTCCGGACTCCTCACCAAGGTGGGAAATTGCTGCCAGCAAGACCATTACTTTTCCATCCCCTACTTCCTTATCATCCATCACTAATCTTCCTGCCCCAGACAAAATTCACATAATATACACCTCCATCCTCCTCCATCCTCCCTTATGTCCCATGTCCCCAGCACTGCTGTCCTTCTCTTTTCCCTCCCAGAGGTTACTGTTCATACTGTTGTGTAATTGCTCACAAACCCCCTCTGGCCTTCACTCATACACACCCATGCACCTCCAAAAACATACTTTCTGCCTCTCTTCAAACATCTACTTCCATCAACCCACATTCATGCTTGTACCTTTTCTTACCCTTCTGCATCACTTTGACACCGACATACACCTGATTCACTCTTCTCCTTCAGATTAGTTATCTTACATTATAAGCTGCCTGGACACACACCAGTATAGACCCATAACCTTTAAGCTACAGCAAAAGTCACCAAACAAACTTAGGGTTCTGTCTCACACCCTGAGACAGTGTGGGGGTGCAGTTTTAATGTGTTGAAATGGTCTGAGCTTGCCAATGAAGGACAGTTATAGACAGGTACTATAAACTATTACTAACTTGTATCCAGTGCAGCCAGTTGTGGGTACAACAGCAATTGTCATAGCTCTCCCTCATCACTGAATGACTTCAGTGCCAAGATCAAGAGGTCCAAGGAGCTTCAAACATACTTAAGATGCACATACTGCATATAGCTTCCATGCTCGGCCTTGTTCCTCTGTTCTTGTCATCTCCTTCTCCTCTCACAACTTCTTACACCTTCATCTCATAGACCTACTCCTTTTTCTCATGCCTCATCACCCTTCCTTCAACAGCAAATGGGTTTCTCTTTAAAGATTTCTCTCATCACACTGCTAGACTTTTACATCTGACCTTTGGCATCTGTATAAGAAGCCTGAGTTACTAGGGAGGGCTTCGGACAGAATTGGGCAGCTGAGTTGCAGTAGGGAGGCTACAGCATTTTAAAAATGGTATTTCTCTTGCTTCTGCTCACTGGAGCAGACTGTGGTTTCTGATTTCCTTCCAAGGAAAACTGTGAGTGCTGGACAACTGTGAAGAGAACAGTGGGTGTTGGGGGTGTGGGGGTGTGTGTGTGAATGTTCAAAAGTAGGGTTCAGCCACACTTGGAGACAGGGTAAAGAAACAGGCCCCCTCCTGTCCATTTATGTATGAAGATGAAAGGGTTAACCCCCATGATGTCTCTGCCAAGGGCTTTCAAGCATTGGTAAAGTTTGCATGACAGCCCTGTGGGACATCTGCAGCTGCACCTCTGTGACAGATGGGGAGATGCTGGCAAGGAAGAGGAAGAGACAACAGAGGTTTCTGTGGTAGGGACAGCTACCTCTCCTTTACATTTCTGGAGAGAGAAAGTTTTGGTTATGTGCTCTATTTTGTCTGAACAGAGGCTCAATTTTGCTATAGTATTCTATCTTCATACCCCAATCCTTGACTCTGCCCCATTCTTGTCCCAGCCTCCATCTTATTTCTGATCAGTTCCCTTATTTTCTAGCATTTTCTTATCCTACAAGGCTGTCACTTCTACAGTGTCTTAAGCTCTAGCGTCATTTTTGTTATGCTCTTTGTCAGGCCTTATTTGTTAGGTCTTTTTGTCACAGTGACTCCCAAAGGCCCTACCCATCCCTTGAGCCTGAGTTTCCCTGCCCTCCTTGTTCTGGGAACCACCAAATTTCTCACCTGGGCTTTAGCAGGTAAACTGAAGAAGAAGCAATCATTTGTTTCAGTAATTTAACCACTTTGGCAAGTTGCATCCAAAGATGAGTCTGAGCCAGGAAAGTCAAAATTGGGGATGAATGACAAAGAACCCTATGGCATGTTTCATCTGGGCTTCCAGTTAAAGGGCTTCTCATACTGGTCTATGTCTGTCCATTTTATGTCTTTTGTAGCTTGTCCCATTCTGCAGGCCTCCTGCTTTCCTTACTTTTTTCCCAAGGCTTTCTTTTGTCCTCTCCATTTCTTATGCCCCCAGAACCCAATAGCAGTCCTGAATTTGTCTGTGTGTGACACTACATTCTATGTAGAGATATAGATGGTTGAAGCCACCATAGCTATTTGAAGGTGAGAAACAGGCACACAGAATTTTTGCTTTTTGAAACAGATCAGCTTTTATATGTGATCTCTCTATGTGACTGTCTCAGGTGAGAAGAGGAGCTCTACTTCCCACACAGTGCCAGAAGAAAGGCAGAGCACATGCAGGACTATTAAACTCACCCATCAGCTTTATGCTGGCCAGAAAACACCTCTGAGCCTCTGCCGGGTCCTGCAGTCAGCCATAAGCTTCCTTCATACCCGAAGTTACATATACAATGCAGTGAGGAGAACAAAAAAATGGCAGAGAGGGAAAAACACAGGGTCACCATGGAGCTGATGTCCATACCTGATAGCTGTGCTGCTCTGGAATGGTATGCTGCTGGGAGAAGCTAATCAGATCATTTACAGAGCCTGTCACCCTACTCAAATCATGAACAGGCTCCCCATTGAACCAAGGCAGAACAAAAGTCAATCAAGACTGAAATATGTGGGTCAGACAGCCTGAATAGGCAATCAGTTCCTGGGTGAGCCAGGCATATCCCTAAATAAGCTCATCAGGGCTCCTGATGGGAGAGCCTGGGACACAGGGGCTCCCTGTGCAGCTCTCCTGAGCACCGCTGAATGGACAGAGAATCACAAGTGATGCTGTGGTGAATTTGACAAACCAGCTCGGGTTTATTATTTCTTTTCCCCCTCTATGATCAGGCGTTTCCCTAAATGAGATAAATCCTGTCAGAACTGATGCCACTAATAACCATCAGCCGTCTAGTTTTAATTAGAGTTTGCTTCATTAATGCCCCAACTCCTCTCTGCGCAGCAGATTAAATAATGTACTTGCAGCTCATTTACACAAACCCCCAAACTGCAGGGCTGAGCTGCAATCCTTTAATTAAACAGCCCAGCTGATCCCTACCACTGCCTCGGCTCATCAGTTTAAGCCGATTAAAGAGAATAGGGACTAATAAAGAGCATAAACAGGGAAGTGACTCTCGTCTCTTCAAGGGACTTGGAGACTCCAGTGGTGATCAGCTACTTTCTCCTCCTTTACCAGGAACCTTACATCAGCCCACATTGCTTCCTTCTGGGACCTGCAAGAACGGTCCTGCTTTCAGCAGGAACCCAGCCTTATCTTGTGGGACAGAAATCCTTCAGGAGACTGAGGGAACATGAGCAGCAAGAGGGTAACACAGCAGGGAAGGTGAAGATAAAGAGGAACATCAAGGCAGTAAGAGGAGTACTGCCTGACTGCAGGAGAGACCAGCGAGAGCAGCCATACAGCTCAAGTGTGGGGCAGAAGGAGAAGGAAACACAAGTCATAACAGTAGGAGGTCGGCTGTCAGGAACAGTCTGGGACAAAAGTCTGTCTCTGCTTGTGGTTTGTGATGGTCATTGTTGTTCTTGTGTGGTCTTCCCTAATGTTTGTCCTGCAAGATTTCTGACTTTTTCTTTGCTACCCATCCAGCTAAAAATGCCTTGGCTTCACCTGAATGGGAATGATTAGGAACATGTCAGTGTCTAACCACTCAGTAGAAGCTAACTCAATGAGGTGGTTGCAATTATTCCCACTCATATTGTTCTGTTTTGCTTCAGCAAAGCAGTGCTAGCCCCCTTCTCTCCTCCAGCATGCGAATTCCTTGTGGGTTCCGTGAGTTTTAACAGTGTGAATTTCTCACCTGGCTGCTTAGCTGGGTTGCAGCAGCAATCAGCAAGACTGGTGCTGTAGGCCATGAATATTAGGAGACAGATTTGATCCCAGAATCTGCCCCCAAGAAGCTCAGAGCCAAAGTACATTATGAGGTGATGGCAGCAGCAGGCACATTCCTGTTGCTGAACTCTAAGGCTTCCCCATTTCAAAATGCAGTGTATAAATCATGGACATGGACCACCACTGTCTGCACTGATCTTGTACACCACTGGCTTCATGACCATAACCCATATTGTAGGTTGGGCTCCTGCTGGGGATGCCAAAGATGAGGTTGAGGGGAATGAGGAGACTCCATGGATGGCAGTAGGAGCTAACCCTGCTCCTTTACTGAGGTGCTAATTAGACTCTGATTTAGCCAAACCCTACAATTTCATAAAGCAACTGCTCTTTTTCTTGCTGGCTTCTGCCTGTTAACGCCAGGGCTTCATTCTAGGGATTTGAATAGCCTAGTAATTGCATTTCCCATTTCTCCCAGTCTCACACAGTGGAGACTGGCATCCCAGAACAATGACCTTAAAATGTGTCCAGCAGCAGCCCAGCTCTAACAGGATTACATACCATTTTCTTTTGTGTGAGGTAATAGGGCTGAGATGAGAAAGATTTGTTTCTATTAGAGTAATGAGAGGAAATGATGGAGTCACAATTGGAGGGAACAGTATATTCATTCAGTTGCCTTTCATAGGCTTTTTGGAGCCTGCCTCTGGCTTGCCTGCAGTGCTGAATAGGAAATCAGCAGAAAATCACCTCTGCTCCAGTGATGGGAAAAGTTCTACATAAAACTTTAAGCACCTGGTGCAGGTCCACTTTGGCAATGAACATGGAGATAGCACTGGAAGGCTGAAGGATCATGTCACAAAGGAGACTGGGGGGGATCTGGGTACATTTGTGTGAAGGGCAGGATCAGATGCCAGATAGCTCTTTGGGAAGGGATGATGTTCCACCTGTGTTTGTGGGAGAGAGAAGGTCCTTCCTATCTGGAAGAAGTGCAGATGAGACCTGACTTGCTTTTACGTCAAAGGAGACAAAGGGATGTCCCAGGAAGAGGAGAGGTCAGGGATCTGAACAGAGTCTTCTGGAAGGGCTTGGATGTGTACTGAGCAGAAGGGCTAGGGTCTGAAACATCCATGGAAACACCTGTGGAAAAGTTGGGCAAGCTCTGCTCATATTTTCCCATAACATTTTCTCACTTTCCAGTAGGGAGACTGCTGCTTAGATCAGGGTTGAAACACGATTAGTGCAACTGGCAAGTGTTTACTTCATGATTACAGACCAATTAAATTGTAACTCAATATAGTTTAGACTTCAAACAGCTGTGTACTCATTTCTAAAGTGCCTGCTGGATTAGTCACTGTCACAGATTGGTTACTGCCTGGCATCACAGCACCAATTAGTGGTAAGGAGACATGTAAGCCATTGGCTACATCTCCAAGCCAGCCTTCCTTGCAGTTCTGGTGAAATTCCCTCTTGCCCCACTTTTGACTTAACCAAAGTACTCAAATGGAAATATGTGTTCCTGCTGGAAGAGGTCCTTTGTGCTTGTTGCTCCATTTTTGCATGTGGGAGGGTGAAAAGTGGATGAACAGATTTTGAACAGTTCTTTGAAGTCAAACCTTCAAACATCTTTCTTCCCAGCTCTCTGAGCTGCATAAGAGTATGCTACACCCTAAGCATCACATGTTTAAAACCCAAAATCTGATTTAATTTACTTCTGGAGGTCTGCTGTCTCTGACTCTTCATGTCTCTTTACCTGAACTCTCTGTTTCCACTGAACAGGCGTTTGTTCTTTGTCCTATGAAGTCATACTGGAAGGCATTGGCACAAAAGAGCCATGAATATTATCCACTGCACAGTCACAGCATCATGTCCCTCTTTGGCTACTGCTGTAGTCCAGGAGCATTTCTCCTCTCAGTACAGCTCTCACTTTGCCCACAGAGTGACCACTCTGTGTCCTCTAACAGTATAGATCCTCCTGAGAAATCCACAACACCTTGTTTGCATTGTGAATGCAATACCCCTTAAGGCTGAGGTCTATGAAGTTGATGAGAACTGAACTGCTCTCCAAGTCAATTCTTCTTTTAGATACTGCTGAAGCATCTTGGTAAAAAACAGGTGGGAAATGATGATTTTCCACCAGTATCCATAATGCTTTAAGCATTACAGAAAAACAACTGAGCTACCCAACATTTTGTCTGAACTTGTAAAAGATTGACCTTGCCTGACAGAAAGAATGCAAATCCAGTTCATGAAATGGGAAATTAGCCTTTCTGATTTAGGATTGCTGGCAGGATATTGGATATATAATCTGGAACTCAGTGCTTCCCCTCAGCTCAGGTACTCCATAGCTCTGGCCCAGGTGTGAAGAAACATGGTAACAATTCTAGTCTGTATCAAATCAGATCTATAACCTACCACACAAATCAGCATAACAACTCTAACTAATTGGCCCCCAACTGGCAGTGTCACTTGCAAGCTCCTACAATTAGTGGACCACAGAGATTGAATTTTCCTCTGATTCTTGATGGAGAGCACTCCAGGTAAGGCTTACAGCACCCGGACATGCCAGTGCAAAGCAAGCCTCTACGACCATGGTCTGTGCCTTGTGTGCTCTGAGGACAGATGACTTCATATACAAAACTCTTCAATCCGACTTCTCTTATTCATGCTAAAGTCCTCCACAACATTGTTTTTGGAAACACACAGGAGAAGTTTGAACAACATTTCCGCTTTGTTAGCACATCCTGTTTGTGCCTCTCTTCTAATTTCTTTTCCTTATTGAGATCACGGGCATGAAGAGATGATTTTTTCTGTTTCTTAACAGCTCATCTAGTTCTTACTCTTTCCTCCCTGTAGACTTACTAATCCTGTTCAAGATACTATGATTGGAGGTTGTGGGGATACAGCAAACAGGCAGGGATGGGTCGGCAAAGTTCACATAAATATTTGCCAGGCTTACAGTTGTCAGAGTTTTAATTTTAGTCTGACACAGAGTTGTGGCAGAGAAGTAATGTCCAGACCCAGATTTGAACTCTTCCTAAACTTGGGAGCGAGTAGATTCCTCTCTTTTTATGGGTGCTTTGTACAGTTAGGACTAGCAGCTTTAATTGCTTTGCAGGAGCCTAGGTCCAGAACCACAAAGGTATTTAGTGCCTGTAGATTTAGGGTAAATATGGAAACACAAGTATAAGCAAAAAATGTTTTAGAGAACATTTTTAACATCATACTTACCAACAACCTTGGGAATGTCTTGCAAGGAGGTATAGTTCGCAAGGAGGTATAGGTGGCAATTCTTCTGGGAGGAATGACTCTTTCTGAAAGAAACAGGAGGTGAATTTCAGATGCAGCATCTCAGTCCTGTAAAGGAGATCCACCAGGACGTTTTGGCACTCCCACACAGGTATTTCTCTGCTCCTTCTCTCCAACAGTTGTTGCAGCCACTTTCAGGCAAGTTTGGGGAATGTGAGGGTGGGGAAGTGAGGAATAGATGGGGTCTTCAAAAGGAAAAAAAAATCTCTGGCAGAAATTAGAGTCTCCCTGTCACACTGGTTGTTTTGTTTGCCTCTGTCAACACCTTTCTTCAGGAAGGAGGAAGATGGCAGGAGAGAGAGGCCAAAGAAAACCCATCTGAAGTATCCTCTTTTGAAACTGCAAGGATACCCATCAGACACATGTTTTCTGAGAGCCTGAAGCTATATCCAGCCATTGCCTGGCCACACATTTTCCAGTCCTTCATTTTCCCTTGTTGCTTCTGTTGCTTACATAGGTCCTGCCCTAGAGGACTTCAGACTTGGATTCAGGTACTCTTCTCCCACATGTGACAGGATGTGACATTTCTTGGGCCACAGCAGTGTCAGTGAAAGAGAATCAATCATAGCCTACCTTACAGTTGTGGGAACCACTTTCAACAGCTACTGAGATCAGTTAGTTGCTTTAATACTAGGTGATTCACTCATGGATTTCAGATGATCCTCATGTTCTGTCTCCTGTATTGCAGAGAATTCCCTGCCTGTAACGTGACAGCTTCTTGGTACCAGTGGAATGCAGCATAAACACCTGCTGTATTCTGTGTGATAATGCCACAGAGATGCATGAGAAGAGGCTGTGACAGCTTTGGAAATAGTCCTGTATCTAGCACTGGAAAACAGGCACAGACGGTTGATAAAGTAATAGCAGATGGACTGTGGTAGAGCTCCCACCATTCATTCTAATCCTCTACTGATATCATCTGACCTGATCTGCATCAGTCAAGATGCACCCACACCCCAAATTAGGCCACTCCAGATCTTTTGTACACTAAGGTGTGTTCTGTTGAACTTGACAGGTGGTTTCTGTGGACCCTCTGTCCACACACTTGTTTATGGCTTACCAGGCAGAGACAGATAAGGCAAAGAGATGGAAGAAAGAGCCAATGAGAAAGAGAGACAGACTCACCCCAGCAAAGATAACAGTGCTACTGTAAGGAAAATGAATGGCAAACATGCTGTAGAGAGAAGGGGAATGCCAGAGAAGAAGCAGGAAAAGCCAGAAGTTAAACACCGGTGTAACTGAAAGAAGAAACTGGAGGGTACAAGAATTTATGAACAGGAGATAAATGAGCAGGTCCTTTGGCTGGAATATTCCTGTTCATGCCAGCATTCTTTGGCAGTGACAACAAAGAGGCTGTGGCCTTTTATTACACATTTTCTCATAGTGTGATGTCAATCCAAAGGCCTTTTGTATTTTCTGTGCTCTGCAACACTAACTCACTCCTATGCAGGTTCATCTTCTGACCACCCCCATGGGGCAGGCTCTGTGCTCAAACAAAATAAGCTTTCCTTTTGGAAAAGCTTGTTGGTGCTCCAGGGTTCCTTCTTCTGCATGTGGCCCTGGCAGGGTTACATATTCTCCAGGAAGAACTGAAGAGTCTGAGATGCTGAAGAGGACCACACTATACAGCTGCTCAGGCTGCTCTATCTGGGCTCTGTGAACAGCTAGATAGCTGAGGGAGAGAGTGTAAAAAAAGTTGGGAGATTTTGGGGACTGTCACCTGGCCTGTTCAGAAACTGCAGAAGAACTGGAGACTAGTCCATCTTCTGTAAGGAAACATCATCCTGAGGAAAAGCATCAAGACATAAACAGGAGCTGAGTTCAGTGGGATTCTACTTTTGAGACTGAGGAAACTAACTGGCCACACCATTTGGAACTGTGTTCCATCTCTGATTGGCACTTTGGTTCTTTCCATACACAGACTACTGTCATCCCACTGGGAACTGTATTTGCCTAGTGACTAGAGCCCAGTGCCACCTTTGTCATGTCCCACACTGGTATGTTGCTGATTTCCTGTAAACAGGTTATGATGCTGTTATTATTGTCTGTGTATTGGGGTTGACTGCAATCTCTCTCATTCCATCTTTTGAGGAAAGAGGGAAGATGGGGATAGGCTACCCTATGTACACATTGCTGGTACATGTCTTCTGGGGTGACTGGCAAAAGATAACAGATGCCTCTAATTTCCCAGAATACACTAATGTGAGAGTAGTAGGTCAAGATGCACAGAAATGGATGGTGCAGAATGGCACTGTGAAAAGTATTGCTGTGCTGTTACAGCACAACTGGATCTGATAAGCATGTTACATATTGTCTTAAAATATAGCATATTTGGCTAGATCTGCCACTGACTTTGGTGCAATCCATGGCATAATGCCATTTAGCACCAGCCATAGTTCTGCTCAACAACACAGTAGGATTGGTTGCCTGGTCAAGGCAAACTCCGATTTTTGTTAATGATCTTGCCCCAAAAGGTCTGTGTCTGAGTACGAAGTATATAGATGGGAATAATTTTCATTCCTCATAGGGAAGAAAAGTTTAAGTGGCCCTAGGAGAATATGAGTTTGTATGACCAAATGTGGAGGCTGCTAAGACATCCTGTTTTCCAAATGGGAATGAAGAAAGAGATAAAAGGGAATAAGGCCTCAGGGAAGAGAAGTGACATGAAGTGGATCAGAGTGTGAGTGAAGCAGCAGTGACAAAATAGGTTAGAACTTGAAAAAGTAGAGCTTTGTGCCTGCTGCATAAGGCTGTGGGGGTGGTCACTGGATTGGGGAAAGGAGGAAGGAATGCTAACCATGCTGTTTCTATCTTGGTCTTCAGCCATAGGCCAACCCAAAACTCTAGATCTGAACACACTGGCAAAGTTAAAATCTGGATCGTATCTGATTTCCTAAAGCTGGTGAATGGTGTATGGACTGTCTGTATTGAGGATGGTGATTTGAGGCTGTGTTACCCTTTATGTTGAGGAGGACTGGGTTTCCTTCTCCTTGGTTTGACACAAGCAGTGGCCTTCTACTGGGATGCAGTGATCACAAGAGATTAAATAACTGAGGTGATACTTGAGTACAGAAACAAAATTTATCTGTGTTACATGAAGATCTTCCTGTGAAGCGCCTCACTCACTGCCTTCAGAAATCAATTACCCCAATCCCTTAGGAAGGAACCCAGAGGTGCAGTCCAACCTAGGGTCTGTCACAACAGGTAGAAAAAGAAGACCATGGAAGCCCTTGCCTAGGTCTATAAAATGCCAAGAGTTGTGTTCCTCACCCAGCTCACAGACAGCTGGAATAGGAGAGCAACGGGCTGAGGGGATATGCAAGGTTTCCTTGCCTTGTAGAGGCTCTGCTGCCTCCCAGCCCTGAATTCATCTCATTTTAGCAGTGAAATTCTATCTTCTGCATGATTGCACCAGCAGGCTTTTGTCAGCGAATTTGGTGATGTTCAAACCTGCCTCAGGGATGAAGAGCCAAGAGATCTGAGTCGAAGTGGCAGAAAGACTGCTGCTGAGAAGCCAAGTTTCTCTTTCCCGGGGTGCTGAGCGGGCAGTTACACTAATGCAGGATGCCATCTGTTTTTTCCTTCTCTAAAAGGTCGTGTTTACCAAACATTGCAGAGGCAAGAGAGGTCGAGGGTTAAAGTAAAAGTAATTAAACCCTGCAGAGCAGGGCCCCCCTATGCCTTCACTGTCCACTTGGTGCTTTTCACACTTCAGTGATAAGCACAAGTGCCCTGTTTGACACAGCCACAAGTAACCCCCTCTGCAGTGACAGGCTGTGGGATCTCCTCCTAGTCTAACCTGCAGAGACAGCACAGCAACCAGCCTGGGGAGTCAAGCACCAAGGTGTGATGGGCAACTGAGAAAGGGGCTGTACTTCCTAAGCTGAGCACTGTGCTCCTGATGCTGGTGAAACAGGAGGCATGGCCAGGAAAGGAGGAGGAAGGAGGGGTGTGCCAGAGAGGTGACCTAAGTCATTCTGAGGTGTCACCCAGACACACCTAGGAACTACAAGAAAAAGACTCTGTGACAACCGCACCACTCAGCATGACCAGCCTTGCACCACAAACACTACTTCTCATACAGTTGGAGCTGCCTTAGCTGTTCCAAGTCACCCTCTGGAGGAGCCTGTGTGTCTCCATGAAAAAGCAGAGATCCTAGTCCTCAGGTGACTGAAGTTAGTCATGAAGAGCCTGGCCCTCAGACAGGCAGCCAGCCCAGACTGACACCTGGGCAATCACCTTTGCACCACGGGGGCATGGGATGCATCAGAAAAGTTTAGCTCCTGTAGTGCTGTTCTGTAGCAAGAGGCACATCACCACCACAACATGGGAATTTCACAGCACGTAGGAATCTTGTTTAAGTACCAAATCTGAAATGGAGGCCTTGACTTTGGCACATTGGACCCTGTGGGACATGAGGCATTTTCTAGTATTATTACATTTTCTGTCTGCTTAATATACATCTCACCAAAACCACTATACGCAATGTTGAAAAGATGTTGCCTGGTTCAGTCTGTGCTAAAGGGTGTTAAATTTAATTGATTTCTAATATATTTACCATACTGTACTGTCAAATCTATTTTACAGGTGTGTGTGCCAGCCTTTTTATGAAACAAGTAATATATTCTGGGATGGGTAATAAGCTTGGCTAATTATCATTAATTCCTCTTGGGTAAAACTAGTGTGAGAAGATGGATTGATGCCACTGCTTTGCAAGGTGTTACGTGAATGTAGACAAAATCAGAATCTTGTTCCTATATTTATCTGTGTTGGGGGAGACTGTCTGAGAAAGCTGCAGCTTGGCTGGCAGAGGATGATTTGCCAAGATCAAGTTCCAAGTTCCTTGCCTCTCTGGCAGGAGATACTTTTGCCTTCTATCATTTTCAGCATGCTCCCAGAGAGCAGTGACTCCAAGTCACCCTAAAACCTGAACTTTAAAGCAAATCAGAAACAATTATTTTGCACTCAGACTCCCAGGATGTCAGAAATCTCTGAACCTTGAAAAGATCCCATAATATATTACCAAGCCTGTCTCAGCCATTTTTTTTCATTGAATTCTGATCAACCCATTCACCATATGTTATGGGTGTCCTCAGGGAACACTGAAATGAAATAAACTGAAAAGGCACTTTGGACCCTGCTAACTCAGCAACTGATTTATTTTTTTTTTTCCGGGCAGGGAGAGCAGAGAGGACAGGGGAAATGCTGAAATGTCTTAAGACAGAGGGAGCACAGGTTCTTGCATATTGGGGTCTGCACTCCATTCTCTTGGCATTAGCTAGTGACCTCTTTCTAGTTCTCCATATGGCACTTTGTAAGGGTTTTTTATTGTGACCTCTCTGAAACTTTGAAGTCTTATATGGCTCTCAGGCCATGATAATACTAATCGCTTACAGCACTTTAGAGCAGCATATATATAATAAGCAACTGATCCTGATAAGGACCTCTGTGAAATGGATTCATAAACTTCTGTGGTCCTTGTCCATGTAGTCTTTACCTCAGTTACAAGTCACAGTCCTGCACACTGACCTTGAATACCATGAAGAAAGTGTTTGGTAAGTTACACATGGGAAACGGCAATGTGATCTTCTCCCGGAGTGACACAGGGACACAAAGAAGAGGTGAGATCAGCCTCTGTAGCACTTTTGTGCTACACCTCACACCCATAGCTTCCTCCTATCCAATTATTTAGATATTTTTGCATAACCACTATACCTGTATATGAGCATCCTCTTCTTGAGTGACTGGTTTCTTACACCGCTGTCCAAGTCCAGAGGGAGCCATTGCTATTTTTGTTACTCTGTTATTGCTCTTATTTATCTGCAATAATTTTTCTTCTTGTAGGAGCAAAGAGATGAGTTTTGTGTCTTGACCACATAGGAGCTGTGTAGCTCTGGAGTGATCATTCAGAAAGTTCAGTTTTAATTTCTTACAGGACTAACATTACTGTCCTTGAGAAGAGTAGTTCTCCTGGTCCTAAAGCCCTGTTTAGTCACTCAGCTACCCTGTAAACACCTTTCTGAGCACTCTGAAAATTACTCTTAGACTGCGAACTAATTCTGGTATTTGACAGCAGGATGTAATGTTTGGAGCATCCAACTTCTGTGTTCCTGCCTACAGGTCTAGCTTGAAATTGTTTTGAAAATTTGGGGGGGAAGGGGCTGCATGTTCTTTCTCAAGTCATCAGGTATGGGAATGTTTAAGCCTGACAGTCAAGATCCAACAGATAATCATGGTTCAGCTCCACAGCTGACAGAAGCACAGATCCTTGCCAAGCTGGAAATGTGTGTATGGAGTATGCAAGGAAGTGCACTATCCTGATACTGTAGGAACTGAAAAGCAGTCAAATCTCTCCTGGGACAGAGTGTGATACAACAGCTCTGTACAGACATGGGGACCTGATACTACTAGGAATGGGCAGGTGGGCTTCTCTGCCTTGATAATTTAGTATCACTGATTTGGACTTTAGGTTTCCAAAATATCAGGAAGGAAGAAAAAAGAAAGTAATAAAAAAAGGCTCTACATAATACCATTTTTCCTCTATCATCTCCCTACACTCTTCCCTCAGTGTACTCCTTGTAGAAAATCTTCTTGAGAAATCTGCACATAGAAGCTAAATATCAGAAGTCTTGCTTACCCATGCTAGACAAAAATACTTATGGGTGCCCAGCTTAATTGTCTCAGTGACAGCTTTTACACCATCCTGCTTTCTTGAAATAAACACTAGGATTCAGCCCAGAAGCCTGATATCCCTGTTTTGAAATGCTAAACTAGCTGTAGTATTTCATATAAGCCCTGAGTCAGATTGTCTGTAGACACCATCTTTGTTAATAAAACTGGTTTCTGTCTGCAGCAGGTGTATACAAGTCAGCAGTGCAAGAGTAGCAGGAGATACCTGAAACATGAGAGATGTTTTCTACAGCAGATGGAATCTATTTGTAATAATGACTAAGCTAGTTGCTATGGGTCATAAAAGTCATGTAGGAACAACTAGGAAGAACAGAACAGCTGAATTTGTAGTCTTCCTTTTTTATCTGATTGCAAGTGATTTACATTAATATTACAACTTTCAATCAAACAGAATTCAAAGACATTACAAACCTTCCCTACCTGATTGAATGACTAGCAGAAAATTGCTTCATTTATCATGCAAGAGTAGCTGTAAAAACTGTGAAAGATGGTGGTATATGATACTTTAGGACAGCAAGTAAAGAACGCTGATTACAGTTGAAACTGCAGGGGTGACACTGGGATACAGAACTAAATTAACCTGGTTGGAGTTTGGCCAGGACATTGGGATTCACACCTTGGACTCTGCATGGGACTTTCAATTATTACAAGTAGTTAGAAAAATTTTCTTATCCAAGAAACAGAATGTGTAATAGCTCCATTCCCTTCCTTCATCCCACAACCAGGGAGGTTGATTGCTCACTGGCCAAGGGAAAACCAGTGGATCCCCATAATTTACTTAATAACATTTTTTTCCCCCTAGATCTTCCATGCTGTAATGTCTATTCTTGCCCTACTTACTTTTCTTACTGTTGGGGTTTTTTTTGTTAGTATGATTATAAAAGCTTCTGAGTCTTCACTTACTAACAAAAACTGTGCTCTATCAATGTGTGGTGGTTTGACCTTGGCTAAATGCCAGGTACCCACCAAGTCGCTCTATCACCTCCCCCCCCTTCCCCTTTTTTTTCTCAACAGGACAAAGAGGGGAAAGAAAATAAGATAGGAAAAAAAACCCCACAACCCTTGTGGGTAAAACAACAGTAGTTTTAATATAAGCAAAGCGAAGCAAAGGTCCGCGCGCGGAAGCAAAAAAAAGAAAACAGATTTATTCTCTACTTCCCATGAACAGGCGATGTCGGGCCTTCTCAGGAAGCAGGGCTCCAATAAGTGTAGTGGTTGCCTCAGAGGACCAAGGGTGACCCCACCCCCTTCCTCCTTTCTCCCAGCTTTATACTGAGCAGACGTCATATGGTCTGGAATATCCCTTTGGTCAGTTCGGGTCAGCTGTCCTGGTTGTGTCCCCTCCCAAGATCTTGCCCACCCCATCCCACTGTGGGGGGGAAATGTCGGAAAGAGCCTTGGTGCTGTGTAAGCACTACTCAGCAGTAGCCACAACACCAGTGTGCTATCAGCACCCTGCCAGCTCCCAGCATAAAACACAGCACCATGGGGGCTGCCACAGGGGAAAACCAATTCCGGCTCAGCCAGACCCAGTACACAATGCAAACCAACTGTGTCACTCAGGACAGAGGGAGATCAGGATCGTTAAGGTTTTAGCCTATATTTCACTGCAGCATCAGCTTTGATCTTTAGCAGTGCATTTTGTCTCTCATATGGGAGCTTCATCAGTTGCTGCTACTGGACAAGAGAGAATAAGCCTCCCCATACCATTTCCTCAGAAACAGGTTCAAGATGGGAGTAAACCTGGGAGGAATAGAGTGGTAAGTGTAACCATAGGGCTGTCATGCTAATATTCAGGCTGCTAAGTAAACTCTGTCTTTACCCCTTTTTTCCACTGCTTATAAGTCACTGAAGTTTACCAGCTGAAGCTGAAATTTGATGTCTTGCCTAAAGGTGAAATAGGTTTATATTGTTTTGGAGATTTTTTTTCTCACTAAGTAAAAGTGGTTCAGCCATTTTTTTTCACAAAAGAGCATGTAGAAACGATTCCCACTTCAGCAAGAGTATTTGCTATTGCTTTCTGAACAGCACAACAGCCAAACCAGCAGGGGGTTAAAAAGTTTATATTTAGCATAAAAACATCTAGCTGAAAAATGCCTTTGAGTGCTTCAGTGGAATCTGATTTTGATTTGACCAAGTTTTGACTCTCAGAAAATTCCATGCATAAGCACAATACATTCTGTATGGGTTTATTGACTGGGCTCAGAGCATGCATGGAGGAGGAAGGCAAGGTTATACGTGTACGTGTGGTTAGCTTACATCCTTATCCTAGCACAGTGTCTTTAGGGACTTCAGTTATTCACTGTGAGTGGGAGCACTGAGCTTGGTGGTGCTGCTTCTCACACATCTGTGACTGAATGTGTGCACTTAGTGCTTGCAGTCTTAGGGGCCTCCTGTGTCTTGAGGAATAACCTAAATGCCTAATGAGGTTAAAGGTGACTTCTGAGCATTTTGGGTTGGTCCAACATCCTCTGTGTCATTGGCCAGGATAAGAATCAGGTCCACTGAGGGTACCTAAGGTCAGACAGCCCAGTCTGGGTTCAACAGGTGGGTCCATGGTGATGAGGCAGGTCCAACGTCAAGCTGGGGAGTCAGTCTGCAGGTCAGAGTCCAGAGCAAGTCGGTCCATGGCCATGGAAAGGGGAAGGCCATGGAAAGGGGAAGGCAGAGCTGGAGACCAACACTCTTACAGTGTTGCTGGGGTGAGGACTGACTGTTCTGGGCTGGGCTGAAAAGGGGGAACTGTGCAGGGGATATTTGTAGGCACCCCAGATGAGGCTGGTCAGGCCATTAAGGTCTGTTAGTGCACTAAGGGCCCTGACAAGGCTTTCCAGAGAGCCTGAGGAATCTTCATGTCTGGAGATATTAAAAAGTTGACCGAAGAAGGCCCAGATTAACCTTATTTGTCTTTGAAAATGGCCCTGCTTTGAGCAGGGAGTTGGAATAGAGACCTCCAGCCTTCCCTCCCAGCCTAGGTTATTCTGTGATTCTACAAAAGCCTGCTGGTTTTTCTTCTATATTAGCAGTGCATGCAGGATATCCTGTCATTATGAATGTTACTCACTCAGACTCTAAACTGCGTGTGACAGAAAACCAAATAGGTAGCATACACTAGAGGTGATGTACAGTCTTACAGAGCAACAGGCCTGAATGCTGCAAACTCTTATGCACACACTTCACGTTCTACTACAAGCAGTCAGTGGAGGTCTTCAGAAAAACAGAGTTAAGCGTATGTGCAAGTGTTTAGAGGACCATCATGTCAGGGAATATTTGCTGGCATTTAGAGTCCATTCATGCTCCAGGGGAAGTCAACTAGCTCTCTAGTCTACTGCCTCAGGCCCTGATCTGCCCTAAAGAAAGTCTGCATAGCACACTGTGCACTGTGGCCTTGACTCAGCAGAGCAATTTGGGATATGTGTCTTGCTGAATCAGAGCTTATGCATCTAGCTGAAATTGCTTTGTAGGGCACAGTCCGGCTCCCACTGAAATACTTGTGAGACTTTTGGCATGCACTTCAATGAAAATGTGATCAAATCTATGTCACCTGGTCATCCCTTGAGCTGAGGATAAAAATTACTGCTCTGCTGGTTAAAATGAGAACGGATAGAACAGAGGCTGCCAATAAAAATATTACAGTGAGAGCTGTGAGGGAAAAGTCTTTTATTAACGTTTCCTTCAGCGTAGATCGACATAGAACAGAAGGAGTTAAAAATGGGTACATACTTTACATGTACGTCTTTAGGTATAGAAAAAAGAGTGTTCAATTGTATAGTATCAGGAATAGAACAAGGAAAGATTTTATAAGGTGTACAACCTAAAAGAGCAGTTTTATGCCTCATTTTAATAGTGGTGTTTTCTGATTGATGAGTATGCAGATATGTCATTTTAATATGCTTTGACAAAGTTGATTATATAGCGCTTATGTAAGAGACTGGTTTCTTCTGTGAATTTATTTTTTAAGTCTAACTGGTGACTACATGCATGTGTATAAAAGAAGAAACTTTCTACCTTTAAATCCTTCGTCTTTCTTAGTTCTGAAGTTGTGATACTGTCTTTGGCTCATCAGATCTGGAACCCTCTTAGAAACTGTGGGAATATTTTTAAGCTTGATTGTTAAATCTACTGAACAGAAGAGCCGCCATTGGAGACAATAAACTTCCTTTTTAAAGTACTAGTAAGTATGCAAAAGTGCTCCAAGGCTTAGGAGGCAAAGTCTATTTACGGTTAGAAGACTTTGTCTCTTAAGTGCTTACAGCACTTTTGAACATGAGACTTAAATGCTTCAAGGTAATTTGGGCACTACAGAAAATCATATCTAACTTCCCTGATTTTGCTCTGACAACAACACCAATCACCAAATGTTTTCTTATCTAGATGACAGCAGAACTGGTTGTACATGAAGCAAATCCAAGTAAAAGAAATATGATTCAGAAGTGAATTAAATAATTTAATGGTGTTTAAATATGTGAGACAGTACACATCCTTGGTTTCAATGGAATTAAATACATTGGTTCTGTAGTAATTATTTCCAAAACTAGATGTTGCTCTCAGCTAAATACTCATCCCCTGGAAACCAGTGGAGCTGTGTCTGGTGTATCCAGTGCATGGGTCTATGCAGAGTCCATGCAGACTGGCCTGCACTCTTGGAAATCCTAACTTATTCCTGTGTAGCCATTGGAAGGAGACTAATGTAACAAGCAATCACTCCCATGGTTCAAACAGTCCCCCAGAATACCAAAATCTTGTTTGAAATGGGATGATTTTGGAAAATATTTGGCAGGAGAGGTTAACAACAGACTTCCTCAGCACTTCAATGGATCAGACATATGCTAATCCCATCCTGTCTGGAGCAACATGTCAGCTCTCTCAGAGTGCACTGTTGTCAGGCCCTGGTTTCACACAATTACTGCTGTGGCTGACAGGAGAAAAGAGTGTTTTTCTTTCTCCACAAGATCTCAATGGCACAGCAATCTGTGGGTCAGAAAGAAACGACTTCTTTCATTCAAGCTCTGTAGTCTGCTATGGCCGTATTGCAGACAGGCTTTAAGGAGTCAGGATCTCAGGGCTGGCTGTCTCTGTTGCATCTTTATACTCTCAGCTCTCCAAGAGTTCCTCTGGAAACTCTGCAACATTCAGCTGCCCCTGCCCCATTTCCCACATGCCCTTAGAAACCCCAGGGGAAAACTGGAACCTTGGGATCCAGACTCCATGCCAGATGGGACTCTGGGATGCACAGGGAGATGCTGAGCAATAGGCAGCAAGGGCACAAGGGTGACTGCCAGATGCTAGCTGCTCCAGAGAGCAGGACAGGTGTCAGTAGGCCATGACACCCTCCTTGTCCCCTCACTTCCAACTGCAGTACCTTGAGCAGAGGCAGCCAGGCAGCTCCAGCAATCACAGGACTGGTTCATACAGTGTGTGCAGCACAGGTACCTGCTCTTAAGGAGGGAGGGATCAGGGCTTTGTCTGCATCAACCTACTAGTCACTAAGAGAGACCCCTCACAGCCCAGGCTCCCTAAACATTTAAAACGCAGCTCAGTGAATGAGTATAGCGAACAACAATAAACATAATCATAAATAAAATATAATAAAAGCAAATAAAAAAAGCGAAACGTTGCGTTTTGTTCACAGTGACGATCCCAGCGGTTCCACAAGCAAGAAAGCCGTGTGTGAAACGGAGGATCCGAAGGAGGCCGGCAGACAGAGTGGCCAGGAAGGCAGGTCCGACACCCTGACGCTAAAAGCCCAGCATGCGGAGCTCCAAGAAGAGCAGGCAGCGGGGTGTTCCCCTCTGGTGCAGAAGGCGAGCCTCCACCACACGGGCTCCCCAGTGAGAGTGCAGCGCAGCAAAGGGACGGCCTCGTGTTCCCATGCAGCTGCCTCCGATTATGAGCTCTCCCTTGACCTAAAGAATAAACAGGTACAGAGGCTTCCTCCTCAGGCTGTGGGAGAAGGGGACGGGGTGGGTGGGACTGCATTCGCACTGTGGTGGGACATCTTTCAGCAAATACTTTAGCCTTTTGTTCACCTTGAGCTTTTGACCTGCCTGAGCAGGCCTGGCCCTTTGGCTATGTGGGGCTGATGGAGGAAGTAGCTTCCCCACCTCTGACTGTGACACCCTTTCACCCAAAGCTGCTAGGCTCTGCTCCTTGTTGCCTGGGTTCTGTGGTCCAAAACGGACCCAGATACTCAGTTGTGACTGTAGGCTTAGAGATGGGTTGCGGGCAGTCAAGAACAGTGGCATCCAGAGATACTGCCTTGCTTACAAGCATACAGTGCCTGTAGGGCTCCCAGCAACTGATTGTCCCAGAAAACCTCCCTCATGGGAGAGGTCTCCAAGAGCCATCTTGCCCTCTTGGATCTCTCTGGGCAGGCCCCCAGTACACTTCTGCATTAGCCTCTTCAAAGCATGAGCTTTCAGGGGAAGTGGGCTTTATTCAATGAGTGTCCTGCACAGTATCTACCACAATGTTCGTGTATTGCTACCATCACTGCCTTCAGTCCAGCGATGGATGCCGAAAAGACAGGCAGGTTTACCAGGCTGAGAGAAAATGATTCAGTCCTTGAAGTTGCGAGCCTTGCCTCCTGTGCCTGAGGCTACAGCCTAGCTCCAGACCACAAGTGTACCCACCTCTAGCTGCATCTCCTGATGGGCTCCCAGCAGGGGATATTGGGACAGGGGCTAATAGCAGCTGGCCTCCTCACTCAAAGGTAATGAGGTGGAACATGCTACCCCCAGCATCTCTGCAGCCCAGGAGAGCTGTTGTGCAAACTAAAACCTAAAGAATAATTTCTGACTTTTGCTGGGATGGCAGCTCAATCAGAGGCTGTTTGATATGCAGATCCTGCAGTATGTGAGATGAGGAGGACAAGCAAACACTAGTGACAGTGTCCACGTTACATTCAGTGGGAGAATTTGGTGGGAGCTGTGCTATTGCAGATGAAGGGTCTCAGCTAATGAGGTTCCCCCAGAAGAAGCTGCTGCTTCTGTGACATCTCTCTGCCACTTCCCTCAAGGTATTGCTACTGTCCCTAAGCACATGTCAGATCAATGACCCAATAAATTCCTGAGCAGAAGAGAGACTTTGGCTCTTTAGCTCTGTCCTTCCTAAAATACTGCATACTCAACTTGGACAGAATTCTTCCTTCACACCAGGAAAAGAAACAAGAGAGATTAATTAACTGGCTTCACAAACTAATGTGACATATCCTCAGGGTGGGCCAGATCTTGCTGCTATATATATGGGCTTAGCCTCCTCGATGTCCTAGAGCTGCTCTGATTTGTCCTGGGGAGTATCTGCCCTGTGTTATTTTAGCTTTAAGGTCATGTTGTTGTATCACTGTTCTTGCAGCAGAGGCCAGACCTGCCCTGGATGCATGTGAGACAGAGACATGTTAGATGCTCGTTCATTAAATTCTGGTGCCTTGCAGTACTGACCTTGCAGGGACCTAGCCTATCTTACAGGTGAAACCACTTTTCTCACAGCAAAGGGGGCTTATAGTATGTGTGATCCTCCAGACTGATGGGTGTCCTTAGTGGATTGCCTTCAGCTCCTGAAGGGGAGATTTTCAAGGAGTGAAGAGTATTAATTCTTCCAGTCTTGCACTCTAGTATGTGTCTTCATAGGTATTCCTATCAATTTACTTGTCAGGTAGTTCTCTTGAGTGGGAATAAGGGTGATAGGACCCTCACAGCACTGTCCCAGTAGTTCCCTAGTCATAGCACAAACTGTAACACTTTAATAGAACTTACAGTAAGAAAAACAGGTGGAAGGAGAGATTTTTAGTCTCACAGTGCAGTTGAAGTCACATTTACCTTTCGGGAGAGAACTGAGTGCTGGTAAGGAAGGAGAGTAGTGTACAGTCTCCTCTGCAGGGCTTGGAGGTGCAGGTTATCTACCAGTCATTGCCCCTCAGCACCATACTAGAGGGTTGGTGAGTGGGGTCATGGCTCTCCTTGCTCTCCATCCTGTGAAACAGAGTATGCTGACAGTGTGCAGAGCAGAAGTACACTGTGCTGGGAGGTTGGAAAGGAAACTCAAGTGCTAAATTTCCCTCGTGTTTAGACTAGTTCCCTCGTGTTTAGACTCTATTGTAATGTTGGGAAAATAGAGGGGATCACAAGAGAGAGGAGCACACTTTCAGTTGTACATACTCTTCTGCTGTGCTGAAGGGTGGCAGATGTCCAATGGATGAAGGAAAACATCCCATTAACACATGGCCCTTATAGCAATGGCCTTCCATTGTGAAAGGTTGGTGGGAGGGAGAGTTGTTAAGAATGGGTGATAGAGAACATGTATGCTTGGTATGTCTTTTTTTTATTTTTTACAATGCATACATTGACTTGAGTGACTCAGATTCTGTCACTGAGCCTGATTCTCTTCTTGCTAACATGGTGGCATGCCACCATGGTCAGTGGCAAGCTGGGTGGAAAACCAGTGCTAACTGAGAATAAGGTCAGGACCATTCTCTCCTGGCAGATTTATGAATTTATGCCTATGGGCAACAAATCCATGGGGTGTGCACCTCAAATGTTTGGCCATATCCAGGCCTGGCACTTTGACTTGCCTTAGGCTGACCTTGTTAAAGCTTCCTTCATGTGCAATCCCTGATGGCAATGGATATTTCCCAGCCATTTCTAATTCAGCTACAAGGCCTGAATTTCTCAGACTGAGTGTTCATATTGAGGCCCAGAAATGTATTAAGCTAATTATTCTTTGAAATCCCCCTGACCCCCCTCCTGCTTTTCCCTTCCTTTGGCGCCGGCTGTCGGATCATTCCCTGGAGAAGAGTAGCTTTAAGTAGGCAATTACTTGTGATTCATAGGGTTTATTAGGAGTGAGAGAAGGCCAATCATGTCTGGCCTTTCTCGCCTCTCAAATGGGAAGAGAAGGTTCCTCCAGCAAGCCAGACATACATCTCTATTACCTGTGACTGCTGTGGTGCTAATAGATGCCCTTTCCTCCCCTCGAGAGGAAGAAAACAGGCCACAGCTGTGTGAAACCCTTAATTCCTCTGGAGTGTCAGTTAGCTTGACCTGATAGCAAATGTGAATGTCTTAGACATCAGTAAACAGTAAATGGCTGGGCTACATCAAAGAGAGAGAGACAGAAACCCACTCCTACCAAGCAAGGGTGGAGAGGGCACTTCTCTATGGGGGTGCTGCTTCTGGCTTTGCCAGTCTTCTCAAGCATCCTTTGAACCAGTCCCTGGTCCTTGTTATCCCAGCTCCAAGACACTGTAGGACTCCCCTTGCTTTGGACAGGGCAGGATAGCAGAACCTGTCCTTACACACCTTGTATGAGCTGGAGAACAGACTAGGTTGGGAGTCCTCTCACTTTACATCTTGTTCTGCTCTTTGATGCCGTAGCCCTTTGGGAGGACTGAGATAATGGACTGCAAAAAGCTGGTGATGTTTTATCAAGGTACTGACAGCTTGCACCGTTCCTTTAGACTTTTGGAAGGATCTCTCCTCTTAGTAGTTATTAAAGTGCCTTTTCGGGAACTGTCCTTGCATGAGATAAACTGGCCTTTTACTTCAGATCAGCAATGACATCTTGTCTTGGCCCTAATAAGATCAGAGTATATGAATTTCATGTTTTCAGAATGGCTGTCACCTCCTTGAAAACCTCAGATAATTATAAGGCTCTTGCTTCTGCCTTATTTTGCATTTTACTATTATTCTGTCCCTCAGATATCTGTGTCTGTCCCTCCCATTTGTTCCTTTTTCCCTACCAACACAATTAGCTCTACATTTTCATCAACCAGATATATTAAGTGCTCACCGTCAGTTGTCAGTAATAACTGCCTGGGTTGGGCCTGTGCAAGTTATTGGTTTAATTTGCATTTATCTGCATGAGCCTTCCTCCTGAAGGGAAGGACCAAAGGATTGCTCAGTCTCTTTCCAGGATGGTCAATTTTGAAGAGATGTGACAGGAGTGCTGGTTTCATGGTGGGATTTAAGATGGTAATTTTGGAAAGAACGACAAAGAACCCCAGCAAAACCCTTCTGCTTGCTACCCAGAATCTCTTTTTGTCCCTGTATTTCTCTTTCCTGCCATCAGACTCTGGGGATAAGCAGAGATCTTGTTTATCCAAAAAGCCTACTGACATGTCTTGTGGTAAATGCACCTGAATCCATAATCATTGTGTGGTTGATTTTTAGCACCAGTTCTGCAGACCCTTTCTGGGAGGGCAGCAGGGCGAGTATTAGGCCAAAGTTTTTTTAGTTAAGGATAAGCAGAAGTCTGAGCCAGCTGCTTTTACAACTGCAGTGGCCAATGCCATTGCTAAGCATATTGCTAGCACTTCTTAGTGCTGGGTTTTGATGCTTGCTTTGGACAGATGTGAATTCAAGAGCAAGGCAAACAGAAAACGGAAGCCTAACTTATGTTTGAGCACAAGGCAAAGGGTCCCTACCTCATTTCCAGAGAGGGAAATATGAAAGGATGTGCCCCTCAACACACTTCCTTCCAGAAATGGCAACGTCCCATCCAGTGCAGCAGGATCGCTAGGGGTAATGGGGTGCCAGTGGGTAAGGCCTTCTGTAGTTATGCCAGCAGCCAGGATACCAGTGCAGGGACAGAATGACTGAGGTCCTGTCATCACCCATGGTCATATTGTCTTCCCCTACTTGCAGAGGAGTTAGTATTGGAAAGATGCCAGAGGTGATTTACACTTCTCACGGCTGTCATTCTAGGCCTTCACTTGTACCTAAATCAGTCGCTGATGGTTTTATCTGCAACTTACGTAGTGTTACAAAAAAGGAAAAGAAGAAGGAAGCAGATGATATGACATGACTCTGCGAGCTGAGGCACATACCTCAGTCTTGCTTTGGCTACAGAAATGTTTGCACTTAAACTCAGATCTTCTGTGAGCTCGTCCATCCTGTGAGTACTGGGCCAGCGTGGCATGGTGACGGGCGAGTAGTATGTGTCTGGGGATAAGGATGCAGTCAGTAAAACTCATCCTTTGGATCTGCTAATGAGCTCATACTCACCACATGAGTGATGTAGTGAATCTTCTGTTAATTTAGGACTGATTTTACCAGCACTCCCAGTCCTGCAGTTCACCTTTTTTTGGCTTTTCCACATGTGCACACACACATATAAACTCTGCAGTCTGCACCTGTGCTCTGCCCTGTGAAGTGCCAACAATGTAGAGTTTAGCTTATAGTTCAGCCAAAACCTCAGTGAAGGTACTTTGAGTTCATCCTTTTGTTTTTTCTTCAATTCCATCATCCATCATCATCTTCACACTGTCCCCCTTGTCCTCTGTCAGTCACTCACTGGAACCAAGTCATCTAACATTCTCCCGTAGCATGTTAGTGAAGACCCAGCTGCAGAGGAAGAGTGGGGGAACTACCAGGAAGTATAAACACTAGACTATGGAAGAGAAATTACCATACATACTTGCTTTGTTGAAGCTGGTTGAGATGCCACTTAGCTGTGTGTGTATGTTTTTAGATGTGTGTTTGTTGTTACCAGCTCAGTAAGAAGTAAATCCTCCTTCTACTTGTTCTTAATATCTTGTCTCAACATTTAAAATTAGAATTTTTTACCTTTCAAAACTGAGAGTCTTCCTTTTCTTGGGTAGTTTTCATTTCACTGCTGGCTGACACCTGAAAAACTCAGATATCAGAAAGGAAAACACTTTGGGATTCAGAGTGCTTTTTAAAAGACACTGAACAAAACCAGCCTCCACTAACTTCTATGGAAGCTGATGTTTCTCACTAGCTCCTATGATCAAGCCAGCATTTTCTGCATTTAAAATTTAACTATTCTTTCCTTTTTTTGAATGGTTTCTCCTTTCCCTGAGAGTATTTCCTAAGGTGACTAAGGAGGGAAGGAGCATTAGTAACACTCTGAGACAAGGAACGATGCTTGACGTTACCACAACACTGCTGAGCAGGAAGACCCATTGCTGGAACACTGTATTTGCAGTGATAAGCTTGCCCTATAGGCTTTCAGAAGTGGGTCTGCAAGGGAAGGGCACCTCCAGGCTCCAACCTGTATGGCTGGCACTCTAGGAAGAGGCATGATCATGTTACAGCTATGAGGAAGGTCACAGTACTGATGCTTTAGCCAGCCATTCCCAAAGGAGGGCCTTCTGTTGAAATCAGGGGCATGGCACTGCAGGAAAAAGCTAATTCAGTGTTAGAAGTTCCTCTGACAGTCACTACAGACTAATCAGTCTGGGAACTGGGGTAACAGAAAGCTATCAGAAATCAATTAGCAAAATATAGTGTGTCCTGTTTCTATGTCTTTCAGATCGAAATGTTAGAGCACAAATACGGCGGTCATCTGGTATCTCGCAGGGCAGCCTGCACCATCCAGACTGCTTTCCGGCAGTACCAGCTCAGCAAGAACTTTGAGAAGATCCGCAACTCACTGCTGGAGAGCCGCATGCCACGCCGCATCTCTCTGAGGAAAGTCCGGGTCCAGAACTCAGAGAGCTTCTCTGCTGAGAAAGCCCTGGTGGAGGGGTATAACTTTGTGGGCATCCCATTGGTGAGGTCCCCATCTTTGCCAGCCACCATCAGTGGGGCACTGACTGAGCTGGAGGACTCCTTCACGGAACAAGTTCAGTCTCTGGCCAAGTCTATTGATGATGCCCTCAGCACCTGGAGCCTGAAGACCATGTGCTCACTGCAAGATGGGGGCTCATACCAGATAAGGGAGACCTTCAGTGCTAGCTCAATGCAACCAAACCAAGACTTAGAAGCTGAGCTGCAGGACAAAGAGAAGGAGGAAGGACTCCTGCCAGATACCCTACCCAAGAGCAGCAGCACTCTCATGATGGCTTTTCGAGATGTCACAGTCCAGATCGACAATAAGAACATCTCTGTCTCATCGTCTACCTCGGTGTCCATGGCAAACTGCCTCAGTAGCAATGCCCAGGCTGGGCTCTCTCAAGCTACCAAGGCTGAAGAAAGCCCAGGAGAAGGGGAGGGAGAAGCCAGTGAACCACCAGCTGCCCCAGAGAGCTTACCTGAGTCCAGAGCTCTCCAGAACAGCCACACTTTCACCGAGGTGAATGTCAGTACTAATGGCACGGGAGACAGCAGTGCTGAGCCTGGGCAGATGGCAGTGCAGAAGCTCCAGTTTGATGCTAGCAACGAGACGGGGCAAAGCAAAGGCTCTGAGTCTGAGAATGCAGACAACTCAGAGCAGCTGAGCAGCAGCAGCACCTCCACTTCAGCCAAGTCAGCCTCTGAGGTGTCCTCGAAAGAAGCACTGCAGGCCATGATCCTCAGCCTCCCAAGGTACCACTGCGAGAACCCAGCTAGCTGCAAGTCCCCCACACTTTCCACAGACACCATGAGGAAGCGCCTCTACCGCATTGGGCTGAACCTCTTTAATATGTAAGTGTCTCTTCCTCTTTGGTGTTACCCAGCCTATTCCATGCCTCACAGGAACAGGTGGTGGCAGGCTCTTGGTCTAGATCCATCTCCATGGAAGTTCTTTTACATTCAAGGGCACAACCATCTGGGTATGCAATGTAGACCACAGGTTGGCTGCCCAGAAGCTTTTTCCCTAAAGTCCTCCAAGTGCTGCCCAATAGAGGAACAAGTGCAGTGCCCCATGAGTAGTGACCACGCTCTCCTGAATTCTGAACCTTCAGTCCCAGTTGCTGTCCATTTGGCATCCACCATCTGAGCCTGGGATCTGGGGTCCTGTTCCACTCTGTTGCAAAGGAACAAGCATAGCTGGGACTGTAAACCCAGCCCTGGTTACTTAACATGGGACATTTCCAAGTAAAGAGAGAGAGAGAGACAGAGGTAGAGCTGAGATTACCTAGCCCAGTATGAGTGCTCTGGCTGTTTTTCTTCTGGTATTTGGGTACATTTTCACCTGACAGACCAGATTTAGTCATCTCAGTGTCTCACACATCTGAGTCTGATATCCTATGAAAAGGCTGTAGGTGTAAAAGCAAAAGCAGAGCAGCACAGAGATTATCATCAGAAAAGGTTAACTTAAGGGGTCACACGTAGTCTATTTTGGATTGGCAGAAAGCAGCTGAGCTCCTATAAGGAGCTTTAGATTTGCTTATTGCCTTTCAACGAGACTTTTCTCATCTAAGCAAGACATGAGAAATGCTGGGTTTTGCTCCATCATCACACTCTCATCTTACGCTGTCTTGGTTTCCATTTGAGTTCCCTGATGAAGATGCTGGGGATGTAATGCACCAATACTAGAAGAATGTTTTGCCACACATTAGTGTGAGCCTTTTGGTCAGAGCGGTGACTAAAGATTATGCAGTCCTAGGCAGGAGTTTTGCACAGACAAGGGGGCAATGAACAGGATTTATATATGTGTAGTATGGAGGCTGTGGACTCCAGGAGGCAGGAAACTGGAAGAGATGTTTTTAGGGCTGGACTCAGAGCACATCCAGAACTGATGTTAGAGCAGACAGATTTGTGACTCTTACAGAACTGAGGAGGACATTTTACTAGCTCTGAGATCAGGTTCTGAACAGGTGGGTCCATGTGAATATATCAAAGTCAGGTTCTGGGCACACACAGATTTGCCTGATGACGACAAGCAGGCTGGAAGGAGAGAAGGTAGGCACCAGACACAGGTGGGAGTTAATTATGATAAAGATAGTTCCAGGTCCACACAGATGTTCTGGTGTTTGTGTTAGGATAGGTGTACTTTTCAAGGAGGACATGGGGCTCACGTCCCTGCTACTAAGTGATTCAATATTCTCAGCCATGCTTTGCAGGAGTCCCTCCACTCAGTGTGGTTTCCTTTGGTGCCTGTGCAGTTGACATGAGCACTGATGTGAAGATAAAGCAGGAGTGAAAATGCTTTTTCCCAGCCTCTCCTCCTCCCCCAATCTGCCTGGCACACATTCATGTGACAGATTATCAGTGCCAGGTCTGTTTAGGGGAAGCAGTTCTGCTGTTCTTCATTCAGTGACCTGGGTTCACTGCATCTTGCAGGTCCCTGTGGGATAGAAGGCTTACCGTGGAGCTCTGAAACACAACTTCCTAGCCAGGTCTCCCCTGCTCCCTTAGCTGCTAAAATAATATGTAGTAACCTGTAAAGCTCAGTTTTCTTCACAAAACGTTGGAAGACAGGGAGGGAGCTGTTAGCTCTGGGGACTGAAGCCTTGGTTTTGTTCTCTGAGAGGGATCTGAGGGACATATGGCTCCCCTTGTGACACCGTAGTGCACTCCATCCAAGGGACTGGGATGTCCATTCAGTTTTCTGCAGTTATTTGGTTGTTGGTCTCCCTGTCAATTTCTAGCAAGGAACCAGTTTACCATTGTAGCATTTGTGATGTGGACACCAACCCATACGGCATGGAGCTGAGGCCATGCATGCATGTGTGCACATCTTTTTTTCTGGCTGCTCCCCTAGACCAAGAGCTGAAAGCCTCCAGTTGCATCTGACATAGTCTATCTGGCCTTGCATTGCATTTTCAGAAAGCAGCGCTCTGGCTCGGAGCAGGCCCCTGGGAACACATGGATGCTGCGCTGCTGTGGCACTTTCCCCATCCCCACTCCACAGTGAGGGGGTGGAATCCCTCAAACGGGGAGTGCTTTGTTATGCAGCACTGCTGTAATACCTCAGTGTGTGTGGGCAGCTGGCTGCGTGGGCAGAGGGAAAGCCAGCAGGACCGTGAGGAATCCCGCAGCACTTGCTGGCCGTGCTTAACACCCCTGCAACACTAAAGAAAATAGCAGAGGCTCAAGAGAGATGGAAGTGGAGTTGTCTGCTGCACATCTGGGTAAAAGCTGCATACTGCAGTACATGGGGTACATCTGCAGGTGTTCAGTGACAGAGATGCTGTACTGCTATCAGGATTTTGTGGAGAACAAATTGAATCCTGGGAAAAACTGATGAGAGGCTCCTCTTAGTGGAAGACTAGTGTGTGCAAGTACATTTGAGTTATAATCTAGGCAGTGCAGGAGGGCTGTCACAGCTGGACTGTTTTATCCTACATCCTCTTGCATTGTCTGTGCCATCTCTACTGAAATCTGCACATCCATGCCAGTGTGTGAAATGCATTTTTTTGGTCCTATTCAGGTCCCAGCTCCTCTGGAGTGAATCCAAAGTCAGTCCAGTGGCTTTGCAGTCACACCAGTGTAGCTGAGATCATCCTCATGCTGTGAACACCTTACTGTCCCTTGCCAAATACCAAAGTGTACAGGTGGAGCTGCATTTTATGAATCACCATATGACCTTTGCACTTGGCAGAGAACTTTGCCTGTGCTGTTCAAAGGTGAACCAGGAGATCTGTGTGCTAATACAGAGGTGCACTGTTGCTTTTCCCTGAAGAAGGCCTGTGTTTTTTGATATCAGATCTTGCAGCTCTCCTGTTCATAAATCTAATGTGCTGACTTGTTCTCCCAGCCACTCTCCCCAGGGATGCCACACTGCCCAGGGTATTTTCTCTGTGGCATTACAGAATAAGCAGAACTATTTCAAGTCCATCTACTTTTTGTAAACCCATGAGGCCCCTGTAAGGAGCAGGCCATTCTCCTGAATGCTGATCCCCTTATAGCTAGACATATGTTGCTCACCCACATCCTTCACCACCTGACAGTGTCACAGTCTGTGCCTGTGCATATCATGCATTCACGTGCTCTGAGATCTCATCCTATCCTTTCCTCACCCCAGAAAACTGCCTGAGCAAACTCAGTCCTTGAGCCTTGACAAAGATCCGTGAATTTGGGTTAATGATGAAAGTATGACTTCCTTTCATGAAGAAACTACTCTCTTACCTCTCCCCACTGACCAGCTCAGAGAACCAAAGGAATGTGGAAATCTTCCTGGCATTGCACTAATTCCCCTCAGGAAGAGTGCATCATGACAGACACCCTTCAGTGGGGCATACTGAAATATAGGAAGAAAACCTCCTGCACAATACACACATACACACTCATTCTTGTCTGCACTGTAGGACAGGCACCACATGGGCTCACAGCCACTCCCAGGATACGTAGAAGATGTGTGCGTATAGGACACATGAGGAGAAAGCCAAAATATGCAGACACATGGGCTCTGATGAACATGTATGGTGCAAGAGGAATCTGCATGTACAGGACACAGACACACACAAACATGTGTGCTTGTTGATACATGCACTACCCCTCAAGAGCTGTGTATGCAGGCACAGACACTGGCACACTAACAAGCAGAAAATCACACCCACAACAAGGCAGTCAGGCCCACTCAGCACCAGGCCTGTTCTCAGAGAGGCACAGCCACAGAGGGAGAAAAACCCTCTGTCTGGGAGCTGCACGCAGCTCTCCCAGCTCTGACAAGGCATTCTCCAGGTGCGTGCTCTCATCCACCTACACACAGAGATCTCTGCCTGAGGAGGTAAATCAATAGAGAAGGGAAGAACAACACAGCTAAGGGTGGGGGAAGAGGAGGAGGAGATAAGCAAATCTGAGCATGGGATTTCTGTTCAGGCAGCCAGCACCAGGCTCAGCTGAGGAAGGTAGAAGGTGTCACTCAACATTGAACACTAAAAATGTATGAAAAAGAGAATTTTTTTTTTTTTACAGAAAAAGTGCCCACCTTTGGTTATCCCCCTTTGTGTCTTGAGACTCATTTGCCCGTAGACCATGGCAGCAATGTCTTCTAAGTCTCTTCACAGCCACCTTTTTCCCTTTGCCTTTGTCTGCCCCACAGAGGGTGCAACCCCAGCTCCCCTAAAGCAAAGGGTCATGTGCCCACCTCTCACCCCTGGTCCTTGGGGACAGCTCTCTGTGGTTTACATCTGGAGCAGCTGAATGTACTTACATTTCCTGTGCTGTTGGTGTGGGACACACAGTGTTATCATGTCCTCACAGGGACCCTAAGCAGACCAGGCTGGGGCAGGGATGATACAAGAGCCTTTGACTCTGGAGCAGATGGATGGCAGAAGAGAGTCCCTGACGAGGCATCCTTTGTGGCAGTGGGATGGCACTTGTGATTGCCAGGTGACAGCAGGAGCTACAAGTGACACAGCAGGTCCCATGGCATCCTTTTTTCCTCAGTGGCAACTGGGGGTGACTCCCCCAAGTCACTTTTCTCTGCCTCCATCAGTCCCATCCCTACTACACACGTAAACTCTAGGGGCCCACACACATACTGAGGGCTGCATTGCTGCAAGCCATAAGGTGAGACAGAGGCAATAATGCCTCAGCGAGATCATGCAAACTCACCATGTCTCTGTCCTTCCCTTTCAGAAACCCAGACAAAGGGATCCAGTTCCTGATCTCCCGAGGCTTCATTCCGGACACCCCCATTGGGGTGGCACACTTCCTGCTCCAGCGGAAGGGCCTCAGCCGCCAGATGATTGGGGAGTTCCTGGGCAACAGCAAGAAGCAGTTCAACAGGGATGTCCTGGAGTAAGTGTGGAAACCTCTTCCCCTCCTCCCTGCACTATAAAGGAGTTACCAACCCACTCTGCCCCTGGCTGCACCAGCAAACACCCTGTCCTCCATGCCTTTCCATCCCCACTCTACAGGAACTTCGCCATTCCCACTCCCTATCTGGCACCTGGATGCATTTCCCAGCAATGTGTTTCCCTCTTAATATCAGCAGCCCTTTCATTTCAGTGTCTCAGGGGGCCTGTGATCATCTAGCAGGAGCACAGCCCCATTGGGTGGTAGAAATAGTGATGCTGGGAGGTTTTGTGGGGGGAAAACTGTGACTGGGGTCTCACCCCATCCAGATAAAGCACCTCTGATGCTTTCTGGGATGTACTGAGAGAGGCAGAGGGGGAAAAATATCTGCTCCTTGCTGTGAGACCAGCAGGAAGCAACAAATGCTGGCTCCACACCTTGTTCTTTCTGTCCAGTTTTGAAATGGGTGGCCTTTTCAGTTTGTCCAACTGCACTGCAGGAATAATAAAAGGGGAGTTGGTCCTGTTTGTGGTAATGAAGAGTCATGCATGAGGAAGCATGCTACCGAGGGTTTATCATTACCACTGCAGTCACAGAGCACTGAGGAACATCCCCACTCCAAAAACTCCAATGGGCTGAGCTGTCCCTTTTCTGAACAAGATCTGTTTCCTCCCTGCTTCTCTTCAGTGGCTGGCTTTGATGGATTGTTTCCTTCAATTCTTTCACCGTGACCATATCCTGGTCACACAAGTTATGCATCTCTCAGCCGACACCTCTCTCCTCTTTTAAGTCTTGAAATTTGGACTACAAAATCCCATGAATACCTGAGACCTATACTACCTCAGCACCTGCCTGTTGCTCTACCTTCCACATTGTAAACATTGCTAACTTGTCAGCCCCCAGGAGCACCGGAGCAGGGTCTGAAGTTTTGGGAAGAAAAGCATCTTACCTGTTGTTCTGAGCGTTGTCCAAGATGACAGGTTTTCTGCAAAGATAGGCCTGGGGAACTGAGATGAACCTTTGTTTCCTGCTTGGTCCTGGATCTACTTAAGATGAGGGAAAAGTAGAAAGCACAGCTCTTTCTATGATGAAAAGGGGACATCAAGAACAGGGGACACCACTTCTCCCACCCTGAGAACTGACACAGTGAAAGCAGGGTGGGTTTGCCCCAGAGTGTGAATGTGAGGGCTGCCATGCAGGGTGATGTGACCTGTGTAGTCAGGGGGCAACAAGCTCATTCAGAGACCTGTTTCAAGGGATGACTAGCACTCAGCTGGGTCTTTCTTTTATTAGGCAGAAGCACAGCTCTTAGTCAGAGCTGCCTTTCCACTAGGCAGGAAGTCTTTTGCACTGGATCCCTTATTATATTCTCCCATTCTCCAAAATGTTCTCTATCTTCCTTGAATTTTGCAGTGGTTTCTCTTGAACCAAGCCAAACAGAAACCCTAAATCCAATACACACACTACTTCTACTGCAGAGAAAGACCAGAGGATGCCAGTTCAAGAGCCAAATCTGGGCCCAAATTTCAAAATTCATTCCTGATGCAATTTCTGCTGCTTATTGCTGCAGGTACCTGACCTTTGGTCCAGTTCTTTTTTTAATATACTGTATGGGTATTGATTTGGTCAGCAATGAGACACATGTTCTCTCCAGTCTCTTCATGGTGAGAGCTACAATTAAAAGTAATTGCCTCTTTTCTCCAGCAAGCAATGTGTGGGCTGCTTCCCCTGACAGATACTCTGCTGAAGTCCAAACCTAGCCTCTGCACAGACAGGGAAATACTGCAATAGCAATAGGCTGGCACTTCCTTGTAGTCCTAAATTTGGCATCATCCCTGCAAATGACCATGTTCTTCTGCCTCACATGTGACTACAAACTCTGTGTCAGCAGCTCCTGGGAACAGTCTCTGTTGCAAAGCTCGGTGTCTGCCTCCTAGCCTCAATGCCCAAGAGCTGCTGTGTTGTGGTTGCTTGTCTTGTCTCTGCATGTTGCAGGAGGGCCATTAAAGCACATGGCCCTACTCCATCATGCTCATTACGCTCAGTTTCCACTGCACCTCTCAATGTAATACTCCAAATGGTCAATGAAAGAGTGACCTTGCCATCCTATTTGCAGATGTAGAAAGCAAGGCTCAAAGATGGGAACTGAGCTCTTGAGGCTGTGTGTACATGGATGTATCTTGGATATGGACTGTGTGTACATGGACATATATCAAGCAACTGAGTCTGAATTTGAGGTTCAAACCTGTGTCTGATCTCTCCAGGCAACAGATGATGTTCTTGCACTAACAATCTGTGCTGCCATCCCCTCTTCACAATAAATTGCTGATTTGTCTTCCTTAAAGGCAAAGGTAAAAGTAGACACAAAATATGCACAAAATGTTCTAAAGCAGGAAGGAAAAACCACACACATTCAGCTGGTTGTAACAGCTGTTTGCAGGTACTTTCACTCTCTTCCTGTGTCAGTTCTGACCTTGGGGATAGCAATGGTTGGTGGTTTTGCAAGAAAATTTTCATCAACTGCGTGTGAGAGCTGGCTGGGCTATCGCTGTACACCCAGCAGTGTGACATGCATGGAAACAAAGCATTGCTGGGAGAAATTCTGTCCCAGGATTATCATCCTCGATATTTTTCCTCTCCATGCTGCAGGAAGAAGAGGGCTGACAGTGTAGTGTAGTGTGCTGTCATTTCCAGTGCACTATAGCTCAAGGGCTAGTCACAACTTCTGAACTGTTTGTGTGGCATTTTAGGACTGTCAAAGACCTAGTCTGGTTCTCATTCCCCATCCAACTCCAATCAAACTAGCTCAGGAACACTGGCACAGGTTGGGAGAATGGACTCTGCATGGGCTGTCTCACAGTCCCCACATGTACCCACACCTAGCAAGCCAGTGTTAGGGTACGTGGTATTCCCTGGAGGGCATGTGGCAGACAGGATAGCTATTACAGTAGCTCTGCACAATTTTCCACATTGCAGAATGCCACAGTCATTTTTGTGGCCCAAGTGGGCAGAATAACAAGCACTGCTAGTCCTGGCAAGCTCAAATGCCCAGGCAGGGTGGCCATGAGCAGGTAGTAGTTGTTGGACAGGCTCTGACTAGCTGCAGTGAGCAAGTCTGTATGCAGGGGGAGATGTCTCTACTCTTTCACATCCCAGACCTGGCCCTGGAGCCTTCCTGGCCCATCCTCTCCCTCCCAAAAGCAATTTCAATTATTGATGTCATTTGCTGTGTTAGTTTAGCTTTCACTCGATGTGAAAACGTGTGTTAGAATTGTGTATTGTAAGCATTGTTTCTATTGCAGCCAAGTTGAATTAACCCAACTGCATGAATAAATAATAGGACAGCTTTTAAAACATCTAAAAAAGTGTCAGCCTCCCTTGTGCATTTCGTGGCGGGGCAGACCTGCACAGGTTACAAACTCCAGAGTCAGCTGTAAGTCTGCAAACTTCTCTTGGCTTCCATAGGTATTGAAGCTGTGCTGGCTGACAAACAAGCCAACCACTGCCTGTTCCTGGAGTCACGCAACAGAGCTCAGAAGTGCACAGTGGCATTTGGCACTGTGAAGATGATCCCTCTTTACTGCCCACCTAGTAAATGCAAAACTCCAGAGAACTGCCATGCTGGTTGCAAAGCCTCTTATGTACCTGGGAAGGAGGGTGAGTGAGGGCAAGCATAGTATGAGGCCTGAGCACTTTGGTATGCTATTTTGCCTTCCCACACCTGCATGCCCAGTGCCTAAATGCCCTGAAATTATATGCTTCCTTCCATCTTCCTACTCTGTCTTTCAACCTTTAACTGATTTTCTTGGAACCCAGAAAAGGTGTCTGGATAACTCACAAGTAATTATACACGCTAGCCAGAGGAACAAGGGACACAGCAGGGGATTTTCAACAGTATCTGACTATAATTGGCACACATCCTTTGATAACACTAAACTGCTCAGGCCTGTCTGTTTAAGGAGATGCAGTATGTAATTTTCTCTTGCAGAAAAAGTTTCAATCTTTAAAAGTAGGATTTATCTCACCTATTGTTAGCCACCACCAAGTTTAGTGTCTTCTATCAATTTATGAATTCCTTTAGTCAACGGAGAGACACAGGTCCCTCAAGAGTGTTGTTTTTCTCAATGTGCTAGTTTAGGCTGGACACCTAGCTTTTAGGCATTTTATGTTACAGGGGATAAGTCGCATCTGTAACTAATTTTGAGCATCCCACAGTAACAACCACTCACTGCGATCCAGAATCCCACAGTAAGATCCAGCCTCTTCTGGGAATCTGCTTCCACAACCTGCCCTGCAGACAGCTGGGAGGAGTCACTGGGGACTTACCCCAGGGTTTCAATGTCTACCGGTCCAGGGAATACAGCTGTAGAGAGGTAGCCTGGGCCATTAAAGCACTGATCTGTTTTTATCCAACTTGACAAGTACTGCAGAAAAATCACTTTGTTACTTTGAAAAAGTCAGACTCAAGGCATTAACACATAAATTTAACATGAGACATTTTATCATTCTTGCATCCTTTCTTCATTCTTTTTGTTGGTATTGCATGATCAGATGTATTTCTTTTTGTGCACTCTTCACTCTGTGTTTATCTGTTGCTTTTGTTCTTCATTCATACTTCCCTTCACTTTAGTTCATTCTTCCCCTCCACCTGTTTCTGACTCAGGAATTGCTTCCATTTATAGTTCATTCATGAACAAGGTAATGTAAGTGATGCCATGAATGGAGACGGCTGTGCTGCTGGTACTGGATAGTTTGAGTTCAGGTCGTGGGACTTGGAAGTGCAGAAGTGGCTGTCCTGGTGCATTTGCTGTCGGAGGAGAAGGGGCAGGGATTCAAGCAGAGGAGACATTGTGCTGAGTCAGGGGCTGGTTGGTGTTAGACTGTAAGCTGCTGTTAGACACACTCTCCCTGTGGGTGAGCAGTTCTTCTGTCTGTCAAGTGTGTATTGTCTTCTCTTTCTCTCATGGGAAGTCAGGGAGAGAAAAGCTGCTCTTAGGAGTGTAAGTGCAGAGCTGGGAGCCCAGCAAAGAGGCTGGCTGTCTCTCAAAGAAGTGTTAGATTCTTCTTGGAATGGCAGAGGAAACTTGACAGCTTAGCCCAAACTAGCTGCCTTTCCCTTTCTCACTGAGGGCATTACAGAGGATCTGTAGGGGACTTGCATTACAGGAGAGTTTGGGCAGCTCAGTGCTGCAGCTTGTGCTGTGGAGCAGTAGATAACGATGTGATGGAAACAGGACAGAGGGAAGAATGTGTTAGGCAGTTCTGACCTCCTGCTGCAAGCAGAGCTGTGGCATAGATCAAACTTGTGGACAAGAGCAGCTTTCTCATGCCAGGCTTGCAAAGGCTGAAGGTGCAGCTTGAACCTGCCTAGGTGCCCAGGGAAACTGTGGCTTCCCTTGTCTGTTGGGAGTCAAGGGTTCCTACTGTCCCTTGGAGGGAAAGATGAAGGCTGGGCAGAAGCCTGCCCTGCATTGCTAACGTGCCTGGAGTGGGAACAGCTCTCTACCTTGTGAGACAGCTCTGGTGCAAGGCATGGTATGCTAGGCAATTTCTTGCTTAGGAAAGAGTGGATGCTCAAGTGAGTAGCCATGTGAGCTACCAACAACCCTGGGAGGGCAAGTAAGTGTGGCTTAGCCCCAGAAAAAAACAGGCAATACAAATAGTGCAGCATCCCCCAGAAAGGGAAGGTTTGTGTGGGCCATGGTCTCCATTGTGGAGACTACCCTTGTACAAGCAGGGCATGGAGGGCAGGACTGGGACACACGCCTGTGCCCTGTGGTGCAAGGAATCAGTGCGTCCTGCTCAACTCTTCTTTCTGTAAGCCTCAGTTAACACATGCAGGGCAGCCTTCTCCCAGGGAGCTGATTTTTTCCTCTGCAGTCCACCCTAAGCCTGGTTCATCTTCAGAAAGCTTGTAGGGTTAGGGAAGCTGAGAAGAGGGATGTTTTTTATTAATATCTTCATACCATGTGGTTTTAAACTTTCTACCTGGCTGCCTTCCTCCTTGCTCCCTCCCTGAGAATGGACTGCAGGTTCATTACAGACGCTTTTAGTTGCAACCCAGCTCCTGCTGCATTGTCACCTGAGCGGAAAAGCTGGAAAATAGGTCATTATGCTTGGGTGAGCAGATCTCAGCCCCACACGATACAGCTGCTTCCTGCCTTCACTGAACCCTTTCGCCACAAGTCTTTTTTGCCGTGCTTAGCCCTGTGCTAAATCCTCACAGCACTGATGCCACTATGTCCAGCCCCTTTTGGGGGTATCTGTTCCCTGCAGCCTAGGAGGCAGCATGGCCACCACAGAGGTAATAGCTGAGCAAAATGATCCAACTAGGAGCCCACCCTTTGGTCCTGACATCTGGCACCTGGTGTGCAATTCTTTGCAGTTATAAGGTGCTTGTCTGCCAAGTGCCTCAGAACAGACCATGTATACAGGTGGCACAAGAGCCCTCAAACTCCACCACCTTATTTATGAGGCAGGGTGTCAGCACTTTTCCTGCTCACTTCAAGATGATCCAAATATCCAAAGTCCTATCCCCGCAGGTACTGGGCTAAATGCATCTCTGGATTCACTGTGAGGTCAATTCACATGAGGTCAATTCACATGGCTTGTTGCAAGTCCATGTGGAGGAAGGAGTTGAAACAGGAGGAGATTTTATAAGGTGATTACTCTGCCCCTGCTTCATTATCCTTCAGGCCTCCTGGTGGTCCTGGAATAGGCATCTCAGGCGTTTCACTGTTTGTGGGAAAATGAACTCAGCACTGGTTTTGGCACATGTACATAAGCTGCTAGTTTATTCCTTGGATGCAGCGAGCCATCAGCTCTCAGCTCAACCTTTGTCTCTTTGTCAAATCCAGTTCTGGGGAGAGACATGCACCTCATGCATGCAGCTACGCTGCCTTTTACATTGCAGTTCTGGAGTCCGATGAGATCAATGTACTTTTTGCAGTATACTTGCCAAGATATCCTATGTCAGCTTCCAGGGTCTCTACCATGGAAAGAAAAAAACCCCTTTTTCTGGTTTCTCAAAGAAAAGCTGCATTACATTTCAGGGGAGCTCTGACATAGGCACCACAGCGCATTCAGAAAGTTAATGGGAGTCTGTACAGGAATCTGAGGTCAGGCAAGGCAGAAAAAATTGTAGCCACCTAGAAGAGGAACAGGAACATGACAACCACATGTCACAAGGTTCTTTGGCTCTTTGAATGTGTCAAATTTGCTCACAAAAAACCATCAGACAACTATGATCCACCATTCTTTCTGTCTGTCTAGCAACAGAAAGTAGCAGCATACCTGATGACTCCTCTAGGAGCTATTCCTCAGGCCTTTGGCACAGGCTTTGTCAGATAAATCAAATACAAGCTCAGACTGACTTTGCTTGAGTCAAAATTTCTTCCTAACCTGTCCTTTCTGCCTGGTCAACTTTTCTCAGGAAGTGGGATGAGGGCCACCCTTATTTGGGCTGAGACACAAATGGAAAGGGCTCCCAGGAGTTCATCTTAGAATTTACAAAGTAAACCTGCATCTGTCAGTCCACAAAAGAAACTCTCAAAGGAGAAGCTGAGCATAACTCATGTAGCAATGCCTGTTTGAGTTTGAAAACAGCTATAAACATCTGCCTTGTTCTACTTGTTCTAATAAAGGCTTGATGCTTTCTGTATCAAGGGCATCGACTTTATTATTTGAGATTTGTGCACAAAGGGGAGGACGTGTTAGAGCAGCCTGGGTGGCGGGGGAGGGATTGATCAATGAGGGAGGGAGTGAAAGATACATGATTTAATGCTAGTGGATTGGGGTTACTAGGGTGACCTCAGCAGGTCTCACTGGTGTGTGCAAGGACTCTGCTTTCACATGTCTGGAGGTAGACAATAACAGCAAAATCGTTGGGGTCAATGCTGAGAAACATCACACATTGGAAAGGATTAAAAAATAATAACAGAAGTCCAACTGCAGAGGTGGTTGCAGCTATGAACACAATAACGACTAACCAGAGAAAAACTTTTCTTACTATCAAAGATAAATGCCAAGAAGCAGAATGCCTTGATGTTAACCCAAGGGACATGTGAGTATAAGTATGAGAAAAATAAAAATAACAAAGGAAAGAGTCAGTGGAGGAAGGTTTTGCTGTTACCAGAAACCATTTGTGAGTGTTTCTGCAGTCCAGCTCTGGGAGAGGAAAAAAAGATTTCATGTAAGATTTCCTGTGAGAGCAGACCCACTGATTCTCTGCCCCTGCTCCTCACCAGTTGTTTCTACATTTTGATTATATGAAGTTTGTGCAGAGAAAGAGCGTATGTTTCCTAGCTGAGGTTGTAACAACTCCAACCTTAGAAGATACTGAACACTCTATGTTCAGCCAGAGATCTTGGTAAGTTATTCTGTGGGTGTCACTCCAATTAAGCAATGATATCTCGACTCTGAATCAATAAGGGAATGGGGGAATGGAGAGACATCTCTGAGCATTTGAACCCTGTCCCTCACCCATTTGAGATATCATGAAATAGATTTTTATTCTAGCAAGGCTGCACGTGGCATTCAGCAGCCTAGCTCACAAAACACTTCCCAACAGCCTACAGCAAACTGCTGCACTATAGGAAAGACCAACAGACATATCTCCAGTTTATCATAAAAGGAAGAAGAAGAAACTGATGACAGCACATCCATTTATTAGCAAAGGTTTGTTTGGTAAAACTTCCAGATAATCCTAGGAAATGGAAGGATCCAGAAGAGAGCTGATCCCCTCACCTTCCTTTTTCCCTATACGAATCCTCATATAGTCCCAGACAACCTGTCTTGGGGAAAATTTCCTCCTAACCTTAAATTTGGGGTAGGTTTATCCTTTGTTGTAAAAGTTTATCCTTTACAACATGAGAAAGCAAACCAAACACAATACAGAGGATGAAATAGGAGGGGTGTGGGGTGTGGGGGGGATAAAATTAGCATCCAAGGTATATAGAAGCAGAAAATATTACGTCCTTGAATTTTTAATACACTTGTAATGTCAAGGTGATGTCATCTGACTGAAGATTACCAAATTAGTAACTTTGTATTTAAGGAAGGCTTAAAGAAAATGTGATTTTGGCACCTGTGAATTTCTTGGTCTGTCAGATAGAATGTCAGATTTAGAATTTATTTATGGGAAAGAATAATGGCAGACAGGAAGGTAAATGGTACATACCAAAGCCAGTGGAGAGTAGATTAATTCAACGTCTTTCTTTGTTAAAATAACTCGTTTTCTAGACAAGGGACATCCAGAAGGTAATTCTAGACTTCAGCAAAGCATTTGACATGAGAAATTGTTAGCTGAGAGTGGAAGAGAAAGAAATTAGCAGAGGAATCATAAATAGAGGAGAGAATTGGCGGATGCAGACATTAGTGTCTACATACTCTGCTGAAATGGGAAGTTGGGCCTAAGGGAGGTTATGAGCAGAGTTTTCTGGGTCTAGTCTTTTGATTAATGCTTGCAGTAATGACATGGACACAAAAGGTAGGAATATGATAACAAATGTGCTGAAGCTACATGGGGAAGGTGGCGTCATTACAAATGACAAAAATATCATGCAGTAAGAGTAAGAACTACATTATTTGACTAACACAGACAGGAAGAACTGTAGTAGTAGGATTTGGAGACTAACAATAGGACTTTTTATAAGCTGAGAATGCTTTAGTGGGAAACAAGAGAGGTGGCATCCCCTTCTTTGGGTATCTAAATTGGCTGTGAATTACCAGTGCGGAATGCATCGCTGTGAAAGGAAAAGTGAAGTCAGATATGTGAGGTGAAGGATTTCCAGCAGGTAACAGGGATGCATGGCACTGAAATATGGTGGAAATGGAAAAGGTTGTGTGGAATGAGTAGAATTTATAAAATGAATAGGGATTTGGACAGAATGAATTGTTGGGGACTCGCGGTGTTTGGCTACATGGGCAGAGTTTTACCCAGCCTTGATGTTACAAGCCAGCTGATGTTGAAATGTTATTTCTGTACAACAGCTTCCATTTCCTATTTTCTCTGAGCTGGCTCTGGTCTTTAAAGACGTAATGAATGTTTTTGCTGCAGTGGTTCAATGGTAGTGAAGAGTGGTGTAGAAGGTACAGGTTGCAAATGGGGTTGTGTACTGCATGGACAGAATGGAAGGTGAGGAGAGGACGAGTGCAGAAACATCCCAGTGAACAGAGAAAAGAGAAGGATGTGTAAGTGGGTAGTGAACAAGTGCATATGCTGAGAGGGAGGGAGGAATGAACAATGTGTGAAGGATTACCAGATAATAGAAAGGCAGAAATAGATGGATCTATATCTATATTGATATTGGTATTGGTATAGGTGTCTAAATATCTATGACAATATAGATGTATAGATATCTGTGTCTATACAGATACAGATAAATATCAATACATATATATACTTTCTCTGTATATATGTATGTAAATATATATGCCATATGTAATATGATATGAGATAGATAGATAGATAGATAGATAGATAGATAGATAGATAGATAATGGTATATATACACACGCATATGTATATATATGGTTAGGCACAAGAATTGCTCACCTGCTGTAGAATGCAGGCATCACTTGTCTGAAATTACTGGCCATTTTAAGCATGATCTGGGCAGCTGTAGTGATGTCTTGGCACCTCTCCCATGGTATTTCCTCTGGGGACTGAGCCTTGGCACCACAGTGAAGGAGCCTGCCTGGCATCCTCTGCAGGAGGAGGTGCTGATGAAGGCTGTGTCCCCCTCCCACAGCTGCGTGGTGGACGAGATGGACTTCTCAGGCATGGAGCTGGATGAAGCCCTGCGGAAATTCCAGGCCCACATCCGCGTGCAGGGGGAGGCACAGAAGGTGGAGCGGCTAATTGAGGCTTTCAGGTAAGAGAATGAGCCCTGCAGCCCCACTGCTGCAACCAGGTGGAAGCAGAGAACGCACCCAAGGCAGAAAATATGCAGCAGCCATGGAGTGAATGGCCAGGGACCTCCCTTCCAAAGAATGTGATCATGGAGAGGCTTCTGAAGCACGGAGTCCTCTGTGCCACTGCTGTGGCAGATCCATATCCTTGTCAGATGTTCAGTGGCATGAAGGGCACAAAGAGCCAGAGTGAGGCCAGTGCTAACATGTCTGCCAGCACGGGACTGCCTGTTCCTTGGTGGCTCACAGGAAGAGCAGCACGGGGGCTTGCAGGGGTGCTGTGTTGCTCCCTTGGTGCATCCAGAGGAGTGCTTTCCCCTTAGCAAGGCAGACTGGAGTAGATACCTCCTATATCACCCTTACATAGTGACACCAGCCTGAGTAATGCTCTCTAGTCTCACTTGCTCTTTTTGTTCCTGAGGACAAGAAGGCTGAAGTTTCTGTGGCCTACTTCAGCCAGTGGTAGGTAAATTTGCCTTCAGAGAGCAGTCAGTTCCTTCCTATTTGTGTGAGAGGTGGAGTGAAAAGAGGAATTTGATCCATTTGTGATGAAGCCATTGCCATCCTGGAGCAGAGGACTCCCATGTTCCATGTTAAGTGTGTGCATCCCTCCTGCTGCAGCCAGAGGTACTGCATGTGTAACCCAGATGTGGTCCAGCAGTTTCACAACCCGGACACCATCTTCATCTTGGCCTTTGCAATCATCCTGCTCAACACGGACATGTACAGCCCCAACATCAAGCCTGACAGGAAGATGATGCTGGAGGACTTCATTCGCAATCTGAGAGGTGAGGGTTCTGCTTTGATTTTTTTTGCCCTCTTGCTGCTCTAAATTCTGCCTAGGTGAAAGCAGCAAAAACCTAGTGGAACTGCCTTTCTCCAGGTCTGCTGCTGCTCCCTGTGAGCCAGACATGGAGGGCCCTTTGAGGTGTCTTCTAGGATGCTGGGGAAGGGGAAGATCTAAGCTTTGTCTTCTGCAGAAAGCTGTCCAGCCTTCTCAGAAACCAACCATTTTCCTTGAGAGATGGTTTCATCTTTTAATAGATCTTACTGCTTGAAAGCAGTCTATTGTTATTACATTTTCCTATTGTTCAGCTCCATCCTTCTTAGACCCTGCTGGATCGTGCTAAACAAGCCTTTCCCCTCTTTGCTACTTTGAATATATGAACACATTTTCCTTCTATTCAGGCTAAATCTTCCCCTTCTTAATTGCTTGCAATTACTTATAGTAAGTGTAGGCGTGACAGAGTTCACGCATACATTACGTCTTCACAATTTCTGATACATCAGTTCCCCAAATCAATTTTCTTCTGTTTTTCAAGGTCGGTCCTTCCCATCTTGGTAATAGGTTGCTAAAAGCACTTTTTCAGATGTGGTGACAACATACTCATATATAGAGCCACTGCCTCCTCCTTATTTTCAGATCTGCTAATGCAGCTTAGTATTGTTTGGCCTTTTTGACATCATGTCTAGACAAATTCTTGTCTAATTTCCCAGCCATGTTCACTCCTAGGTCATCCTAGGTCAGCCATCTTCCAAGTGTCTCTTACTGCACATCTGCAATTCAGATGAAGCTCCCTCAAAGTTTTTCCAGTGTAAATCCCTGTCTAGATTTTGAACTTCTGTGGGTTCCTTTGACTTGTTTCTTTGTCATGACTGTTGTTCAGAAAGTGTCATCTCAGCCTCCCACACCTTCCCCAATTTGTCATCCACTTCAGACTGGTATAATGTGACACTGAGGCCCTCTTTCAAGTTATTTCCTGAGATACTGAATGGGGCTGATACCTGCCATCATCCCTTTTGGTGTTACAGCTAATAGCACTAACTCAAAAGGGTTTTTTATGTTAACTTACACTTAAAGCTGCTTGAAAATCTGCCAGTTCACATCACAATGAATTCAGCCAACATGAGGATCACTCACCTCCAGTGTGTCACACACCACAACTCACTAAAGTGAGTAAATGTCATCTCATTACAGACAAGGTGAGACAGTTCTTTCTAGACTCACCTGCAGGCCAATGCCCAGGTCAGTAGCTTCACCAGCCTGTGTTTGAAGAAAGACAAGAGTATTCAGGCTACATTTACCAGGACGTGGATGAGGGAGCCAGGAGATGACAATGCCTCTCCATTCCTCAGCAGTTCCTCACCTGCATCAGTCAGGGTAGTACATCTCAGACCAGGGAGCTGGAGGGAAAGCAGAGAAAATCAATATGAAATGACTGAAGGAATTCAGTTCAGAGGAAAGACTGGCAGTTTAATTTGTGGTGTTTGGCTCAGGGAAGGGTGAAAGAAAACTTGTCTGCCAGGCTCTGCAGGGGTCAGACAGCAAAATTTGGAGAGTTATCTAAGGAGATGTAAAAGAGGAAATGGACAGGGCCAAGACAGATATCACACAGTAACAGGAAAGTATTACTCCTAGGAGACACCACAGAAGGAAACCACCACCAAGCAAACATGAGAGCTGACACTTGCTCTTCCTGATGCTTGCACTGGCAGGAGAAGCAGCTGAATCCCATCATAGATCTCCTCCACATCTAGCACTTCTGATGATATGAAATCAATGCAGGGGTTGCTGCTGAGTGGCCCAAGATGTGTGAATGTGAAATTGTGGCTATAAAACCTTAGGGAACACATGGAAAGGAGCCACACTGCAGAGCAATGGAATAATGAAATCTTCTGCATTGGCCTTAGAGATGTCAGTCTCTCCTGCTGGTGCATTAGGTGTGTTAGAGCAAGAAAGAAGACAGCCTAAAACAAAGTATTGCTCTTTCCCTTCAGCCTTCCCAGCACTGCACAGTGCAGAGGCAATAGTTGCCTGTCAGGGACCACCAGTTCTTCCCTTTCCTTTTCTCCCTGCCTAGCCTGCCCAACATTTTCTGTATTTGGCAGGGGTGGACGACGGTGCTGACATCCCACGGGAGCTGGTGGTGGGGATCTATGAGAGGATCCAACAGAAAGAGCTAAAATCCAATGAGGACCATGTGACTTATGTCACCAAAGTGGAGAAGTCCATAGTTGGAATGAAAACGGTGAGCACCCATAACCCCACTGGCACCCACTCAACCCTCTCACCCCCACCTCCCCCACTGACCTCTTTTCTGCCTTTTTCCTCTATGCCCCTACTCCTGTGATACTTTCCTTGATTTTGATGAATTCACTCCTTTTTCTCCAAATACTTTTTTCCTTGCTATCTCATCCTTTCCTAATTTGGGGGGATCTCCTTGGCCAGAGTTTACAGTATCTGGTGTGGTAATTGCTTGCCCAAGAATCTCATTGCAGGTCCTGCCTGCCAATGCAGGTCCTGCCTGCCAATGCTTCAGTGATAGCTCTGCAGTGTTTCAAACTTTCAGGCCTTGTGAGGGTGTAGGAAGTGGAAGGCAAAGTGGTAGAAAACAATTTCACCCATCTGTCTCTAATGAGTTCCCTAAGGACTGCTGGGGTTAAGAGACTCCCAAATACAGAGACAGCTTCTTCAGCAGTAACCGATCTGTTATGCAAAAATATACATACTGTTTACCCAAAATGAGCAGAATAATTTCTCAAAGCCCAGGAAACCTGCAGATGTTCAGTGGGGTGAGAGAAAGTGAGCAGTCACCCAGTGATTGGAAGCCAGAGGTACATGACGATGGGAAGTGTAAGCAAGAAGGTTGCCTGTAGCCTGTCTCACTCCTCTGATTTATCCAGATCACAAAACCAAAGCCCTCTCTGCTATTGCACCAGCAGGAAAAGTGATGGGGAGGAGTGGTGGGGAGGAGACAATTTAAGTGGGCAGTGTGGGCAGAATTGGCTTGTGCTACTGTCAGTGGTCAGAGTTGTGCAGGCTGAGGATGGGGAAGACCCACAGTGGCACCTCTCTCAGCCTTTGGATGCTCTTGTGGATGTTCTGCAGGTTCTGTCTGTGCCCCATCGACGGCTGGTCTGCTGCAGCCGCTTGTACGAAGTGACTGATGTGAACAAAGTGCAGAAGCAGGCAGCTCACCAGAGGGAAGTTTTTCTCTTCAATGACCTGCTGGTGGTGAGTGTGCTCTGGCAATTAGGCACTGCAGTGGTAAAACTCGCTCTGATTTCTATAAAGAAATCTAAAACCTGTCCACAACATCCATTTACCCCCTGTCCTAAGGACAGACCATCTCCTGGTCCATCAACATTGTAAGACACAGCTCTGGATCCTTCACTGTTAAAAACCTACCAAATCTAAAACTCCTCTAACCCTTGAAAAAACAAACTGTCACATCCTACAGCCATCCAAGCAATGTCACTGCTCTCTCTCATGCCTTTGCCAGCAGGGAGGTTCATTTCATGAAAGGGAGGTTCATTTCTTTGTCTGTTTGTACTATAGTAGACAGAGCCCTCCCATGCACTTTAAATCTTTCCTGCCAGACACTTTAAAACCACTGCCTTCTAACATTGCAAAGACTGTATGAGAGTAGATATTACTTACTGGAGCCCCAAATGTGTATAGTACTTTAAAAGTGTCCTGCTCCAGAAACCTTGCAACTGAGTTCAGACAGGTACAAGGGAAGGCAGAGGTACACTGATACTGGGAGGAGGACAAACAAGATGAAAGCTCTGCTGAATTTAATGGCAAAATGAAACTGTATGTTGCAAATGTAAGGCTAAAACCAAACCCTTTTATAGGAGCAGAGGACAAGAAGCTTTCCCCACCTATTCTTCTGCACACATTTGTACAGTTGTGAACCTGGGGAGAGGGTCTGCTCCTTGCTATCCCTCTACTCCATGGTATAAATCAGATCCATAAGAACTAGTGCTGGGGGAGCGAGGGCAGTGCAACATTCACATATGCTCTTGTTTCCAGCTCTAAGGTATTTCTGACAGACTTCCCTTGCCTTTTGATCTGGCCCTTGGTTAAGAGAATTGCTCTTGCAAAGTCAGAAATGTGGGCATCAAAAATCCAGCACCCCTGGGAGACAGAGAGCTGAGTGGGCCCCAGGGCTATGCATACAGAATTTCAGAAGTTGTTACAAGTGCAGCATGCCAGGCAGCTTTCTGGGAAAAGAGCCTGTCAGTCACCAAGTGTTACTCCTATGTACAATTAACAGAGCTTGCAAAAAGCTTTCTTGCCTTGAGCAGTTTGCACTGTTCTTGCCTCACTGTTGCCCAGTACCCTGCCCAATGATGCATCTCTCCCTCCAACAGATCCTCAAGCTTTGCCCCAAGAAGAAAAGCTCCTCCACATACACATTTTGCAAGTCGGTTGGCCTGCTAGGGATGCAGTTCCATCTCTTTGAGAATGAATGTAAGTCCATTGCTCCTTGGTTGCCTGAAGGGGTTTGGCAGGGAAAAGGAAAGGAGGGAGGGGGGCTGTGCCACCCAGTGTGAGTTTGCATCAGAAGAGAGATTCCATTAGGGTTAAAAGTGGAGGGGAGAAAACTGAGGCTTCGTGCTGAGCAGATCCCTGTGCAGGTACAGTGTGATGAGAAGAGGCTTTTAGTACCTCTTGCTGTGTCTGAGAACCTGCAGAAGGGCTGAACTTATGCTCATTGGAGAATCTGGCTTGTCATGGTGGCAAGGAGATCATTTGTGGGGGGGAATGAGGGGAGCTCTCAGGAGCCAACTGTAGGTGGAGAACTGTGTTGACAAAACTGCCGCTGCCAGTTTTAGCCCCTCTCCCCTCATGCCCCAAGTCACAACTCCCACCTCTACCTTTGACACTGATAAAGGCTCAGGTGCTGCTGCTGCCTCCCTGCACTGTGCCATACTGTGCTGTGCTGAAAGCTTCCCAAGACAGAAGCAGAGCCCTTGGAACAGCACCCACCAAAGCATGGCGAGAGGCCAGCCCTAGTCAGCCTGACCTTGATGGTCTGGGAATAGAGCCATGATGTGTCATGATTGAAGCTGGTTGTGCGGTGGAGGAGTTCCAGAAACAGGCAGGCTTCCTGCTGGCATGGGCAGAGGGGCTGCACAGCAGACCCAGGCAAGCATGGCTGATGCCCACTGGGGTTTTTACGAGCACCTGCAGAACATGCTGCAAGGAAGGAAGACCATAGCAGCACACGGGCTATACTAAGTTTTTTACATCCTCTCTCTACCCTATTGGCAGCATGAGTCACTTTCTCAACACCCCACTCTCTGCAGCATGCAGAGGCTTTCACATCCCTGTATGTACAAGAGAGTCATTCATAACAGCATCCCCAGGAGGCTGGGATCAGCTTTCGGGGGTATCGTGACTATCCTGGGAGTGCCCAAGGGTCTTCTGGAAAAGGCATCCTATTGTGTATCTCCTGCAGAGACAGAAAAGCAGATGTCCTAAAGAGCTTGCGATCTGAACAGATGAGACAGACACAGGGTGGGAAAAGGTGCCTGAGACAAAAACAGGGGGAGCTGAGGGCTGGCAGCAAATAGCATGTTGGTCCTTTGAATTGTTTGATAAAGATTGATAAAAGAAGAGGGTGAGAAAGGCAGGCAGATTCAGGAGCAGTGGAGGAGAAAAGAAAGCAAGACGGGGGAAGAGAGAAATTAAATGTAGGGAAAGGTGAGAGGGAAGGAGAAAAGGGGCTGAAACCACTGGCCATTGAACAAAAGGTAGAGAAGGTCCAATCACAAGCGTAGCAAGTCTTGTTCTTGCACACTCTTGTTCTCCTGCTTCTGTTGGCTGAATCTCCAGCCACCACCTTGCACCCAACCTGATCTTTAAAACACAAGGCCTTTTGTTGTGATATTTTCACTCTCTGGACGTGTCCTTTCACTTACATTCCTGTGTGTTTTGCCTCTTGGGGAGTACAAAGCCAAGACCTGCAAACCCACATCTTTCTCTTTACCATTCTCTCTGCACAGCACAATGAGCTGTGCTAAAAGCTCTGTCATCTTCTCTGATGATGGAAGTAGAGACTGGGGAGAAGTCCCTGCAACTGTGGATGTTTGACTCCAGGAGCCAACCTCTCCTGTTGCATCTCCCACAGGAGAAAAAGTGTGGTTGGCCTCTTATATATAGTGTTTACTCCTCCACAGATTCAGAAGGGCCTTATAGTCCTACCTCTGTGCTTAGGTTCCCAGAGCCAGTGTTGCACTAAGTGTAACTAAGAACTAGAATTTTCTGGTTTTGGCAGTGCTGTGGTGCTGGTGGCAGTTGCCTTGCTGCTGCAGCTTGGCCATTCTGTTTCCCTGAAGGGCCGTAATGCTGCATGTTCCCACAGTTTGCAGCATGACAAACTCTAGGTGTGCCATTCCTTTGGACTCATGTTGGAAACTCTGTCCTGCGGAGGTGCCAAAGCAGCAAACTACTCCAGTACAAATGCCTAACGCTTCTTTATTTTGTTGACACATCTTTACAGATTACCCCCATGGCATCACACTGGTGACTCCAGTTTCGGGCTCAGAGAAGAAACAGGTACTACACTTCTGTGCTCTGGGTGCTGAGGAAATGCAGAAGTTCGTGGAAGATCTGAAAGAGTCAATAGCAGAAGTTACAGAGCTGGAACAGATACGAATTGAATGTAAGGGCCTCTAATACAATTCACACTCTATAATGCCATCACACTGCATGTGTCTACAAGGAAGAAAGGGTAAAGGAAATGGATTCTTCAGGAACAGGAGGAAAGAGGATGAGTAGCACAAGTCTGCGCAGGATTGTTCTTGTGTTCACCAGTGGGGTGAAAAAGCAGTCAGGCTCTGTGACCGCCCACCAGCAGGAGAAATGGATGAACTTAACTACTTATGATGCTTATGAAACAGAGCATGTGATACAGTGACCTGGAACAGTGAAGCTTAGACTGCCAGACCCGGAAGACTCTTCACCATCTCATACTCCTTTGACTATGCAAATACGATCTGTAGATAGCTGGGAAGTGCAAGACAGGTCCGGTAGCCTTAGCAGAGTTGTCCTTCACTCCAAGAATGTCTAGGGGATAAGCAGTCTGTACTGTGCCCCTCTGTGGCCTGTCTTACACAGATTAGATGTCCATGTAGCCTTTGATGGCTTTCCCATATATAAATTGATGAGCCAAAGTAGCTCAGCATCAGTGGTCCCCTCCTCTGCAGCAATAAACTATTCTGTATAAATGCAGGTCATACCTAGAAGGTCTTGTGGAGATAGTTAAGTTCCTCCGCATGTCAAGTCCTCTCCAGTTTCTGTCTTTTTATTGGCTGTTCCTCTGTCCCTCCCTTCTTGGCACTCTCTTGTCATTTTCTTGCATTAATTGTTCTTGCTGACTTCCCATATTGCTCCTTCATTATGCTGGTGTCCTTCCCTCCATCCCTCTCATCATTCTCTTCTGTATGTCTGTCTTGCAGGGGAACTGGAGAAACAGCAAGGGGCAAAGACTCTCTCATTAAGGACCAATGGAGCTCAGATGGAACTGCAGTCTAAGCAAGGCTCTCCAACAGGTAGGAGGACACCCAACTTCTTTTGGTCAAGCAGTGCTGCCTTTGCAAATGTGTTCTCATTGATTCCTGTGAGAATAACCACAAAAAGAAATGTTCATGTTCCATTTTGTATCCTTTAGCCTTGGGCAAATAGTGGCAATATGAGAACATATGCATTCTTCAAATACCCTAGAAAAGCCACTAAAGTCTTATTACCCAGTCTGTAGCTGTAACATCTAGCAAAGAGGCGTTACTGATGGAGCATACATAACTGCTGGAGAACCTGGCCCACTTTTTCTTCCCTGAACTGATGCAACACAGTAACTGCACTATTAACTTCCTCCAGACTCTTCATGAACACTTTGGACCAGCCTCTGTGTATCAAAGGCTTTGTGTCCATTCATGACTTGGCTTGTATGCCAGCAAAAATCAAGTGCAGAGGTGAGTGGCTACCAACTCACTAGAATGGTACTGAGATCAGAACCTAAGGATAGGATCCCAAAGGGGCCTCCTCCTACCCCGCTAAGCAGCTATCAGGTTGCAAGAGGGTCTGGATTTGTTTTTGCAGTCGAGTCTTGTTTGACTCTGCACCTCTCTCTTTAGCTTTCCAGTCCACAGTATTAGGGCTGGCTTTTGACTAGAGGTACAGAGCTCATGAGTGAGGTATTTTGTTTTATTTCAAAGGCAAGAAGGATTTGGGGGAGAAGGTCTCGGACAGCACAGTGGAGGTAAGTAGAGTGCAGAGCAGCTGAGGTAAGTAATTCTCTCTCACTTCAGCTCTTCTCACATTCTCTATTGTTTCTTTTCTCAGGTTTTAATCAATGCCTCCCCAGCCAGACTGACAATTTTACCAATTTCCAGAGATACAATTAAAAGTTACTGCTAGGACGGGTAATACAACTTTCAAATCCAAACTAAACTTCAAAGCATTTTCAATCCGTTTTTATAACTGTAACATCCCTCATGGACCAAGCTCCCAAACGCTGTAGACTAACCCACCCCACTGCTTATGGGGAGACTGAGAACCCCACTAAAGACTTCCCTGACATGCTAACTCCATGCAGCATCACATGCAAATTCCCTGCAGCCCAGCTTTCCTGCACAATCTCTGCAGCTCTGTCTCTCCATCCCCCCTTGAAGGGGATTAAGCATGGCCTTTGTATACCAGAGACTTTCCCTAGAGCTTCACCTTCCTAGGTAGGGAGCTTGGCTGTCCTGTGTGCATCTATCTTTGCAGGGATGTCTAGAATCCAGTGGGTTGCCTGTTTCTTCACAGACACCCATACTCCCACTGCCTGTGAGGAAACAGGAAAATGCAATCTTCACACTGAAAATCTTATCTACTACTTCCTACTCTCTCCCTGTCTGGAATATCTCCATTGTCCCAAATTTGCCCTTTTCCAGGGTAGTTCTTTCCCCTCTTGTCACAGCATATTTACTCAAAGAGTTCAGCTTCTCTGTGGGGAGCAGGTGCTGCTTCTTTTCCCTGAAGAGCACCCCATTTCCCTGCAGACACCCCCTTCCCAGCCAATTTCCTATTCCTGTTGGGAGGAGTGTTTCCTTGTGAAGAATAGCTTCCATGTATCCTAATGTCATTAGCACTTCATGGCCCAGCAACCAGCTTTTCCTATGGGATGTTCCACTGTCTGAATAAATATTGACACAATATTACGTTCTGCTGTGCAGTGAGTCTGAGCAACCTTCATGCTTGAGTAGGGACAGACAGCTCATCCTTATTCCAGCATGGTGGGAAGCTTGGCCACTCCACAGCTTCTCCTTCCCAATTGTCTGGTGCTGCTGCGCAACATGCCAGACCATCAGGGCACCCCCACTGTCCCATCTGCCCATCTGTACCCCTGCCTAGCTGGAAGTGCCATGCCAACCTCCAAGCACTCGTTTCCTACCCAGGGTTTGTCACTTGACTGACATTCTGTTTTGAGCCGGCAACTTTGCTGTGGTTTGGGGTCTCCATCAGCCCGTGTCCTTGCCAGGAGGAACTATAACCTCATCCACCATTCGGGAAGCACCATTTTCCTGCTGCGCTTCCCCCCCTTAGGGACCTCCAGGCCAGGCCAGCTCCTCCTTTTCAAACTGGACTCAGTGAGCTCCCTTATTTGACTCCATTATCAGCATCTCTCTGTGGGGACCCTGATGACCTCCTGCTTCCCTTCCCCCTTTCAGCTGCCCAAGTAATACTCTGCCAGCAGAGGAGCATTTCCATTTCTTTGAGATTATCTAATCTGCTGCCATTTCATCATGAATTTCTTTTATCATTGTATGAGCTAGATGGACATTTTTTCTTTTTTTTTCTTTTTTTGAAAATCATTTCCTTTCACTGACAAACCATCAAATGGATCAGAGGGAGCTGCCTTTTGCTAGAGTATGTCAGATTTCTGCTTTTTCCTTTGTAAACAGATTAGCCAGTCATGTGGTGTACCTTCCTACTCAGAAAGGCAGGGAGCTGGGAAAGGCTCGAGTCTCTCTGTCTCTCTCTATCTCAGATTCAGCTACCATCATTTTGCTGAAATGTACAACCTCGATTATCTGAAACCTTTCTGTCTGGTTCCCCTCTCCTTTTTGCTGGTGGGGACACGGGCATGACCTCTGAGGTCTGTTCATTACCATGAGAATTTACGGACGCCTCCACTCCTAGAGTTGATTTGCGTTCCCTGTGCCATTTGGATAATCAAAGTTGCACTGTATTTGGGAATGCCGGCCCTGCTGCCTTTGACGTGATGGAAAGGACAGGGGCACTTAGGCCTAGATGGGGATGATGGGGCTACTGGGGGTAGCTGTGCAGCTGGGGATTGTGCCTATTCTGTTTTTTTGAGGAGGGGAGGGTTTAATGCATGTGAGGCCGACTGGTGGCGGGGGTTCAGGGCAGCCAGTAGCAGCAGATGGGAAAAGTCTTGTAACATTTAATGCTTCTTTGGCTGTTTCTAAACTAGGTGTCAATTCACAACAGGCTTCAAACGTACCAGCACAACTCCGCCCTGGGGCCCGAGAGTGGAATGCAGCCCAGCACATGTCTTAACATGCCACGGGAGCGGCTGGAGACAGCACTGGTGCCCTCGCACCCCGCCTCGGCGGGGACACTTGTACAGTGCCAGCAGATTGTCAAAGTCATTGTCTTGGACAAGCCGTGCCTCGCTCGAATGGAGCCGGCCCTCAACCAGACTCTGACACGCTACGTCACCTCTGATTCCTGCACCTCCACCCCCTGGCGCGGTGTGGGCAGCGGGCTCCCCGGGACCCCCATGAAGCTGGTCCATCAGCCTCCCCTCCCACCTCCACCACCTCCCTACAACCACCCCCACCAGTATTGCCCCCCTAGCTCCCTGCTTCAGAGGCGCAGGTACTCCAGTGGCTCACGCAGCCTCGTGTAGCCACACCACCAGCACCAAAACAGCACAGACTTCCCCACTTCCCTTCCCCACTGCCTCCCGGGGACCCTTTCTGCCTACAGAGATCTAGTTTGTGATTTATTTTTTAGTAAAAGAAGAAGAAAAGAAAAAAAAAATCCAACTGACCTAACTCTTACCCTGTCTCCCCTCAAGATGATGCTAATTGTAAGGAGCCATCTACAGAAACTGCCAACCTACACTCTCACACATCCTCACACCCTGCCAGCCCAGCTGGCTTCCTGTGCTCGTGCAGTCCCCATGTAGCACTTTGCTGCCCCGTTCCTGAGAGGCTTGATGACCTGCTGCTTTCTAGGCACTGTGTCTTCCGTTTGCTACTCCTCGACTGCCTTCCCTGCCTTGCATTTACCTGGCCATAGGTTTGTACCCACCCCAAAACTTCGCCAGCCTCGGAGAGAAACGGACTCACCCGTGCCAAGGACCAACCTTGGGGCACTCCTGGAGGTGGAGTTCCCCCTGCCACCACTGCTGATGCCTGCTAAGCTGGAGCTGAGAACTTGTACCACTTGCCATGCTTTCTCTTCATAGCTCTTCAAATATTATCTCCTTGCAGCAGCCAGTTTCAAGCGAGGGAGTGCACGAGTGAAAGAGTTCAAGAGGAGGAGAGACTGTCCTGAGCTGCAGTACAACACAAAGATGGTCTCTCTGAACACCAAAACTCTTTCTGTTGTTATATTGGAGCATTGTACCAGAGACCTCTGCTGAGACCTAGCAGACCTCATCACATGTAAATACACTTGTATGGTAGCGTATGTATGGCGCATGCTTACTAAAGGAAACACCAAGCAGTTCTGAGGGAGCAGAAGGGAGGGATTAAGCCCAGGGGTCTTCCTGGAATGGATGAGTACTTTTCCAAAGAGATGGCACCAAGAGGTGCTCTCCCACCTCAACACACACATACACACACACACATATGAAGATTGTCTTCTCTAGCATAAAACAGACCCACCTCTGCTTTCCTCCTCCTAGCTGGTTTTGTGTTTCCTGCCCACCTGCTTTTTTATATTCTGAAAGAAAAGCCAAGTGTTACATTCATCTGCTGGGGTGAATGTTCCCTTCACTTGAGCTCTTCCTCCTGTGTTAGAGGGAAGGAGCTTTTTGGAAACCACCCATGTGAGGTCCCAATCTGTATCTCTTGCCTGGCTATACTCTTGCCTCCATCAGCCCTTCCTATAGGAAAGCTGCCCAGATACCAGACTCCAAAGCCTCTTCTCTCTCCCTCCCTATCCCAGCTTCAAAGTGAGTGGAAGGGAAGATCCTGAGATAGAGATGACAGCTCAGCTCCTCTGCTTTATTGGGGACATTGATGTGAAGGAAGACGGCATTACAAACGGGCTATGGATGTATTTTTAGAAAAAAAAATCTCTTTGAGCAGTAGGGAGGGGAAGGTATTAATTAGCTTAAAGGCTTTGGTCTCGCTCACTCACTCTATCTCCCTTCAAGGCTTAAGAAGATCAACTTTAGGATTTTAAAATAGGACAGAATGCCTTTTAGGGCCTTTATTTTTATTTTATTTTAAGAGGGAAAGAAAGAAAAGCTTTTTCTTCCCATGTGAAGCTGAGACGTGAGCACTGGGTGCTGGTGACATAGTCACTGGATGAGGACTGGCAGGAGTTGTTGGCAGTGGTAAGCATGTGCAAAATGTCAGGGAAAGGGCGACAGTGAAGACAGACGCAGGACACTCTTTTTTTACCTTATGGGGTAAAAGCCACACAGCAGTTTCCTTAGGGATTGTACCAATATGCTCATCTCTGGGGCTATTGCCAGTGACGAAAAACACAGTGCATCAGGGACTGGCTCTTTGTATGTCTGCTGGCTCTGCTGAAATGTTCAGATGAAAGAGTTCACATATTTGACCTGGGCATAAGTCCAGCTGGGGTTAGGGAAGTGGACAGGGGCTGGGGTGAAGGGTCTCCTGTGCCCAAGCCTCCTCCGGGGCAGGAGCCTGCACACTTCTGGGTCCCCTTGTTTCTGAGCCTGACCCATACACCCAGGTGTAATGAAAGGTCTGTCTAAGTTGTTTACTTAGCTGTCTGGACCAGAGCACTAGGCTGCCATGTTTATACACCATAGCAAATGTACGGACCAGGAGCCAACAGGCAAAGCCTCAGGGAGGACCACAGAAGCAGAAAAGATTGTAAGAAAACCCTGAATAGAAGCCCACTCTCCCTCCAGACCAGAGAAGCTTTCTTCTAGCCAGGATGCTCCACATCATAAAGCCAGGCCCAGGGAGAGGTCCTCACCCCCAGCCAGGGCTCACCTCACCCTCCAGCCAGCTGTGAGGCACAGCTGGCCTGATCTGCTGCTGGCTCCCTCCAGGGTGACACGCCGCCTCACGGCAGCCGGGATCTCCTACAACCTGTCCGTAGCTCCCTGGGAAAGCATATGTGTGTCATCTGCCATTGTCCAGTCAATGTAGTGTGTGTGGCTGCTGTTTTAATTTTACTCACTGCTGCAGTGAAAAGGGTGGTATCCAGGAGGCACTGGCACTGCCCTCCCTTCTCAGTGGTTATTTTGCTGTCTGAGAGGAATGGCAGTACTTGTTTGTTTTTTCCCAGGGTGCAGTGAGCCACTGAAGGTCTATGTGTGTGTTAAAATAAATAAATTAGATTTTACTTGACATATAACACGGAATGACAACAACAAAAACCTTAATGTACTTGATGAAATAATTTTTTTAGATAAAATATTTATATCAATGTCTATGAAGTTCCTACAAGAGAGGTTTGCTGCTTTAATAATTGAATGGGAGAGCTGCAAGTATTTAAAGAAGAAATAAGGAAGCTTCTGTGAGACTCCCTTCTTTGTGCTGGATGAAGGGCAGAAGTAAGTTAACTGAAGTATCGAGGTACCTGAGGCACAGCAGTCTCTCAGGGCAAGTTGGCTTCATTTCCCTGACCTTGCAAAAGGCTAATGCTGGCCTTGACCTTTGGACAGAGAAGTAGATGTAGATAACCCTTGCTGTCTTCTAGCCTGGTGGTAACAACATCTTCTGCAGGGTTTAGCTGGAGAGACACTAAACTACTCTATTCCAGGTTGTCATGGAACAGGTTGCTCTAAATTCTACTGTGTAGATGAGCCCTTCGGACTTCACTTCAAAATATGGATTTTTTATTTCCTTTGAAGGTTGGTCTCGAAGGTTGACAAGCACTTTAAAGCATGTCTACACCTCATCTGATCTATTGTATTGTCTGCTCCCACAGCCCTCCCACACGCAAGTAAGACGCACAGACTCAGTGTAGCTGTAGTACTGTGAATAGACACCCTTGCACGCAGACTGATCGTTGACAGGGTGCAGGCTAGAAAGAGCATGTCAGTGACAACCTAACGAAGGACAAAATGTATACCGCAGCTCAACTGGAGGGAGCAGCCCAAAGAAAAATCACCAGCTCTTGACAGCAGTGATTCTGATCATGAACCTAGCACAATCTTTCGGGTGGAGGAATCAGGCAGGAAGCTGTTGCAGAGATTAGATTGACCCAAATGAACCAGTGGCTTTTTGCTGCCAAATTCATATCCTTCTATATTAAAAAAAGAATGGGGGAGAGAGAAAAGAGAAACCCAGTAAAAAGTATTCTGCAGTGAGTGTCAGGTAGTCAGTGGCCAAACAAGAAGGTGGCTCTGCTGGACAGTGGAAGAGAACAAGGTGTTGCTGAGGTCTACAGAGCTGTGTTATGCAAAATGTCAGGCTCTGTCCTGATTCTCTCTTGCTCATGCAGGTGCAGTGAAATTAATCTGTTTACACCAGAAGCAAAGGGGTGGAAAAATGTGACAGGAGAATCAAGCTTAGTGCAAACAATTTGGGTTTAATGCAGTGTTTGTCTGCTACTGAAGTACTTTTAATGCCATGGTCTGGGCTACTGTGGTAGCAACACTTAGTGCTTTCTGCAAGACCTTCAAAGCATCCCACTGTTCACATTTTCTCTCCTCCTTGTAGATGAAAGGTGTGGGTATGGTCCACAACCAGAATTTCATCAATACTCGAACTTCTTCACAAAAAGGTACCACCAGATTTGGAAGTATTTGAGGGCCTCCGAGCTGTAAGAGTTTGAGTTTTGTTACATGTTTTTCAGAAGGCTCAACCTGCAACTATCTGCACGTGTTTGTGAGGTTTCCAGAAACAAATCTGAGCCCTAAATCAAGGAAGCTGCTGCGTGGCAGAGTCTCTGCTTTGAAATGCAAGTTGCTGAGCAAGCTCCCTTGTCTCCCACTCCACCAGCTGCCTCACTGTGCTAGTGTAGGCTCCAGGGACTGTCGGCAGTGTTTTGTGAGCTAGCACTGTCCTTGTCCTGCCCGCTCTTTCACAGCCATGCCTGGGACAGCAGCTTTGAAGTCACTCAGCTCTTCAACACTAGTCACAACCCCATCTGAATGTGTCTTTTTAAAAAACTAACAACAGAAGTGTTACCTGTGTGTAGGCTTTTGAAAGCACCTGTCTGTCTGTACCTGTTTCCTGCTGTAAATATCACCAAGAAAAGCTTCCTTTGGGAAAAGTGGTGTGGTCACACCTAGCAAAGAGTTCAAATGGCTAATATTTTGTAACAAAATAACAAAAATAGACCAGAGATATTTTATCTGTTCAGTTAATAGTTTTAGAAATTATATTGAGACATGTCACTTGTGCGCTAATGTCTTCTTTGCCTCAGCTCCCCTCCCTGTGTCCCTGGGCTCTGGTGGCGTGCGCAGATGCATGGGTGACACACCAAGGGTGTGCTCCCGAGGAGGAGTGCTGAGCATCCTGGCTTCCTGCTGGCCTCAGGGGCAGCCGGCTGCCGGCTACTGCTGATTTTTTGTTGAATGCAGCAGGAGCTAGCTGAATGCTCACATCCAGAGGAAACCAGGATGAAATAATCTTGTCCAAGAGACAGCGACTCAATGTGAAATTCACCTCTGCAGTGAGGCAGAGAGGAATATGGTGAGGGGGGAAGGCAAAAGCCCTTCTGTGCTGCAGCTCCTTCCTTTCCATCTTGCCAGCATGCAGCAGAGCCAGCCCCAAACCCTCTGCTCATGTCTGTGTAGCTCTGCACCACTGGGGAGGGAGGCCCACACACCCATGCAAAGCGCACGCTGCTGCACGTGCACGCTGCGGCAAGGAGAGCAACTTCACAAGCCGCATGTGCCAATGCATGTGTTGGATGCCAGCTGGCCACAGAGAAACTCATGCACCCAGGGACATCAGCACATACTGTGTGCTAATGCACACACCGTCTGCCAACATGTAGGACTATACGGCAGATAACATGTAAGCACCTCTACTATCCACACAGCTGATCATGCTGTACAAAAATATCAGGCATATGCAGCCATGCACTGCCTGAGCAGGACAGCTGTGCTGGCTGCAGTTGCCATCACAGCCCATCTCACACGCTACGTAGGCTCAGGCTTGGTTAACATTTGGATGGGAGACACGTAAGGAAAATGACATTTTCCATGCAAATCAGACATACATGCATATTTACACAAAGCATAACCCCAAGGTTAATGCAACTGACCTTTGTGAAGTTCTGCACAGGGATGAGAGAGATGATCAGAGACAAACACGTGCACACAAAGCAAGCTCTCCTCTGCTATGGGTGGGGGAAGGCAACCTACATCTTTGCAGCTGAGTTGAACAGATGCTGGATTCAGACTGCACCTGCTAAAAAAAACCTGTCTGTAGGTTGCAAATTCTTTGCTGGCTTCAAAGAATCCCTTAGACCCCCAGGCCCACGGTGAAACACTTGGGAGGACAGAAAACCCTCTGAGACACAGGAAATTTCCCAGGAATTCAGAGGCTTCTGTTTATGTTTTTGTGTGCCACGGATATATTATAAATCAGATTGTCCCAAACAGTCATTTTCTAAGATGTTTTGAAATAGGAGATTATTGGAGAAGTTTCTGCCTGATGTTTAGATCACACACCTGGCTGTAAAGATGAAAGCAATAAAAACAGATTGTCTATATGTGAAATACTCCTCACTTGCTCCGATGTGCAGATACTATTATTAATCGGAAGGTGGCAGGTATCTTTGGGATGGATACTATGTAGACGCATCTAGGTAGTGCTGGTGCAAAGAGATTACAATCCAAAAAGCATATACCACAACTGTTACGGTGCATCTATACACTGTTATATCTATACAGTATACGTAATGTGCAATAACATATATAGTGTGTGTTCAGAGTTGATCAGAATATGCCACTCTTTTCCACAGAGAAATCTGAGATGTAATTTTTCTCTGAAACTTTCAAGATGGACTTTAAGCATGTCCCTCAAGTGCTTTGCTGTAAGCGGGTTCCACCCACCCCCTACCAAGCAAGATACAGAAGACTTGCCGTTGAACTCGGCACTACACGGCCTGCTGCCTCCGGCTTTGCAGGTGTTGTTCCTGGGGTCCCAAAGCCAACGTGAAGAGTGGAGCCCTCAGGGAGCAGCATGGTGGCAGGAAGATTATCACAAACCCAAAACTGCCATGTCACAGTCTGTGATCAGGGACAGCAAGGGAACAGGGCCTGCAATGTCACTGTTGCATGCAGGGCACAATGTGCCCCTTTCCGCCTCACCTCGGGGACTCTGGAAAGATTGTGCTGGTGCCTTGGGGGTGCCCAGGGCACAGCTGATCACAGAGTCAGGCTCTGCTGTTCCCCACAGGTTCAGGTTTCCCATCATTGCCAGCTGCTGGGGACGAGGTGCCCCTCTATCAAGTCACTGCCCAGATCCTGAGTCTGGCAACGTGGGGTCGTGAGGTCATGCACATACTCCTGCCTGACCTGAGAAAGGGGGCTGAAAATAAGTAGGTGTCTCAAGGATGAGGAGTGTGGTGGTGAGTAGGGCTGTGGGATTTAACCAGTTTAGGAGCTCTGTCACACTTGGCTGGTCTTGGAGCTAATGGGTGCAACTGAGGTTAAAAACTGGCTGAGGAGTTGTGTTTTCTGCCTTAATCCATACAATCCATGAACTGGGACTGTTCTCAAGCATGCAGGGTAGGATCTTATTTTATGTAACACCCATGCTCTAGCCTTGGGGTCTGACAATATGGCATAGTCATCAGTGACTTCTTGGAAACAAGAGCCCTGTCTTCCTAACCCTTCCTCCTCATGAAGGGTGAATTCTCCCAAACAATGTCAGGTACATTTGAAAAAAAAGAAAAAGAGTGGAAGGGGAGAGGGAAGGCTCTTCCTCCACAGGACTGTAGGGCCAAGGCTGTAGCAGGTAAAACACTTTAAGTGCCTGACAGAGAAATGTGCCCATCCTGATATTCCATATACACTTTCCTATTCCCTCCCATTACGGAAGATTTCACTTTTTCAGTATGTTTCAGCTCCATCTCAGATGTGCAGAAGTCTCATAGACTTGCTGATCAAACAGGACTCACACAGCACTAGCAACAGGAGCAAGTGCCCCTCTCCTCCACTCACCTAGCTGCATGCTCAGGATTTCCCTGAGCTGGTGGCCCCTCTTTGCCATTCTCATGAATTTTCTAGTGCTAAATCAGAACAAACAGGGCAGCTTCCTCCCACACCCCACAGCAAATGGGTGTCCACCCACAAGGGCACTAAATTCCTGCCCTCCCATTGCCACCCCATGCTGTTTGCACGGCTGGCTGGGAAAGACCTGGGTCAGTCCAGGGCGATGTGTGCTGAAAAAGCAACGGCCTTTGCGGGGCTCTGTGCTGGCAGCAGCTGTGGGTGCCCTGATGCTCCTCTGCACGATGCGCAGCCCAACGGTACGGGGATGCTCACTCCTCCCCACGGCCACCGTCTTGCTGCTGGTATGCCCCCGCCGCAGCTGCCTCCGCACCCTCCTGCCTCCCACCGCTTCCCCCTTCCTCCACTCACCACCTTTTTGAAATGAACTATTCATTATATTTCATAAAAAACTTGGAGCAAAGTATTTGGGCAGCACTGGAGAAGGAGAACAACATGTTCCCTGTAGGAAAACACAAATTCACATATTCTGAGCAGGCATCTCTGCTGGCTCTGGCTAGGCCTGAAACAGCTAAGCCTGGCGCAGACAGGCAGGTGGGGCAGAGTGCGGGGAGCTGCCAGCCAGGCTCTGACGGCAGCTCGCTGGATGCCAGCCCTCCTGGGACACTCCAAGCAAGGCTTTTTCCCCACCAGGACAAGCAGCCCTGGCAGGAATAAGAGCAACCTGGGACAGCTGATGTTACAACTGTTGTAAGTATCCAAGAGAAAGGAAAGAAAAGCCGCCTCTTCAGCTTCCTAGGGAGGGGGAAATAAAGGGAGGGGAAAACAAAACAGCGAGCAGTGCCACAGCCCTGCCATGCAGGGAGCCCAGACCGGTGCTGACCCTCTCACTGGGGCAGGTGCCACCACGAAACACTTCGGTGCTAATGTTATCAAGTCTCAAGGCACGTGGCTCTGAAAACTCTTTAGCAAAACCAAGTGCAGAGAAATCCTGGTAAAAACAGCAAAAACAGTCACTGAAGTGAGCCTGGTGGTACCAGGGCCTGGTGCCTGGTGCTGGTGTCTGCACTGAGGCCATTCCATGAGGTGGCTGGTGCCCAAAGCCTCCTCTTGTTTCCCTGGTCTTTGCTCTCATGCGAAGGGAAGCTTTCCCTTTGCTTCTGGAGCAGGTCCAGAAGCGTTTGGATCCCTGTACATCCCCTTCAGAGCCTGGGAGACAGCAACAGTGGGGGGAAATCACAGCTTGTGCTTTCTGAAACAAAACCTGGTGCATCTGTTGGGCACACCAGTGCAGGGGCATGCAGCGAGCCCGCCCTGTGCCCATGTGCCAGCTGCAGGAGCTGCCCACCCTGCTCAGCTCCCCAGCACTTGAGAGCTGCTTCTGCCCCAGTAAGGACAAGGTCCCAATCGTTGTGGCATGCTGAGATTCTGTCTCAGACTTCAGCTATGTGGCTTTCAAGTAAGATGGCCCAGGCAGACCAGCAGTCACCAGTTAGCATCAGCAAATGTCACACACAGCTCCATGGCGCATCAAAGGCAGCCCCACTTACCAGCCAGCCCACTCCTGACACCGTTAGCTCCCCCTGTCTTCCCAGTCACAGCCTGTGACCCTCCACCTACAGAAGGAATTACCTCCTTTGCACCCAGTGGGCCACAGCAAAGCCACACAGCCGATGACAGCATGAGCCAGAGCACAGGTTGGTACCTGCAAGCCGGATCTTCATCTGGTGTGCGTGGACAGCATGCTGCTTTCAGCATTTACATCAGCGTTCTGCACACTTAGGACCTGCCCCATAGGACCCAGCATTTGACACAGCCCTTCTCACTTCCTTGTGGGGAACAGGTCTCCATCACATCTTTCTGCAGGGAGGGAGAGCGTTGCTTGGTAAGGGCCATGTGAACCCAGGCAGAATTATCTTCCCTTTTTAAAGGGAAAGAAAAAAATCCATCCTCCAGGGTCTGACCTCGGCCTTCAGCCTCAGCTCACATCTTCTGGCATCCACAATGAAAAGGACAACCCATCCAGCAGCTCAGGACATGCAGCCAGGAAAGAAATGTGCAAGGGAAAAGGCAGGAGCCCTTATTAAATAGCTTGTTCAAAGATAAAACCCCAGCCATCTGTCGACTTGCCCTAGAAGAGGCACTGCTATAATAATTAACAGAGGGAAAGGCAGCAGATATGTCAGTGAAAAAAACAGCAGTTTGCCAACATTTTGCACAGGTCTGCCACGAACACAGTGGGAGGAAGGAACAAGGGGAAAAAGTTCAGAAGAGGAAAGATCACGGTGCCTCGCCAGGGCAGATGCTGCCAGCAGTGCAGGGCAGAAGCCTCCCAGGGGCTGCAGGACACTTTAGGCTGATGCAACTTTGCGCTCAGCATCCCAGGAGCAGATGCTGCTGCGGGGGACTGGCAGCTGGCAATCTCTCTCAGAGCCCTGCCTCTCCCCACAGCTGGGGGAGCGTTCTGAGGTCTGTGGTGCTGCCAGGGATGCGGGCAGCTCCAGTGGGGCTGGGTGCACATGGCACCCCACCAGGCAGTGGCTGGGATGCTGCCGGGGGACTGTGCTGCCACACACCTCTCACCGTGGCAGTGCCACTCACCCAGCTTGCTCCCATTTAAACAGTGATGGCTGATACAGACTCGCTCTCCACCCCCAAAGAAACAGACTCATCTTTCTTTTCAAAGCTCAAAGCATCCAGGAACCCATGAAAATCCATTGGTGCAGCCTGATGGCAGCACCTGCCCAGTGCTCAGGCACACTCCGTGGTTCCAAGGCAGGTGCCCAGCCATGGGACACCCCCTGTACCCTGAGCTGCAGAGCACCCTGCCACACCCCACCCTCCTCCCTGCCAAAGCGTCACCCCATACAGCCACTGCTGGAGCCTGGAGGGCATGACTGAGCTTCAGCTGCCCAAGCACTTGTGGTGGCTGGGGCTGTGACAGCTGCTCTGTCACCCAGCTCCCCTGGGAGCATCACTCTGAAGTTCCCCTCACAGAGCTGAAAAGCCACTTTAAAATAAAAATCTTGGATTATAATTCCTAATCCTTGGATTGTAATTCCCATTTGCAGTAAGTGCAGAGAGGGGACAAAGATGCCAGCTCTCTTTCTCACCTTCCTGCAGGACCAAACACACTTAAAGAACACGTGGAAGCATTCATTCTGTGGGCTAGGCAGGCAGTGACCTGGAGTGGCCGCTTGGCTGGGACTTTGTGGCACTGTCAGGAGAGGTGGAGGGGGATGTTGTCCCCCTCCCACCAAGAGCACTCACCCCTGTCTCTTGTCCTTGTCCCCACCAAGGAGTTATTTTTAAATATGCTCTGGTGTGTACTGGAGGGGAATGCACAGATGAGGGTGTGGCAGGTGCTCAGGCTCAGCTACATAGACAAGGGCGAGCTGCAGCCAAAGGGCACATGGGCTCTTTGGGGATGGGCAGGGAGCAGGGCAGGGGCCCAGCACTGCCTGCATGATGAGACACGAGGCACCACTGCCCCTATGTCCTGCCCCTCATCCCCAGAGCCATCCCAGGGGCTGATGTACCTCCAAGTCTGTGTACACAGGTTTGGAGCCATTGAGCAAACGGGAGGCAGCACGCTTCAGGCTGACGGCAAGGGCTGAGTTTACATTTGAAGAACTGTGTATCTGGACAAATACGGGGCAGGTTTTGTTTGGAGCCAGGTCAGCAGCGTCAGCACAAAACTCATTTTTCTTTACAGAATCATTGTGAGGGTATTTGTGTTTTCCCGAACAGCACAATGCAATGCAAACCAGCCAAGAGCCTTCTCCAAGCCACACAGCCTTCAAGGGGAGAAAAACCTCCAGCCAGGCAGCCGTGCCCTGATCGGGCAGTGGCTCCCCATCTCATAAATGTGGTGTCCGGGCAGGAGTGCCCCCCAGGCAGGTTGCTTGCCCCACACTGTGGATACAGGGCCCTCTGAGGCCAGTCCCCTCCTGCTATCATTACATCAGTGTCCTGGGCAAGTCCCTTCCCACTGGGTTGGGTTTCCTTGTCTGGAAGTAGAAACACTTGGATCCCCCCAAATCCCCTGGAGAAAGCTCCTGTGGCGCACGGATATGACCAGGGTGAAGCCCTCCACAGCCACTCTGCATGGGGCTGCAACTGTGGGGGTGAGGGCTGCTGGTCCCCAGGGGCCATGGTGGGGACACGTGCCACCCTGCGAGGGGCTGTGACTGGTCCCTGGGGCGCCAATGAAGGCTGGTGCTGTTTGCTTGGCAGCTCAGCACCATCATGCCGCGCTGTCAGGAGGCATCTCCATCAGCGTCATGGATGTCAGGTATCAGCGTGGGGAGAACTAACCTCTCCTGAGCGTCTCCAGACACGGACACTTCCCGGCTGACAGCATCTGGGGATGATGGACACGTGCTTGGCAGGAGCCCTGCACTGCCCTTGTTGGTGCTGCCTCAGCCAGCACTGTGGTGGAGACACTGGGACGCCACTCCTGTCCCCTGCTACCCGCCCTGGTGTCTGCCCCAGGGCCACCAGCTGGGGGTCCCCCATGGGCATGGCCCTGGGGCTCAAAACCCTTTACCGGTTACTAACAACTGCACATGGGTCCCAGCCCCTTGGGATGTGCCAGGGAAAGGACTGAAGCCAAGGGGATACCACGCAGCCCCACAGGCAGCCCTCCCGATGCCACCAGGGCATGGGAGGGGACACATGAGGACCTATGTTGGATAGGGCACCTGACGCGCTGGAGGGAGGGACACCAGCGCTCGGGATTGCTCCTGATGGGATGAATGAACCCTGAGGGCCAGGGTGGTAATGTCCCTGCCGCCACACAGCTCTGAGCAGGTCCAACGCCTGCCTGGACCATCACCACCAAATGCAATCAGGGCCCCTCAGTCCAGAGGGAATCCCCCCAGGACAGGGGGATAAGGACAAGTTGCTCATTGAGAATGATGCCAGCTTTAAGGGCACCCCCCAACACAGAGCACAACTGCATCCAACATATCGTTTAATAGAGCTGTGGAGAGACTACAAGCTACGCAGCGGTCGGCTAGCCAAAGCCTTACAGTGCCACACAGCATTGGTATCATGTTGCAGATGTTGCACACATGTTTCACAAACAGCTGCCAGCTGTTGGAGCACATCTGGGAGAATGGCAGCAGGAAGAGCTCCCCTCTCCCAGAGGAGAGGATCTCCCCTGCATCTCCAGGGGAAGCAGCACTTGAGCAGCAGTGAAGCAATCCTGTCTTTCCCATCACCCCCCTCAGCCCCCCCTGCTGCAGCAGAGGTTGGGGGCAATGGCATTTATTTTATTTTTCGTAGCCCTCAGGAAAAAGAGGATTTTGGAGGGATTTGAGCACAGCTCCCTAAATAGCTCCTTAGAATTAAGAGGTTTCACAGGGGATTATTTTGAGCAGCTGCCCGTGGCAAGATGGAGAAGCTGGCAGGTGCTTGGAGGGGGTGAGAGGATGGAAAAAAGGCAGGAGTGCTGTAGGTGAGCACAGGGGAGGGGGACCCCTTTCTGAACAGCAGCATGGGAGGGGAGCATCCCAGTCCCTGGCCACGCACGTATTCTCTCTGCTGTGTGGACCAAAAGGCATGAGGCACCGTGGGAATGGCACAAAAGAGGCTCTTACAGAGGAATTGCTGGCACCAAGAACAGCAGATGCCTTTCAGCTGGTGTCCGAAGCCTGATGTCAAAAAATCAACGCACAGATATGGCTGCTTCACTGGACCTGCCCACAGTGGCATTTCAGAGGCATGGGATGAGCTCAAGGGGCTGTGCCCATCCCTCCCATCTCAATAGATGGGAAACCTGCATGTGATGGAAGTGGGAAGGCTCTTCTGGCACTAAGGATGGGATGAGTTTCAAATGCTGCAAAAGGGGATCAGTCAATCAGATAGAGTTTAACTAAGGACAGATTCCTCCCTGCAAGGCTACAAATGCCAGACTTTGCAAATCCAAACATTCATGGTGGAAAAAAAGTAGTGCAAAAAGAGGAAAGGCCACGGAATCTTTCAGAACAGTTCTGAAGAGACTGGTGGAATATGGGTTGAAATACCTCTTCTAGTAATACCAGGAGATATCATTGCTTGGCACAGCTCTTTCTGGTGCAAAGAGGACAAGAAGACAGCTGGAACTTCATTATAATTTTGATATTGGGATGGAAATTGCTTCTTAGGGACCAGATACAGCAAAAAGCTGAGCTCCTCTGTGGGGTCCTGAGCTCCAGCTTCCAGCAGGCAGAAGGTTGAGAGCATGCACAGTGAGTGGCTGAGCCACAGGCATGCAGGAATAAGTAATAAGGCTGGAAGGAGAGTGCATTTGAGAAACAGGGAAGTGAGGCTGGTAATAATACAGTGAGATATAAATGAGAAAGAATAGAAAGGAGAAGAGAAGGGAGGGAGAGCTGTAATTTGACAGTAGTGGAAGAAAAAAGCAGGAAGAAGCAAGCTGAGGTAGATAATTTCCACTGAATGGATGATACTGGGGAAGCAGTGAGGTAAATGAACAAAAAGAAGCAGGGCAGGAGGGAAAGCAAAGGAGAAGGTCACAGGCAGAAAACTGAGCAAATGGTTAGCTCTCATCAAATGTTGTTATTATGAGCAGCCCATGCATGGGATAGCACCTGCTACTACACCTAGAGTGATGTTCTGCACCGGCCACACATAAGGCCATAAGTCACAGAGAGGATGGGACTAAAATCCCAGCAAAAAAGTAACTGAAGATTTAGGGATTTCCTGAGCCACCAGGGAAGGGACTTTGTTTTCTGGACCCTTCCTTCTCCACTCCCCTGGAGGAAAAACCTGGACAGTAAAGCCCTTTGAACAGCTCTCCCAACAACAGAGCTCTTTGGCCAAGAGTTTCAAAAATGACCACTGACTGATTTATTCTACCTCAGTCCTGAGCTGCCCCAATAAAGCTGGAAAAATTGGGGTCTTCCATGGTTTTAAGGCTTTTCTCAAGAATTGACTCCTTTGCCCATCACCCGCCTATGCAACTCTCAGTCTGTGTTTAAGGGGAGAGTGGTTATGTGACCTGGATGCACAGGCAAAAGTAGGTTTCTAGTAAAGGTCATTACTGCAAAGATCAGAGGTTAATATCTGTTTTCAACACAGATGTCCCTCTCAAAGGACATACATGTATATAAGGAGTGGTTTCCTTTATCCCCTGGTTTATAAAAATAGGTGAAAGTGAAATAGAAAATTTCAGCTACAATAGTGCTTCCAATTACAGGACAAGTAAAGATGACATGTCTGTGACTGGCTGAGATTAATTGTGATGAACTATGATTGCAGCTTTCAGTGTTTGGCTTTCAGCTTTACAAGATCAAGCGTGTAAATTCAGCATTTCCTCACATCTATTTAACAGCTGTGATTTTTTTGATGTAAACACCCTAATGATCAGATACAGGACAGGGCGTGATCTCAGCTCGTGGTGTTGGAGACAGCAAAACATGCACTCAAGGCCTGGAAGTCGCAACCACTAAGAGCCAGGACACAGCACATACATCGTGTGCAAACACAAATTAGTTACACATCCAAAGCAATGTTAATCGAGATGAACTGGAGAGCTGACAGGGGACCCAACTCCAAAGGTGAGCAAATTCAGCTTTAATCACCAGGTGACTTCTTTACTCTTTATGCTACCAATCCTCAGGCTGGGAGACCAGCAGAAGAGCAGGTTGGACCTGTGTGTCCCGATCCAATGTCGGGGGAGGTTTCGATACGATCCCAAGAGCGAGATTAAGACACAAACGAGGTCAAATGCCGTATACCCAAAACAGGTTTTTTATTATTAAAGAAGTGAAGAGGGGTAGCGATAGGACAGAATGAAAGGAAAAGGCAGAAATAAAGCAAGGATGCGGGATAGGGCTGCAAGAATAGTCACCACCATGGATCCAGCGACGTCCCGTTGGTCCTCAGTCTTCAGTTCTTCGGTGGTGGGTGCACACGAATCAAGCTTCAGCGGTAGATGCACACAGAGATAATTTTCTGCTGCCTTTTTAAGTTCATCGTATTGGCTGATTAACATATCTGCTCGCCTTTAGTTTTTTTTTCTCTGGTCCAACAGGTTTTATTGCATCTGGCTTCAGGGCAGGAACCTTTGCCTCTTGTCAGTTCATATCAATGTAGGCATGGTGTCTGGCCTATACAATAGAGCCACAAATGGCTACAGGATGGGGCAACTCAGCACACCTCTGTCCCTTTGAGGCTTATCTACGGAGTCTGACAATGCAACTGCAAATAAGTGGGGGGGTGCATCCTTCAATACACTCCCGCTTCTCTTGGCGACACCCCCCAGACCAATTCACAGGCCACAGCAGCTTCTCTTGGAGGTTTGCACAGACACAAGCAAGCTTTGAGGCAGTCATAGGACATTTCAGTCTCTCACACCATGTCCCAGCTGGTCCCAGGGATGGGCAGCATGGGGCCAACCTGCATCATGTCACAGCCCCACAGCATCAGCAGGACATACCTTTCCTCAGACACTCATTTATGAATTCATTGACTCTGAGCTGAGCCTGGGAGTGCGAGCCAGCAGGCAGGCAGGCCAGCAGACCTGGCGATGCTGTCAGGTTGCCAGGGGAGGGGAGAGACTAATTTGCACTGAGTCACACTGTGTGTGCACAGGTATGACGGGTGATCAGTCTAAGCTCTCTAGAAACATCCTCTCATCAGGGGGAGGAAGACCTGGGCATTGGCATCTCCTCCCTGAGAGCCTGGACCAGGATGCTGCAGGATGAGGATGTTCACTGCACAATGCCCTGGCAGCAGCTCGTGCAGTGCCTTGATAAGCTGGGCTGGGAGGAAGAGACACATGAGGGTTCCTCTGCCAGGTCCTCTCTTTGACAAGCGAAAGCCACCACAGAGCCAGGGACAGCGAGCTGTGCTGGAGGACCTCAAGGGACAACGTGGCATGAGCAGCTACAGGGCAGGGCAAGGAGGTCCAGGCTCTCCTCCTAGACGGCGGCATCTGAGACTCTCCCGTTAAAGGACATCTTTGGCTGGAGGCCGTTGTTCTGAGCTTGCCCATCTGATTTGGGCTCTGTCATCTGCTGCAAACGCTGCCCAGGAATGAAGGGAGAGAGTGTGTCAGCTGGGGGGCCAGGAGTGGCAACGGTGGGACAGCTGGGGTGTGGCAGTGGCTGAGGTTTGGGACCTAGTTACAGGGTGAGGGAGCAGTGCATGTGGCAGGAGTTACTCCTCTGGAACAATTCAGCAGTCCACTGAAAGCCTCTGCAAGTCACCTTTGCTTTGGTGCTGCACACAGCACAGCTGCTCCTCCTTTCATCTGAAATACTGGGATCACATTTATAACACAGGCAAAGTGTTACCAGGCAATACCAGCTGCAAGTAGGAACAAGAGAGAGCTGCACTGTCACAGGCTTCAGAGCAGACCCATTTTCCCAGTTTCCATAACTTTTCAATTAGGGTTGATTATAAAGCATTGCTAACTAGCTACAGCAGGCTAACAAGGTTACAGTCTGTGCCGGTGATGCAGATCAGACCAGTCCACCTGCACAAACCTTTGCATCAGCAGCAATTCGTGTCACCCTGAGCTGATCAAATGAAAATTGCAGAGCCAAGTAAAGTGAAGCAAGAACCCAGGAAAATATGGAGGGGCAAGTCATTACTGGAGGCGTGTGGACTGAGCATCAGGAGTGATGAAGAAGAATGAATCACTTTTGCCTGTCAGGGAGGGACAGATGCTGTTAAGTTGCAGAAGGCAGAGGAGGATTGAGCCTGACCTGAATAGACATCACTAAGTCAGGAAAAAGCTCTTTCCAGCAAAGGGAAACAAGCTCCTACTCTCCAATACCGCTGAAGTGGCTGTTGCTGGGTGAAGTTCCTGAAATGTTCACTGAGATCCTTCTGCCATTCATGGTCTTTTTTCCCCTCTCACATTCATGCTCAGTAGGATCAAAATTACTTGTAATCTTTCCTGTCTGTCAAAACCACTTTATTCAGCATTGGCATCTAATTTCCCTCCAGCTCCAGCTCTATTACAAACTAATCCAGGATCTGTGCATATAAGAGGCCAAAAATTCTCTCTGTCTCTCTGATACCAACACACACACACACACACACACATAGAGAGAGAAACCTACTTTCTTCCTGCTGCCATCTGCTGCTCATTCCTGGGTCTATGAACAGTGGGGAGGAGGTCTGGGTCTCCTTTTGTGTGTGGGTGCTGTTAGAGGGAGAGCGGGACAGAGTGGGTGCACATCAGCCACTCACGCTGCTGACTGGCACTGCTGGTTTGCACGAAGTGCTGAGGGGATGGGTGGAAATATGCTCATGACATGCCCCCAGATGCCAGGATATGCTTTCACCGTCCCTAGTGGAAACAGGATTGAGCCTAACCAAAGGGTTGAAACCTATATCTGTGTTTGCAGTCTTCCCTTTTCCCTCTTTTCCTGCTCATATTATGAGGGGATAAGGAGCTCTCAAAACATCTGAGAAAGGACCTACTATGGGAATTGCTGTTGATCTTCAACACAAAACTGCAAGAACCTAAACTCAACCTCAGATGAGAGACCAGAAACTGAAAGCAGATCTGAGACACCAAACCTGCCCAGTTCCCCCACCAGAGCCCATCCAAAAGAGGAGCTGGGAGGAAGGAAAACCAAATCCACTTGCAACTTGACCTCAGAGGTAGAGAGCCTGAAGATGACCTCAGTCTAACAATTCCAGCCAAAACATTTCTGAATTAAACATTATTCAAAATAAAGCATCCATGAAGTAAACTCATGGGATTTAGATGGCGTCTGGTTGCTGTTGCAGCTGGGCTGGGAAAGCCATAAATGAGCACCCCTGCAGTGACTTCTTACACCTGTAGCTCGCAGCAGACAGCATCGAGCCAGGGACTTTGTGCACAGTGCCCTCAAGACTGAATGTCAACACTGTAAATAAAATCTTAACAGCAATTACTAGGTATGACATACAGAGACTCATGATTCACTGCTACATAAAACCCTGCTCAAATTTTTTAAAAACATGTTTTATGAGATCAGAGTTTTGGGTATTGCGGGACTTGCATAAAAGTCTGCATTGTTTCTTAACACCTCATTCACTGAGTGCCCTTTACAAAGCACATGACAAACTACTGCTGTGCATGTTTGTCACTATTAGGTCCTAGCCCTGAGGTATTTCAAGCTTCATGCTTGGAAGATCCTGGTCTCTCTGCTGAGACATGCCAGGTAACCATGTTCATAGCCAGGGACTGCTGGGAATTGGGATTTCTCTGAGTTAAGAAACCTCCAAGATTTCTTCCCAACCTCTTCCATGGCTCCAGTCCCTTTTTGTGATGGTGACAACACAAAGCTCAATGAGGGACAATGGGACTGACCTAAGAAGAGACTACCTGAAGGTCTCCCCTCCTGGCCACATGCAGGCAGCCATGTGCTGCCCGGCAGTGCTCACAGTTGTTTAGACACATTAGTGCTCAGCTCTGTGAGCCCATGTTACCGGAGAGTGTTCTGTGTGCTGGGGTTGATTTGAGCCCTCCTGGTTGAGAGGGTGTGCAGAGCTCCTGCAGCATTGACCTGAAGTACTCCGACAACTTTGTCAGAGCAGAGCCTGCTTGGTTCTCCTTAGATTTAGTTTAGGGGGGGAGGTGGGGGGTGGGGGTGTTACTCTAAACAGGGAGCAGGAGGAAGATGTTCATACCTGCCGGAAAGTCCCCGTTGAGGTGAAGAAACAGTACAGTATGTATCCTGGAATCAGTACCATGGAGGACAGAGCCATAAGCCAACCAATGCCTTGCCCCCACACAGGATAGATGTATTTTCCCAGGGTCAGAGGGGTCATTTCCACCACGCTGAAGAAGAACACACCCTGGGTGTGCAGAAGAACACACATCACATGTGAAGGTGTGCAAAACCAGGGGCCATCCATCCATTCTTTCCTTCACTATCCTCTTAGCTCCCAAGAGTCTTACAGCAACCTAACAGCTCCTTAAACTAGTCTACATGCTCTCAGCCCACCAACTGGTAATTTTAAATCACTTGTCCCCTGATTATCCTATGTAAAAAGCTGGAGCTGGAATATCCCTGATTTCCTTCTTCACTAGATTACTCAGACAAGCAATGACCCCACACCAGCTCCTAAGCAAGTTAACAGCATCATCACAGCTGGTCTCAGGAGTCTTCATCTTCCTACCACTGGCCTTCTTATGCCATTCTCTGTACGTCTGCTTGAAATGCAGGAACCAGCAAAGGCTAAATTGCTCTGCAGTCGGCTATGCTATATTTGCTCATGTCTTTTGCTCTGACAAGCCCTATGAGGGGCTAAGGCTGTAGCTGGAGTAGCTGAGAGTCTTCACCAGAACCAATAATATCTTTTTAAAACAGTAAATTAATTGCTTATCTTTTGGCATCTCAGAAAGAAGAATGAAGAACTGATGGCATCATTTAGATTAAAACAATCATCTAGAGTTTTTCTCTACAAAGTGATTTTCAGCAGGTAGAGTGAAAGAGGCTCCTATGTTACTTTACCCATCTCAGGTCTGCCTAGAACCACCTTGTACCAGACCTATACCGGGTTGAGAACACAGCGTTTCCCCTACAGCCCATTCAAACTAAGAGGTCCTTCTGGATCCACTCCTGTAGATAAGATGCCTCTGTTCTTACCAGGCAGACAAGAGGAGTGAAGAAGGCCCAGCAGATCTTCCACCAGATGCATGGTTTGTAGCCAATCATTTCTTCAATGTTCTTGTAAAATCTGTTCACCCCTACAAGAAGAAATGAGTGTTGAAAAAAACATCCCATCTCAGCACCGTGGTCGTCACCTCTTCTCATTTCACAGCACAGGCCAGCCACAGCAAGAGGGTGATGATGCTGTGGTATGAGAATCATTATCTGGAAGGGACATGGTACAGGGACACAAGATGAGTTTTGTGCTAGCAGCTTCCATGCTCCTGGTGTCCTCTTGAAGGACCAGAGGACAGATCCATAAGCATCTGCCGGTTTGTGCAGATGTCTTTGTGGTGTCATGGAGAAGAGAGATGACAGCCTCCCGCTCCTGATTTTCTGGAGTTATCAGCCTAAGATGTTTTCAGTTGCAAAGTTTTCATTGGATTCGCTGTGGGAGGCCTCTGAAATAATTTACTGTGCCTATGGAGAAAACAAAGGAACAAGGTCTTTTGTGCTTACCGTAACACCAAGAAATTGAGATGGTCTCAAAGAAGATAAGAAAAAGAAGACACATGCCACTGGCTGAGTAGTAATCAAACAGCTTGAAGACATAAATACCACCCTGAGGAGACAAAACCAGGTTGAAGGATTTTAGTTATAGATTATGGTCGACAATACCAGCAGGCTGCTTGGATTGCTACTATCTGCGTCTGATGGCTTTAATGTTAATTTCCTTGGACAGTAGAGCCGGCATTGCAATGTTTCCACTGGAGTCTGGTTCCCAGCAGCAAAACTGATGTGCTTTTGCAGACAATTAACCAGCCTGTTCAGGCATGGCCAAGTGTGAGGAGAAAAGTAGGGATCCACTAGGACTTCTTATGGTTTTCTGTTTTAGATGGACTCACTTCATTTAGTCTGCTCTGCCTCTCCCAGAAATTTTGCTGCCTTGCCTCCTCATGAACCTACAATGCTCCACAAATGGTCTCCAGAGCATTCAGCCCTGACCTCCACACATGTGAACCTTGGCGTCAGCCTCAGAGGTTCAGGGCTCTGACAGACTGGTCTTCTTTATGTTATCTTAACCCCTTGCACTAAGCATTCCCTTAGCTTGGGCTCTGTTGACTTTAGCCCTTACTGCAAATAGCAAAATAACAAGCCAGACTGACAACAGGATGGTGGTAAAAATTATGGAGGAGTCCTAAGTCACTTGAGATGTGGCAGTGACGAGCAAGCATTTATCCAGCACTAGGATGGCTCCTAGGGATGCTGCTACTTCTCCCAAAGCTTTTGGTGCTGCTGTGCTATGCCAGAGTGACTGGAAAGGTGTCGCAAATGGAGGTACAAGTGCGGCTCTCTGTACCTGGGTGATGTTGGAGAATCCAATGAGATAAGAGATGAGGCAGATTACCGCGATGAAGACCTTCTTCCTGGCTCTCAGGAGATGAGGATACTCATCTATCAGGGCTGTAATGAACCCTTCCACGGTGCAGAACTACAGGAAAAGGTATACACCAAAGACATATATATAAGTATCTTAGCCTGACATCATCACCTCCAACATTTAACTCCAATGTTGAGATCCTCATTACTTTAACTGATCTCTGCAGACACTAGAAAAGAAGGAGGCACCTCTGCACAAAGTTGGTCTGAATCATCTTCTGAAAATGCCTCTCTCCCCCAACTGAATATAGAGGGAGCTAAAAGCACCGGGGTTAAATACTTAAAATTAGCTGAGATAAATCTCTGCCTTTTGCCTCCCATGGAAAGCCTCCTCTTTCTTACCCCAAACTCTCACTACTGCCCTGCTCCCCCCATGCTGCCAGGCTCTCTGTCACAGCAATGCATCTGTCTGCTGCGGGGACACATGCGGGACTTTGCTTGCTCCTCCTTTCCCATGTGTGCTCTTCTCAGCCTACTGCAACAGCGGTTGTGCTGTTCAATGATCTAAAACACTCATTAAGGAGCTGCATTACCCACTGCCCAGTCCTTCACTTTATTTCACTTTTTCAAGCACACTACATTAAATGCACGCAATACATTGAAAGCCTCACAGCACATCATCTTTCTAGAACTGAAAACACCTGGCTGGCTTGTGCAATGCTATACCAGGCACTGTATATTAATGCTGTCTGCACCATAACACATAAAGAAGTCCCCATGAGTGTTACTTTCAGATCAGTTTTCCTACTAGTTCTGCCCTATGGCATGAGGACAGTTTGACTGTATATATGTGAAGTGCATCCTTCCCTCCTACTTCTGGATAAATTTTGAGATTCACATTCGTATCTCACTCCCAGAAACCACTGGTAACATACAGCTCTCAGAGAGAACATCGTGCCTCTAGCAAAAATCCTGGGAAGTTTATGAGGGCAGCAAGCTCCTAGCTTCCCTGGTCACCCTCAGTAAATGTACAAGCCAATGCAACAAAAATGAAAGAGGTTTCATTGCTCTTGAATGTCAGGGATCTTCCTGTCCCTGGGAAGAGTGCTCTAGAAAGTGCTGGCATTTTTAGAGTCAGCTTTGAATAGGGAAACAAGAAGAAAAAAAACCCCTTGAGTGGAGGTGGAGGTATACTGACTAAAAAGAGCAGCAGAGGGCTGGAAGGATGTATGGAAGAAAAGTGGGGAGTCTGAGCCTTGTCTATAGCTGGGCAGGGATGATGGAGGAGCTTGCACACCATGGGCTGCTGGGGCTGGCCTCCACCTGGGCACAGAAAGAGGCACAAGGTGATGTTTCTGCCCAGGATTTTATATCCACACGATGCAGTGCCGAAAGCCAGTATTCCCAGAGCATCAAAGCTCATTTGCTTCCACTCGAATTTTTAATGAGCTAAGCCTTTTATGTTGGACACAAGTGCTATTAAAGCATCTTTTGTTGTTTGGGCATGGGTTAAGCTGCCTTTATACTCATTGACAGTGAGCTCTTCACCCCATCCCACCCAGCTCACTGGAAGTCAGAACTGAGCTGGCACTACAGTGTGAAGAGCTGGCGTGACAAAAAAAAAAACAAAAACAAAACCAACCAACTGTCAAAAGCTATTCCTTCCACATGGATGCATGGCCAGGCCGTCTGGCACTGGGCAAGGCAGAGAAGGAAAAGGGTTCAGAGTGGGGCTGGGGTGGTCAGGGGGCAGAGGGCGGATGTGAGAGGTGTCCAGTGGAGAAGCAGCAAAGAAAAAGATGCCTCAGATAATGGGGTACAACTGACACCGTTTGGTGCAGGAAGAGGGATCAAAGTCAGGGAAAACACAGAGGGTAAGACAGGGAGATGGGTGATGAGGAACAGGACTACAAAGTGAGTTAAAATCTCTTTGCCTCCTATCAGAATTAAGCTGCCATGTAATGGATGAGGTGGGGAACCAAATGGTGGTACACTGCTTTTTCTAGCCATAAAACAGGCAATGGCCTTCATACCATTTACTGAAAATTGCCTCATGCCAGCCTCAAGCTTCAGAGGTGATGCAGCCTGGAGGAGGCTCACCTTTCCCACCCCGGGGACTGTGGCTCCCTAGCTGCCTGGGGTCCACATTTCCCAGCCTGCATACCCAGCCTGAGATGGTCGCACGAGATAAAAAGGCATGTAAGTGAAAGCATGCTGCTTTCAGGAGTGATAAGGATCTGGTCATTGTGACATCTTCTGTTCTTGACTTTGCCCTGTGTGTGCACTTGTGTGTGCAGGTGGACATACACACACACGCACGCTCCAGTCTGCTTTCCAAAAAGTTCAATTTTTCTCACCAACTGTCACCAGACACAATTTTTAGCACATATTCTGTTATTTCTTATGCCTTGCCCCATGATACTATTTCTCTCCTGAATATTTTATTTCCATTCACTTGTCTCTTTTGCTCTTTTCCCTTTCAGGGGCTTAATCATTACACAAGATACTGAGTCTGATAATCTGGTTTTAGGAGTCAATCTAGGTGGCACCTTGGTCTGAAGGAAAGTCTCTCTCCCACCCTCTCCCAGTGTCAGGGTCTTGTTATTCCCTCCTTGGCCAGGCAGAGCACACTGACCGGAACCCATGGACCCATGGGGGGTTCTACCACAGCTGCCAGATGTGAGTAGAGAGCCACAAGAGAGTCTTGCTTCTGGCAGCTGGAAATCCTCATGAATAACCTGTGAGAGAGCCTCACATGGGACAGATGCAGGCTTGCAGTCACAAGGCTTGCTAGCTCCCCTGGGGAGAAAACATCTGACCTGGAAACTGGTAGGTTAAAAGAAAGCATTAGCATATTATGCAAGAGGGTCTAGACACAAGAGAGTTAAAGCCCAGATGGATCAGAGGCAGCATGAACATTAAGGCACACGAGCGGCAAGTGGGGGCACAGGAGGGAGGCGCACATCTATCAATATAGGTCATTCATCCCGTTCAAGTAACTGCAGATGAGATGAGCACCCTGGCAGAAAGAGGCAGATGTAGCTGTGCTGCATCTGCAGAAGACTCGCTTTCGAAGCTAATGGATATGGGTGGACCTACTCCCACCATCCTTAAGCGGTTGGCGCTTGTCACTGCATCATAAACGCAGATCTCAGCCCTACCTTCCCTCGCTAGCCGGGCTTCCAAGCACCTCCGCTGTGCCTGCAGACCCCTGCCCAGCCGGTGACAAGGGGCAGCCTCAGCCCAGCAGCCCTGGGGGTGCAGGGTGCAAGAAATGCCCTATGGCCCTGCTGTGCCTCGTGGATTGGGCTGCTGACCCAAATGAAAAATGGTTGCTCCCTATATGCAAATACCACAAACCATATTTAATCAGCAGATAGCAAAACCATCTCTTTTTTTTTTTTTTTAAATTGGACACTTCAAAATGCATGTGCAATTGCAGCTGTTGTTGCAGCCTGTGCTATTTGTTTTGTATGCATAAGCTGCCATGCTGTTAATGGTGTGTTTGATTGAATCAGAGCTCCAGCATGCAGACAGAAAGCCTCTTCACATGTATTTATCTGTGCTTTTTAAAAAGCTTGTTTTCCTTTTGATGCTTTGTCCCCCACCTCTTCCTTCTGCAGGCAATGATAGCCCCCCATGGACTGCCTGCCCTCCAAGCCTAGCTGTCAGAAGGGACTTGAAGAATTTCAAGTACTGTTTCAGAAGCTAATGCAGCAAATAAATTCCACACAGTGCTTAGAGGGCTTATTGTCATGTCTCAAACTATTTACCAGCGCTGAGTGAATAATCCACAGAGAGCAATTTTTTTTTTTTCTGTAGATGTAGCTTCTTTTGGAACATTTAGTTGTTATTTGAAATTGTTTGCTGAATAATGTCCATGGTAATGCAGACGTGAGCTTTATGATGCGTTTATGGGAGTGTGTCATAATTGAAAACCAGATTTGGTTGATTACATTTTCCTGGAAACCAGGTGTGACATTTCAGGAATAGGTCTGAATCTGATTATGAACTAGACTTGGATTTATGAAGGCTACCTGTAATCCAAGAGAGCATCTGTTTTGTACCAGTGGTTTGCACTGCAAGGAAAGAGCACACGGGCACAGGGGGAGACGTGATGGTACAAGCACTGGCTTTTGAAGGAGCCTTTGATTTAATGCACTAAAAAGTGAGGCAAGCTGCAATTCACTGCTTCACTGTGTAGCTACTTTTATGCTGAATTATCAGAAAAAAAAGTATCACCACTTGGAAAAACACAGACCATGATTTTTTTGTTTTGTTTTGTGAGGGCTCTGAGGGGGGGGGCAGGGTAGAGACCTTTTGCCACAGCTGCTTCCCCCTCAAATATCCTGTAAGACTTATCTGATGGCAAAGCAGTCAGGGTACCCAGGCACCAGCCTTTCCCAAGGCATAGCTCCCTCCTGCCAGGATCTATCCCTGCTCACCTACCAACCCAGCCAGGTTGCTTCAGCTCCACTCAGGGTCACTTTTTTTACCAACACCAATGCTGAAACACTGCATCAGACCACCATTTTCACACCACAGGAGAGCCCTAATTCAAACACCGCATTGCTGCTTTTCTCAGCGCAATCTGTCAATACTGCAGCAGAGCACTGGGTCTGGCTGGAGACTAGCACCTTGTACAGAGATGCTCCTCCCGGCTCCTGGGAGTAGAGAAGGTGGAGACTTTCTACCTTAACCTATGAAAGTAAGCCAAAGTAATGACATTTTCTTGCCTCACAGGAAATGCAGTTTGGTCAAGGTGACACAGTAAGAAAATCCAAAACATCCATACTGAGCTTCTCACAAAATACCAAGAAAGCTGTGATGACCACAAACTATTATCATGCAGGCATGAAATGAAGCAGTTAATACCAATTTCCATTATTTCACATATCTAGGTGAGAGAGTGAGGGAATCATGTCTTACAAGAACAAAGCAGTTATTACTTGAGAGAAAACTTTTTCCTTTTTCCCTCGCCCCAAAGTATTTTGGTAGTGATAGTTTCCCGCTAGCTCTGCTTAGAGCCTGTGAGCTCAGCTGCCAGGGTCACCCAGCAAGATGGGGACATGCTGTGCCCACACAGAGGTACCAGCACTTCACTGGGGCTAAAAATTGATCTGAATGGAGAAAAGCTTTCCAAAGAACCTCTTCTCCTACAGGGAAGCAGTGATTGTCTTATAAGGCTGACTGGTTCTGCTGTGCTGCTGGAAGCTGGTCATTGCTCCAGTCTTTAGTTGGCAGCAGGACAAGGACTGGTGCACTGGGTAGTGGTCAGATACCACCACACTTCCAGTATATGCCTATGTTAGGGAAGAGCACAGAGACAATGACCACACAGCAGATTTTGTTTCATGCAGCTGCATCTCACTATGAAAAGTAAGAAAAGACCCTGCTCAGTCATGTCCCAAGGTGCAGAAGGGAACACCACTATCATATATGAAGATATCTTTGTATCTTACCCCATTTTGTCCCTGGGTTGTCTCACCTGACTATCCAGACCCAACATCATCAGCATGGAGAAAAAGAGGATCGACCAGAGCGGGGACAGGGGCAGCTGTGCAACAGCCTGGGGGTAGGCGAGGAAAGCCAGTCCAGGGCCTGCAGTAATGAAAAGAGGGATAGGCCTATGTTTATAAAGCATTTGATGGGAAATCTAAGCTAAGGGCCACAGCTGAACAAAGACAATGATCACAGGTCAAGAGTTGCAGGTATTTAATACAGAAGCTAGAAAAACCTGAGCCTTTCCAAAACACCAACCCCATGGGGTGCACAGGGGTAGACCTGGGAGGCAGGTATGACTGGAGAAACACTTTGCCTTTTCTCTTCCTGCAAGCAAGAAAGTCATCAAATTACTGCTACCAAATGGAGATGGAGCACTTCGCTAAAAAAATAAACTGATATTCAGAGCTGGTTATAACTTTACTGATGTCCTTTTTTTTCCATCACAAAATGCTATTTTTTGAGATAAAAGCTTTCTCTGGGAAGACACCAATTTCAAAATATGTCTTCTGCAAAAAGACACAGTCCTATCTTGGCTAAAAAATTATTCTGACATTACAATTTCAAAATTTTGCATGGAAAAGGGACTCCAAATTTTGATCACGTCTACTGAAAACATAGTATCTATTCTCCATAAGAAGGTTTCAGAAAGCAAATGGCCTAAATATTTCACTGCAGCAAAAGCACATAAAACTTCAGCAGTAAAAGAAATTGAACACTAAGAGCAGGTGGAGATGTCCCTTGCAGCCAGAGTGCAATGAACATCAGCCACAAGTGTCTGAGACCCATCTTGGTGGAAAGGTATGTAAAGAAGGTTGCAACACTTGGGCCTCAGTCAGGAAAGGCCTGGGAGCATCCCATGCCCACTGACAAATTGCTCTCAGAGGTTGTTGTTGCATTTGAACCTGGGTTTCTGCTTACCTGAGGAGGCCAGCTCTGAGATCGACTTCTTTGTGATGTGTGACATGAAGCCAACAATAGAGAAAATAACAAATCCAGCAAATATGCTTGTGGTGGAGTTTATACAGCAGACAATAATAGAGTCTCTGGAAGAGAGAAAGAAAGAAGAGAAACCACCTGCAGGTCCCTACCAAGAGGTCAGGAGTGAAGGGTGGGGTAAACAAAAGACCAAACTGCCAAGAGCAGTTCCTTTGCCTTGGAGAGGTAGTGCAGGTGACATGTTAAGTGCCCTGCAGGCAGGGGAGCCCCACTATGATGACTGCAGCATGCCCCTTAGGCTGCAAGTTGCCAGCAAGGAGATGTTGGAGATCAGTCACCCCAGACTCACTGTGACCCCGCTCCCTTGCCCGTAAGCACTCCCTGCCACACAGGAGGCTGCAAAAAACCCAACAGACCTGTAGACGTTGTTGTGGAAAGTGTTGTAGCTTCCCAGAGCAATCAGAGACCCCAGCCCCAGGCCATAAGAGAAGAAGATCTGTGTGGCTGCATCCATCCAGACCTGCGGAGAAGGGCCGGGAGAGGAGTTCAGCGGGAGGGACTCCATGCTGCAGGTGACCCTCCTGCAGCAGCTCAATGCAGGGCTAGCGAGGGGGCTGTATGCAGACCGTGGGGCTGTGGACATGGCCGTACGGTCCACTGGGGTGGTCAGGATCTGAGGGCACCCTGCCACTAGGGCCACGGGCACCTGTAATGCTGTCTGCTGACCCAAGCGCCAAGAAAATATTTGAGTCAGCAGCTGGAAATGTCACAGGAGCCACTATAAAACCTGCAGCTGTGTTGCTGCCAACCAGACTGAACATGTTTGAAGAACAGACTTTTTTCCATCCCTTTCTGAACACCTATCTCTGGAGTGAGGTAGGCTCAGAGATGGTGGTGCAGGCAGAGAGGAGAGTAATGGAGAGGGCTGGTGCAGCTCCGTTTTACCTGCGGGGTGGTGATACTGACATGGCTGGAGCATGCTGGCTTCTGGAGCCACTGTGTGTCCTGCAGCTACGGGGGGTCAGCAGGGCCTCTACACCTCCCCCAGAGGAACAGGGATGCCAGGGGTCTTTAACACAGGGCACCCGGTCAGGGATGGGGCATAGGCCTCGCCTGCTTGCAGTGTCAGGAGGAAGCCTGCTAGAGAGCAATGCCTCCCTGAGAAGAAGGAAGAGGAGCAGGGGGTTTGCATCCTTCCCTTGTGGCAAGTGCATCAAGAGTGCAGCCTGGTCCAGCACCACAAGCACATCCCCAGCCCTCCAAATCCTGTGGCTTGAGGCTGCTTCCAGGGATGGATGGGGATGGAGGAACGGTCATGCATCTCGTTTTCTGAAACATGTTCCTCAGCCTCCAGTGCAGGTCAGAAAGGACTCGCATGTAGTCTGAATTTGTGTGTGTGTGTGCTTGCTTCCTCACAGCTGCCCCCTGAGGGGTGCTGCTCCCCTCAGAGACCCACGTCCCACACTCACCACCTCTGTTCCTCTTCCACTAGTGTGTCTTTGATTTTTTCAACATGGAGTTTCTTGTGCAAACAACTGCAGAGGACAGCTTGCAAAGCTGGTCCCTGGTGCCTTAAGATCTTAAAGACTAGAAGGCACAAGAAAAGGGGGCAGACAGTTCCTTTCTTAATAGCATAGTATTTAAACAACTCTTCTGTTCTTGAGAGTCTTGTTTCCAGCATTAGAGCCAATGCAGCTGGCAATACAGTTACAGTGAGTGTCCTGTGAGAAGGATCATTGGGACCACTCAGGAATTGATGGGTGTCCAGTTGTCCCTGCTCACATGTGCAGAGATGACTGGAGCCATGGGAGCATTGCTGCTGCAAAAGGCAGAGTCTGTGTCACCTGAAAAACTTTGCTTTTGCAAGCCTCTGTGCTCCTCCTGGCCCCTCTCTGTGCTTCCACTGACCAAGGCAACATTACCAGCCACTACTCACTATTTAAGCACTTCCAAAAATTGCTGCTGTGTGTACTGTTGTACTTGTGCTGCTTCTGAGGGGCCTGTGCCAATGCCACCACCTTGTCCTTTTCTCTGGGACCACCAGATCAAGACCAAATCACCAGCCCTGGGAGAGTCAGTGAAATGAGGCATTCCCAGCCCAGAGGGGAGTTTCCTTCATTGGGGTAATTTCTGACCCCCCCTTGCCCTGTGGATAACACTGCTTAAGTACATCAGAGCTGCTGCACAGATTTCCACCCACGAAGGGCCTGCCCTTCAGCTTTGTCTAAGCCTGTGAGGGTTGTGACTGCTTGAACAGGGAACTATTCCAGGGGTTTTTTAATACTAAAAATATTCAGTGGAAGTGCCTGGGGAAGACTAATGCGAAGACAGCTGGGAGATGAGAGATTTCCTCACTAGGCTACAAACCTCAGAGTCGGAGAGCTTCCTGAAGTCAGGCGTGAGGTAGAAGAGGATCCCCTCCTTGGCTCCTGGCAGCGTGACTCCCCGGAAGAAGAGGATGAAAAGCATGAAGTAGGGGTAAGTAGCCGAGAAATACACCACCTGCGAAAGACATCGTGGGAGAGAAGCCATCAGCCTACCAGTGCCCAGGAGCTTTCCTGTCCACGGTGGCACTGCGTCCCTGTGAGGGAACAAGCTCCCCATGCTTTTGGCAACATTTCCTTGTGTTTTCTCTTTCCTGTTCTTGTGCTAGTAATGTATCTGGCTGTTGGAGTTTTGTCCTTTCAATGACGCACAAGGACACACTAATCACAAAAGTAGCCTGTTAAAGTCTGGATGAATTGCCCAAAGACAAGGGAATTGCACAGGGATAAATTTAGTCCACAGAAGTAATCCCTTTAAGTCATCACATTCTTATTTTGCAGAGCTAAAGCTGGTGTTTCTCTAGTCTAATGCATCAAGCAACATGTCATCTTGACTCCACTACTTTCTTTTCAGTACTGTTTCAGGGAATCACGGGTATGTGCCATCCCTCATCACAGAGCCCATACTTGGCAATCAGCTGGGCTTTGCTGTGGCTACGTAGCTAAAACCTGTTTGAAAGCCACCAAGGAAGTTAACAGCTTAGGTGACCTATGCCTGAAGCACTTCTTTCTGATCTCTCCTCTAGATTATTCCTTTCACAATACTGTCCTGCTACACCACGCTGTGCTCTAAATAACACATCTCAGTATCTCAGCTTTGCTGTTTCACTAGACTAAGCAATTAGCTTTCCACTGTACTAGTCTGAAATGCTACACAGTGAATAACAGCATCCTTCTGATCTGAGGGTCTCCCACCAATACCTAAAGGGCAGCAGGAAAATTTTCAAAGGAAGTGGTGAGTTTTTTTCCACCGGCAGCATTTTAAGAGACAATGATTTTCGAAAGGAGGAGCCCAGAAGAGGCCTCATTCTCTCAAATGGCTGTCCAAAGGTGGGAAATGTAAGTAATCTCTGAAAATCTCTTTCCAAGTCTCTTCCCAAAAAGACTGAGCACTCAGACCCATGACTTTACAGGGAAGAGCTATTCTCTATGCTTAGAATGAAAATTACCATAAACATGGTAGCAGTTTTTACAACCATGAAACGTAAATGTCAGGAATTTAATAGCATCTACCGTGATTCTGCCTCAAAACACAATAACCTTAGTTATAGACAAACAAAATTGCATTCAGAGGACATTTTGACAGCCAAGACCTGAGCACAGCAATGAGAGGCAGCACCAAAACACCCGGTCCTCACACCGTACCTTGCCTGTCCACTCCACACCCTTCCAGATGGAGAAGTAGACCAGGAGCCAGGCCAGGGCCAGTGTGCCAGCCAGGGGCCAGCGGATGGTGCCGGGCTCCCCCAGGCCCCCAGACATCTGGTGCATGTTCCTCCTAGGGGTGGGAGAGGTTGCATTAAAGGGAAGTTTGGCCCTTGGGGGCAGAGGGAGCAAAGATTCTGGAGACATCCGGAGGGTGAAGGGCCAGGTGCAGATGAACACAAGAGCCTGCAAAACCCTAAAGAGACCTGATGTTCATCATGGTGGCATAAAGAAAGGAGAAGAGAGGCGAGGAGGCTGTTATCCTCTCTATCCATCTGGCCTGTGGCTGCACAGCACACCCCATGCCCATGCCCACCCCGGCCAACGGCTGGCTCTGATGCCCTCCTGCCAAGGCTGTCCAAGGAAAGGTGCCGGTGGGCACGGCCGCAGCCCCAGCGAGCAGGCATGATGGCCGTGGTGAGGGGGAGAAACCTGGTGTAGGCAGGCTGTGGACGTACTCCCAGAACTCGGTGACGGCGCTGGTGAGGTTGGTGGTGTCGGTCAGGGAGAAGTTGGAGAAGCAGCGGTTGGTGTTCCAGACATTCCCACAGCTCTGCCACGGCAGGTCCTGCGCCAGCACAAGGACAGCAGGGTTATCATTAATGTGACATCTTCCACTGGCGAGAAGTGAAATTTGTCTTCTTTTAAACGGAAACTCCATTTTTTTTTTGCAAAGAGGATGGGCAGTTCCACTGGATAGGCAGGAACTTTGCAGCCAAAAGCATGAAATGATTTTTCAAAACAATGATACATGTGACACGGACTTTCCAGGAAACAATATCATGATGTGATTAGGGCAATGCTGTAGCTCTAATAAAATGTTAGCAATTCCCCAGATAGAAAGTAATTTCCAATTAACTGTTGGTAATTAATAGCTACTAATTAAAATAGCTATTGGGGAATATTGTGTATATAATCATTACAGCTTTTGGCTAGCTTCACTCAACAAGTAGTTGGAATTTACTGCACAAAGAATAAACACTGATTTGTTACTTATCTCTCATTTATACCAAGCTTCAATGCTTAAAATGCAATGTGGCATTGAGAATGGGGGTTAACGGTTTGTCTACATGAATAAACTACTGTAATACAAGCCCAGGAGTAAATTTAAAGCTTTTTTTTTTTATTTCATGCTGTTCCCTGCCCTGATTACAAGCAGCACAAAAGGATTCCTGTGAGATGTTTATACCGTAGGTAGCAGTGTGACGGCAGCACACAACTACAGATTTAATATAATCAGCTCTGACACTGCAAGCGATGAAACCGCAGTGTCAGGGGCTGTGCAAGCACACAGGGCAACTCACCCATGCCATGTAGTGCCACAGCCAAGGCAGTCCAACAAGAGCAGCTCAGATACGTCTCCATGTGCAGCAATCTCATTTTCTGAGTGCAGTACATGTAGATAAATGCAGAACGGCTATTCTGGATGATTTCCCTCTGCAGATAAGACCTCAGGCTCCAGCTCAACAAAGCTTTAGGAAGATTTTTGTATCTGTTCCTATTCATCCATGAACATAGACCCCTTTAGAAATATTATCTGTGTTTTAAGTGCTTTGTGGCCTCAGTGCCTTTAAGTGCTGCCTTCACCCCCCCATCTAAATCAGTTCACTCCAGCAAATGATACCTCCTAACGTATAGGTTGGCTTGGCAGAAGAAGGGCGATGGGAGGGGCAGGTGGAGACACCCCAGTGACCACCCAGGCTCTTTGCATTCACCCAGTGATATCATTGTGGATGTGTTAATTGCACTGAAGCAAATGCAATGGCTCAAGCAGCGACGCACAGCAGCCCGTCAACCAAGTGTTTTGCACATCAGATATGCTGTGCAGCTCTTATAAGGAGAGGCAGGCAGGGGGACAGTTTGTTGCTGCTCCATTTCCTCTGAATTTCAGAGGACAGAAACTGCAGAAGGCAAGCTGGGTTCCTGTTCAGGTTCAAAATACTCCTGGTCAAATTTAGGAGGAACAGGGTCAGGCATCAGCCTAGCTTTTTTATTTGTACCTTGGCTCCTTTGGAGAATATGGAATTATCTCTGGTAAAAGAAAAGGCCTTGAGCCAAATACCTGTGTAGATATGAGTACTGTCACCAGTCAGGTCTGTGACACCTGCCTGTACCAAAGCCTCATCCTAACATGCATCCTGCCCAGGGTGGAACGGGGATGGGTTCTTCTGGGGTTGAATTTTGTTAATTTGGGAATCCCCCGACAGTGCACCTAATCATCCACAACTGACAATTTTGTTCTGGACCCACGAGCCTGCAGTGGGTATTGGCAGTAGAAACACAGATGGGAATGCCAAACAGAATATTTCAGCAAAAGTCTTGATAAGTACTTGAAATTTTCGATCAAAAAGTAAAACTGGATGTACAACATTCATAACAGCATTTCAGGGTTATACCTAAATGAAAAAAGATCCTATCTGAATCACGGAGTAGATGCCTTTAAGGTTGCAGGTTGCTCAGAGAGTTAAGGGAGCTCTTCCCAGCTGTTGGGCTGAAACAAATCATTCAGCTACCAAGAAGTTAATGTGGGGAGTGATTCTGACCTTGTATGGTGGAAGACCCTGCTACGGAAGAGGAACCCACTATAAACCACAACCCCAAGGTACATAATAAGGGACAGTCATAAGCAGATGTCTAAATGCTTTCTGAATCATTTTCCCAGCAAAAAAAAAATCCTTGGGATTTTATTTATCAAGAGAAGCATAAATGAGGACTAATTAAGGTCAGGAGTAAGTCCTGGATAATAAGAACATGTTGTGACAAAATCAGTTGTAGAAATGTGCAGCTCTTAGATTCACACAGCTCTAGAAATGTGAGAGAGACACAGGGTGGGCTTTAAAGACTGATGCAATTGGCAACAGTTCCCAGAGAGGGGATGGGACCATCCCCTCCAGAGAACCACCCTCTCCAGAGGACAAGCATCAGTACCCATCAGCACTACATGACTGCCTTCAGGGCTGAGGAACCTCTTTGGGAAGGATCCAGCAGGGTGATGACACAGGCTCTCTGCACAGACTACAAGCAGTTAGTTCACGTTTTGTGGCATAAACAACTCCTCCCCATAAAGCAGAGAGTAAGGACTCAGTGCAGACAATGCCATGCTGTAGACAAGTCTGTGACTCACTGCGGTGAAAGAGTTGAAGAGATAGTAGAGAGCCCAGGCGATGATGACAATGTAGTAGATGTTCAGCCAGAAGGAGAGAACTACAGCTGCCAGCCCCACTCCTGCGAATGAAGGCAGAGAGCAGCATCAATCCAGGTCTCTGGTGCCCAACTGTACTCACAGACATCACAAGTTTTGTGGCAGAGCCAGGAAAAGTGAACCAGCTCATCAATGCAGTGCCTGATACAACTATGCCAAACTGGTGAGCAAGGAAGTCTTGTTCCCTCACATCTCTCACCTGCCCATTTTCACTGGGTGAACAGTGCTACCTTTTAGTATGCTACAGGTAGTTTAGGAGAGGGTTCCATGAAAACAGGATCTGGTCGCTTTCCTGGCAGAATCGCTCTTTCCTACATCCAAGGCATTTATAAGTCAACACTGGTTTCCAGAATGCTGCTACTCCAGACATGGCAACAGGTTCACATTTCCTATCTACAGCTTTCCCACAGAATTAAAGTGAGCCCATGTCACGAGGCTCGGGGCAGGTCTTCTGAAGTCAGAGCCTCTCTATGTCCCTGCTGCTCATAAAGTGCTTTGTCATCACACAAGACTGCTTGAACAGAACACAGTGATGTTAGTGACTGTAGACATCAGGGTCAAGGGCAGATTGATAAAGACAGAAGAAAAAAATGTCCCTCACCTGCCACCCCATCCCAGTCCCCAGGGATTTGCTGATTTGCTTCCCAAGCCATTAAAGAATATTTGTCTGTAGTTATGTGCCATTGCCTTCACAAACTTACAGTACAGTACCTTTAAACATGGGTGCTAATTTCCAGACTCCCAGTCCGCCAACAGAGGTATACTGGCCCAAGGCAGTTTCCAGCAGGAAGAGAGGAATCCCAGCAAACACCAGTGTCAGGAAATAGGGGATGAGGAAGGCCCCTGAAAGAAGCAATGTTATCAGATGGTTCTCCCTTTTACCAAGAAGTAAATGCCTCCAGCTGTGGTTTCTTGCTCTGCAGCACCCATGTGATGAGGAGCAGAGTTGCTCAGGGCTACAGTTTGCAACTGGAGTTGGCATGTTCAGTGAGTCTCCCATTCTGATCACCACTGCCTTCCCCTCACCAGTTCCTATCACTATGGATATATAGGTATCATAAATGCATGTTGTTGTTAGATATTTAGGCAATGCTAAGCCCAATCTGACAACAAACCCAAAAGCTTGGACACTGATACTGGTAACTTGTTCTTGTTGATGTTTTCTGTCTTACCTGCAGCAGCTCCCCATTCTTCAACTTGAGGGAAAAGCAATATCTGGCATTGGCCACTACTTTCTTTGTTCATAGCTGCTTCTGTCTTTTAAGGAAACTGTGGCTAAAACTGTATTTGCTCTGGTAACAGTCCCATACACCTTCACACCCTTGTTCTAGGTTTTACCATTAAAATTCCTGGTGAAAACATTACTCTTCTCTATGGATCCTATGGAAATAATTTCATCACTAGGAATAAGGTAGTGCAGTCATTCACTAGAGATACTATTTGTACCTCATTATTAGAAAAGCAAATAGAATAGGAGAGCTTCGCCATGTGATTTGAAGGTTGTATGTGTTTGGGTCATCCTGACTTCTAGAATCTGGGACAAAGCTCATTCTCCAGCTTCGTCATGCATGTGCTGAAGCATGCCAGCATTCTGAGGAGAACAAACTCTTGCAGAAGATGCTGGATGGGGAGGGAGAGGGGACACTCAGTTTGCTCAGAAGCAGCTGGCCATGTTCAGGACAGCACTGGTTTCTGCACTAGCTGGAGGGCTAAGTTGTCAGTCTGGGTCTTCTTTTCCTGATATTAGTGGGAAAGCAGACATGGAGCCAGTGAGCAAAGCCACTCTGAAGAGCTGGAGCCCAGCTTGCACCTGGCAGAGCCGGGCTCCAGCAGCTGCTCTCTGAGGACAGGGAAGAAGCGAGGCACAGCCAGGGATGCTGGCTCGGGGGACACCCAGCTGGGGATGCCTGCCTGCCAAGCGGGGAGCTGAGCCCAGCTGGGAAAGGCAGGTGCCAGCACCCGGCGTGGGTGTCCGAGGGAGGCAGCGTGCAAGAGGAGTTGGCAGCGGGTGGTGGGGAAAAAACACGCTCCAGGCCAGCAGCTCGATGACCATGAGCCTGAATTGCAAGCTGGCGTGGAAGCACAGGCTCTCAGCTTCACCAGCAGCCTGGCGTGGAGGAGCAAACAGCTTTGAGCATGGCTGCGGGAGGAGGGCTGCCCACTCAGCATCCTCCCTGCGCTCTCGCCAGCTGCCATGGCCTGCAAGGTCCAGCCCCCTAGGAGACCTGCAGGAAGCCAGGGTCAGCTCTGAGGACATGGATGCTGCCTCACTACCATTGTGCCTCACTGTAGAGTTTGGAGACTTGAGCTTATCAGCAATCACAGTGCCTTGCTTGCTTCTGTGCAAGCAGCTAATGAAATTTGTCCACAGCCCTGATGATCCTGCATTTTTCATCTACAGCAGGCCAGGAGGGTTTGTAGGTGAAAGATTTTATTAGATTATTGAGAAAAAAAAACAGACAAACTTTTGGACCCAGGTCATTTATCCTGGCTTGACAAAAATCCTCTAAAATAGGGGAAAATCTACAAAGCAGACCGCAGCCTTGAACTGAGGTCAGTTGCAAATGACACTGCCACTCTGGAGGGTCAGGGCCCTGAGCAGGCATGGATAACATCCCCAGGTGCTGTACAGCCAGAGAGGAAATCAGTTCTGAAATTTGTACCTAAAATTTGTATGCCTGTGCCGAAATCCTTGGCACAGAGAGAAAGGGCTGGTCTTTAATCTCTGGCCCTGGATGGGCTGCTGAAAGGTCTGGTTCAGTTCCTGGCCTGCTACAAATGATTGTGTGTGACTTTGGGAGAGTCCAAACCTGTCTCCAAAGTCCATGGGTCAAAGGGGTGATGATATTGGTCCTGCCCTGCCTGCTCAGGGCACTCTTGGAGGCAGGGGAGGATTACACAGCTCCTGGCACTCACCGTGTAGCCCCAAATTTGCCCACAGTCTGCAGCTTCTAATGCTGTACAGCAAGGAATAATAATTAATCCTTAAAACAGAGAGCACTGCCTACGAATCAAAAGTTGAGCATTACAAGCTGTTACATACCATTGCTTGGAGTCTCAACGTGTAAATGAGAAATGCATGATGCTTATTTAAAGAAATGTTCTTCTCTCAAGTTATTCAAGCTCAGGATCTCTCAGACAATTTTTAGCACCTACTGAGCTGCATTTAGAGTCAATTTAGAGTCTGGTAAAATCCTGTTGACATCAGAAAGACTGCATGAGGTTAGAAATTGGTGTAGAGGCTGGAGCGTTAGTCATAGCTGGGCACATTCAGCTGTATGCAGAGCCAGCAGGGAGCCCAGGCATCTCTTTGGGTAAAGCCTGCTCCCCGCAGCGGCTGGGGCTGGTGCTGGGCTGCTGTACCCTGGCTGAATATCCCCTAATTATGTGCCCGATTACAATGCCGAGCAAATCAGCCATGAGCTAATACAATGTGACAGCGGTAAGTGAGACGACAATATTTCCGTTCAGTTCAATTTGCCTGTGCGTAATGGAAGCAGCCCACACGACGGTGCTCCGAGCAGCGCACATGCAGGACGCTAAAATTAGAGTCTCACCCACAGTCTGCTCTGCTCCGCAGGCGCCTCCGTCGGGGTACAGCCAAGACGGTGCCCACCCGATTGTGAATCAGATGCCGTGCGACCCTTCCTCGCTGCTCCGCATCGGCTCCCAGTGACGCTTTCGTGCGTCAGCTCTCCTGCCTGTCTCCGGCATCAGCAGCCTCCACTTGCTGCTCATTATTGCCAGCTGCGGGAACGGTCGTGCCTGCGAACAGCCAGGCTGGGTAGGGGTGAAAGGAACAAGCGATACAGGCTGCCATAAACGGCATGAACTGGCAGGCGAGGCAGGGTGTCTGAGAAGAGGCAGGCACCAATTCACGCATTTCATCTGTCCGGCATTTCTGCTCACAGCCAGCTGATCCCTCTGCATGCCTGCTGCTGCCGGGGCAGAGATCACCCTGTATGCCATAGCTAATGCTAATAATAGCACTCCCCACCTCCACAGCACCCTCCGTCCTAGGATCTCAGCTGACTTTATAAATATAATTGATTTTAGCTTCAAAACACCCTTCATCTAAGTATAGATATCATCATCCCCACCTTTATGTGTGAGGAGACAGAGCCATGGGCAGCACAAATCTGGTGGATTTGAGATGGCGCAGCAATCACCAGGCAGAAACTGGGCTAAAAAACAGTGCTGGGGCTTAGCCATGGGGCTAATGTTGTATGAGGAGGGCTAGTGCAGTCAGGTGCCATTGTGTGGCTAGATGAAAATGACAGACTCACACCGTGTCTCTGGCGATGGTGGCACAGGCTCACCTAGGTAGACCTGCCTGATTCACATAAACCTCACCTGGCCCAGCCACACACTCATGCCTCTGCACAAAATGACATACTGAATTCGAAATCTTCTTGTCAAAATGGGTAACTGTCCAGTCTCCCACTGGGACTCAGTCCACGTGCTTGAGAGAAAGGGCTAATATCCCCCTAAATACTGTGGAGCTACATGGACAGACCACTGCAGGGAGCTAGACCCCTCTCCTCTTTCCCAGGGTGGGTGGAGAAGAGCATCCTACGCAGCATCGACTACAGCATGGACCACAGAAGTGGGCTGGCAATATGAGAAATCATGAGAGCTTAAGACAAAGCGGGTTTTGAAAAGGGAATTCAAGGCAAAAGGCAAAGAAAGAAGATGTGGAAAAGAACATGAGAAGAGACCCTCAGAGCAGCATGAATGAACGTGGCACTGGGGACAAGGGAGCTAAGAGGGAAGCAAAGAACGACATGGGAAGACTAGCAGGCAGTGCTAAAATTATATGTACAGCCTTAAGGCTGAGACAAAGGGGTTTGGACTTTTTGTGGGAAGTTGTGAGAAATGGTTCAATGAGGTGAGCAGCTCTTCAAGGGGAGAGGGAAGGTTATTTTAGTAACAGGCACAAACAACAGGAGAGCTGGGCATAGGAGGTGAGAAGAAAGAGCCTCTGCTCTACTGACACCAAAGCAGCCCCTACTCCCCTCCACAGGAGCATTTCCCTGCCAAAGCTGAAGAAATAGCACTGTAGGAGTCTGGGCCGCGCTGAGGGAAAGTTAGTGCAGGCAGAAGAATGCAAAGACGAAGACAAGGCCAGCAAAATAAGGCTGGCAAAAACACACAAGATAGCAGATAAGTGAGAAACATCTGTGGTCAGCAAAAGCACACAAGTCTGAGCAAAACAGGGTATGAGACAGGGGAGTTTTTGGCAAGTTTTGGGCTTTACGTGCTAATTGGAATTAACCAATGCAAATGCTTGTAGAGGGGCGTGAACAGCGCGTGTAGATAACCTGTAGCCTATTAGAAAATAGATGAGTGCGTGTATGGAACTTAGTAGGATATAAATGTAACTAGGACTGGAAAAAAAATAAAGATGGATGATCTGATTGTCATATTGGTGTTGTGTCGTTCCTGTTCCCGCACGGAGAAATAAGGACCCCGGCTAATGGTAACCCTGACATAGCACCATTTTAGAGGGGAGTTGAGGCACACAAGTGTATTTTCTGACTTGATCCAAGACACTCAGAAAGTCTGTAGCTGGACCGGGAGCTGATCTCCCGTATCTCTTGATTTCTAGCCCAGCACTGTTTGCCCATCTGCCTGCCTTTCTCTAGCCTTGCAATGGTTTGGCAAAGTCTCAGATGAGGACTGGTAAGGAAAGGCTGTAGTGACGCAATAATAAAAAAAATAAGAAAAGCTGGTGTTAGATGTCCACAGAGGAGGGCACTGCTACCAGCTGCATCACAGTTACTGTAAATCCTTCACCAGCCGCTACCTTCTCTCATGGCCTCTGTTTTCCAAACATTAGGATGGAGACAACAACTGTGACCCTTCTTACAGCACTGTAGAAAGTCAAAGCTCATTTCCTTCCATAGATGATGACACTCATGCATGCCTGTGTACACGTACATATGTATGTATGTTTGTATATATGTCTACACAGACCTGCTATGGTCCATGCAAAGCTTCTAATCAAAACTCCTCAGACATGTGACCCAAATCCAGATGCAAAATCGTTACCTCTTGAGAATATACTAGACTGAGGAGAAACTCACCATTAGCAGATATTGATTTCCCTGGGAATGCCCCAGCATCCAGCTGGGGGCCTATGTGCGTAGCCCTCCTTGTAAATAAATGATCCCAGACACTCTGCTGCAAATTTGGACTGCAGAAGCTTGACAAAACTCAAACTTCTTGTTATGTTTCTTGTTATGTTTCTTTGGGCTGCTTCTTCCCAACCTGCACTTGCTAGTAAAGCCCAGAGACTAGTCTCCTGACAGCTTAACAATTCACATCATGAGGGAGAGCTCTCAGCCAGGGAGCCAGCCACTTGCCCAGAGCCAGGGAGCCAGCCACTTGCCCAGACCCACACCAAACCAAAGCCTGTTCAGGCAACATGGCTGCTCAGGGATGAGCACAGGCACTGTGCGTTTCTCTCACCTCCTCCATTCTTGCCGCAGAGATACGGGAAGCGCCAGACGTTGCCTAGCCCAATAGCATAGCCCACACAGGACAGCAAGAAGTCAAATCTCCCCTTCCAGGAGCCTCTGTCTGGGATCTCCTTCTTCTTCTTGGTGCTCACGGCCTTGGAGGCACTGGGATCTGACTCCTCCAGGGCTGCCTGGTTCGCCTTGGAGGGAGAGCTCAGCTCCATGGAGGTGGTGTCCATCTTGCCCATTGTAACTCAGATGTACGGCCACTCTTGCTTAGGGGTTGGAGGAGCAGGAAGGGCAGCCTCCACCCTGGCTGAGCATGGATGAAATGGGAAGCGCTGGGCAAAGCTCCTGATGAGAAAGTAGAGAAAGAAGGCATCCTGTGTTAGTGTAGTGGGCTTGGGGGGGACCTTGCTGGGTCTGAGATGGACTCACTGGATAGACTGGTGCACATCAGAGCAGCCCATCCATACCTCCCTGCTTTCCCCAGAGAGAAAAAGGGGGATAATTTTGTCTTGCTCCACAGTTGCCCTTCTGAGAAGTCATGGTTATGTAGACTGCTAACAACAGGCTCGGACCTGGTTGTTACTAGCACATAGCAACTCTCATCTTATTCTCTTCATCCCAACACCTGCTCTGCAGGAAAAGCTCCAGGACCAGTACGCATGCAGGGAAGTTACAGCCCGTGGGTGACCCACCACAGAGCAGTCCAGGCAGAGAAATATATCTATCATGTCTGAGCAACGGTGGAAAAAGGCATGATGGAGGTGCCACATTCCCCAGGTCTGGAGCCCAAAACTGAGTGCACAAGTCACGGGGCCATCTGAGAGATCATGTGGTCCAGCCAGCCATGCATGGCTGTGAAGGTGTAGCTTTACAATGGCACCTCCACTACAGACATGCCCCACATTGCAATCCCATGCCCTAATTCCCTGTCATGGCAGCAATACAGCCATGACCACAGCTGTGTACCTGCAATGCATGGCAAGGAAATGGCTGATCTACTCAGCACCTCCTTGTACACCATGTCACATGTGATACTGTAATCGCCAGGTGTATTCAGATGATGCTTGCTAGTGACTATAGCCAGCCTGTGAACCACTGAAATCCCATTAAGTCAGGACTCTAAAGTCCTGAGGATTAATTGGACAAGTCTGACAAAAAATTTAATGAATATTTCCATTGATTTTAGACCCTAAGAAGTATATAACCAGCACACCAAAACAATTCAGAAAGAAAGAAAGCAAGAACAGGCTACATTATTACACCAGTATCTAAAACAATATTGCACTCATGTCTTGAAAACTAAGTGCAGTTCTCCCTTCCCTTTACAGAAGCTATTGCAAAGTTAGAAAAAGGCATAGAGAAGTGCCAAAAGGATGCTCAAAAGTGTGGAACATCTTCCATGTGAGGAAAGGTTCAATGAACTAGGATCCATTGTCCTGTGGAAGAGGTAACTGACAGGGGCCTATAAATGTATCAGTGCTATAGAATATGAGTATTCACTATTTCTGACACAAGAACTATGGGGATTAAATAAAGACAGCAGGTAGTAGGTTGAAAAAGAGAAAAAGGTGATACTCCACAAAATGCACAGCTATGGAGTGAGGCTCCTCACCCCAGAACATGCTGGATGATGAGAGTTTACATGACTGCAACAAGGAAATTAAGAGGAAAAATAATAGAAGAAAAATCCACCAGGAGCTACCACTGTGGTTCAGGGAATCCCTGAGCTGCAAGTTGTCGGGGGTTGAAGGACTCTTCCAAGGAAGTATCACTCCCTACTTTTCCTGGTTTTATCCTCTCCCCTCAGCATCTGCCCTCAGCCAGTGCAGAAGACAGGATCTGGGACTGGCATGGCTTTGGCTCTCACCCAGTTCTCAGCCCATTTTATGCAGAGCCAAATTTAAGCCTCCACTAGGAGCCATAAGAGTGACCAGTGCTACAATCTCCCAGAGAAGTCTGTTGACAAAAACATTCCCAGATGCACACATTAAAAAAAAAAGAAAGGAAAACCGAGTGAATATATCAGGAAACAAAGCAATGCTATGAAGAGGTGGCATGCTCTAGCAGTTACAGTTGGCCTTGCTTGAGCTGTTTTCTCATGGCAGTATTGTCTCCTATGCAAACAGTACCTACTTGCCCCATGGGATGCTTGGGAGACTCATTAACTAGCATTTCTAAAGCATCCTGCAGAGAGATGGTCTCCCAAACCCAGGCTCAACGGCAGTATCGGCTCCTGCTTACTACAATTGACACTCCATGATTACAGCAGATGGATTTCCTTTCCCCACAGAATTTGTCATTGAGGTTAGAAAAACTGTGTCAACTGTGAAGGGAATGGCTGAACCAGAAAATAACTGTAATCCATTCTGGTATATCAGTAGAGAAGCCAAAAAATCTCCTTGCTGTGGGATGAAGGCTGTAATCAAAGCCCTCTGACCTATGGAGCCAGCCCTGAGCCTCACAACTCCTCTAGCACAAGGACGGTTGCAGGTAAGCCCAGAAGCAAGTGGCAGTACAAAAAAGCCTTCTGGGGAGAAGAGACCATTTCACATAGCCCATAAGGCAGACACCACAACAAATCATTGCTGGACACCCAACGCAAAGGCTTTCGTGAACAGATCCCCTTTCTGTCCTACACCTTGTGATAGCACTGTCACACCAGCTCCTGGCTCCTCAGTAAGGCAGGGAGCAAAAAGATTATACAGAACATGTAGGAGGAAAGTAAAATAAAGACAATTTATAAATCAAAACAGAAGAAATAGCACCAAAACCCCTGGGAAGAATTCAGCACTGGGCTAAGTCAGGATAATTAGCTATGCCTGGAGACATAACAAATTAGGCTCAGCAGAAGCCATTTTGACTCACTTTTTTTTCTGAGACAAAAACCAGTAGGTAAGATGCTATCTTTAAAAAGTATGTATATATCCTGCTCTCCCCGTGCTCTTTCCCCTTTTCTTGCTGACACAGTTCTGGAGCGATATATATTGCAGTTAGATGATCACACCTCATATTTCATATACTTGGGGTAGGATGACAGAGGAGCAGCAGACCATACTGGTAGTTTTCTCTTACCTGAGAAGTGAGGTCTTTCATCTCCAGCTGAGAAAGGATAAACTAGATTTATAGAGGTTTCTCCACAGTGAAGAAATAGGAAAACAGTCAAGATGACCCACTGAAGGTTCATCCCACCTACTGTCCTGTCTTCTACAGTGATGGATGATTAGGGCAGAAGGGCTCATGCATGTCCTGCAGCCCAGATGCGCCATGTCCTTCCCTGGACATGCAACTCTGACCAGGAAAAATACAGGCATCAGTTGCTCCAGGCTAAGTGTTTGACTCCTATGTTTAGACATCAGCTCACATGCTGGACAAGTGGTCCTACTGGGACAAAATGTACCAGCCCCTCCACTTATCCACATGGGTCTCCTCCAGCACAAGTGCAGGGCTCTTCCCTGTGCTGACAGCCTAGAGAGAGCAGAGTTGGTTCAGCAGCTCTCTGTCATGTCACATTATTCATTCTGAAAAGCACACGGCGCTTTGGGCACAGCAAAACGCCTGAAGGACTCAAAATGATAATCAATAAGAGCAGAGCCACAAGCTGGAGGTGGGATCTGCTTTGCAAGGACCTGAAAACAAGGTCAAAGAGTTTAAACATGACACTATAGCAGGTTTCTCATTTGGCTTCTTCTAAATACATCATATTCTGAAGCCAAGATTTTCAAAACAATCACTAAAAGCTAGGGTCATAAATCCCAGGCAGTAAAGTAGTGACCTGAGTTTCACTGAGTCGTGCAGAAAGCTTGGTCTTCTGCTGCATAAGTCAATAAAAATAGTTGCATGGTCCCCAGGAGGTGCAGAGCCAGGCTGAAACGCATTCTGGAAAACAGTCCTTCCCCTCCTTTTTTGAGGAATTTCACTTCAAATAAGAAAATAGCCCTGAAAAAATGTTACCTCCACTTGAAATGCTGCTGCCTGAAACTGCTAACAACGGTGACCTTTTTGCTTTCCCCTGCTTCAGTGTGAAATATTAACAGTCTCCTCAAATTTGACAGAAACCCAAAATTTCAAGGGCATAAAACTGCCCGAAATGAAACAGCAAAATTACCTGTGGAAACACGTGTGAGAAATACTTTCACACCTCCCCACCTCTTATTTGTCAGTGTTTTAACAACCACACAAATCACTTCTGACCCATGCAGGTAGAGCCACAATTAGTTTAATTACATGGCACAGGCTGTTGTTCAGTCAATTAGAATTTTCCTTCCATCCACACCATTTTAATGACAGCCAAGTAACCCCAAGGCTCTTGCATCTTGTTTAAAGCCGTGACCGGCTGATCAGGGCACAGCAGATGATCAGCCGATTTTCTGCTTGCTGCAGCAGCAGCATATGCTTGAGCTTCCTGCATCCATGACAGCTGGAGGGTCTGGGGAAGAGCGCCCTGTGGATGCCTGAGGATGCTGGTGGGGTGCTGGACACACATGGAGCCTTCTCAGGGCTGTCTCATGTTTCACAGCCCTCTCCACTTGCTGCCCCAGAGGCAGCCACTGCAGACACCCAACCTTTCATCTCCCTTCCCCTGAAGAGAGGTGATTGCTTGGTCAGAGAAGAGATCAGCACTCACAGAGGATGCAATAAGAAAGTAAATCAGCTCACTTGGGTAATGGAGCTGCTGGGTGGCCTTCACCTCCACCCAGCTTTTCCACCCTTCTGCATGAGATTTGGGTTGCTGATGTCCAGGTCTGACATGCAGCTGTTGCCCAACCTCCCTCCTCCACCATCAGCCCTGGGCGAGCTGTGTCGCTCCTGATAACATGGCAGGTGAGGTTGGTACCACACCACATCCCTATCCAGACGAGCATCCAGATGAGCTGAGGGGGCAAGGAGGGGCATGAGTTGTGTTTCGTAAACCATTAAACAAACAGCACATCCACATGAGGCCAGAACACATCTCACAGCCCACGGCTGCAATCCTGGGAGGGCTGTGACAGCCCCTCACGGCCCTGAAAAAAGCAGGTGAAGAACTGCTGAGCTGCTGGACCTGGCTGCAGCCTACTGCATGGTCGCTTTGCCAAGTGGCACCTCGATTTTTGCATTATACACAGAGGAGGAATCGGGTCAGCAGTTGCAGTGCCCTCCCTGGCTCTGGATGCCTGCTTGAATCTCCTCTGGTTCCTCTCCCAGGGAGAAGCAGGGTCAGATCCTGCTCCCAGCCACAGACTGCTTCACCCACCACTGCTGCTCTCACCTCGGTGGCTGGGGCTGCCTCATGTTGCCTCGGAGGAAAGCAGGGGTTTTGTGCCTTTTCTGAACAATGCAAACGATGCACCCTCTGAGCTGTTTTAGCGCTCTTGTTTAAAGATCATCCTGGCACTTGAGAAGCCTTCCCCGGGGAGCAGAGAGCTGGCAGGGCTCTTCCTACGCTCCCACAGACCGTCCAGACCCATCCCGAGTAACTGCAGCAGTGTGAGGATCGAGGCCAGGCCACATCCCACTCCCCTTGTAGCAGCCTCCAAGCAAGCTGCAGGCAGCTCCCTGAGTCCCCGCCACCTCTGAGACTGGGAAAGACAGACGTGGCTTAAAGGCATCCCCGTCTCCATCCTCCTCAGTGAAATTACCACATTAAAAAGATTAAAGGCCTATTTCTGCCCAGTTTAAATGTGCTGATTAAATTCAGAATTGTTTTCCTTTTCTTATATAGTGCAAGTTGGCACACTGGGATGCCAGCTTCACGATACTGGTAGTTTATACAGTTTTGCTATGTCATTCTTTTGCCCTGCCTGAAGAAACATGGACATTTTTAGCCCAGACCCATCTGTCTGTTCCCAACCCCAGTTACTTTTTGAGCTCACTGTTAAGTTTCACCCATAGTTGAAAAAAGGAGCACAGCCCTCAAAGACATCAAGTTCCTCAAGAAGTAGGGAATGGAGAGAGGGAAGAGACTCAGGTTAGTGCTTCTCCCGAGGAAGGGCTGTAGGGTGACCCCAGGCGGGCCTCGTCGTGCACCATGCTCCAGCCAGACCATGTGCAGGGGACCAGGGAGGAGGGAGGCAGCTCCTAGGAGGGTAGCCTGGAGATGTGGCAGACAGGTAGGAACACTGAGGATGGGGGGGTGTGGGGGACTAGAAAGACAGTAAACACTGCCATAAGGGACCTGTCATGAGAGGTGGAAGGACAAAGGACATTATGAAGAGAAAAGCAGGTATCATTAGTTCTGCTGAGCAAAAAAACCCCAACTCACTGTTCCTCCTCTAGGACAGAAGCTGATGTTTTGCATCTATTTCTCCACATTTTTGTACTCACAACCCAGGAATAACATTAGTTGGCCTCCTCTGCCTGCCTTGTTCCTTGCTAAGGGACGATCCCACTCCAGGGAGACTAAACCTTCCAGTGACTTCAGCAAGAACATAGCTGGAGCAGAAGTGCCTAAAAATGAGCACAGAGGACAATTTCAGCTGGAATTTCTCACTTGCCTTATATCTCTTGTTCCTTTTCATTACAGCCCAGCATGGGGTCCAGGCACTGCCACTGCGGTGTGGGCGGGCATCCCTGCTGGCACCTTCATTTTTTCCCCAGAGGCTGCAGTGTCACAGCTCAGCAGATGTAGCGTGAGTTACTGCTCCTGTCGGCCACTACCTTACCAAAACTGCACCTCTGAGCCAAGATTTTAGCTCAAACCCTGAACTGCAGCAATATCCTCAGTGAGACTGTGGCCTTCACAGCAGTAGATTTCCCCCTCTCAACAGGAGTCACAAGTACTGTGCAAAAGGCATGGCTGTGCAATGTGTGAGGGGGGGGAATAATAACTTCATACACATAGAGCTGGATTTGATGCGCCTCCAGAGATGTTGTAAGTAATGTCAGTGGTTAGTTGCTGTATTGGGCTTGATATGTTTTGGGGTTTTTTTTAGTTTTTTTCTTTTTTTTTGTGAAGTCAGTGAACGGAGCAAATTGGGCGAAATTGGTCTTGCAATGGAAAGTGATGACCTTCACCTGAGAAAGTCACCTTGGACTTTGTTGCCACAACTTAATAATGGAAAAAGTGAATAAAGAAAAAAATAATTGACAAGGAAAGAGCAGAAACAAGCGTGAGAATGATCCAGAGGATGCCCTGAAGTGTCCAGCATGGCAGAGGAGCAGTCTTTCCTCACCTTGCATGGCAGAGGAGCAAAGGACTGTCCACTGGTGTACCCTGGGGCCGGGAAGCTTGCAGCTGGGGACATGCCCCATCCACATGGCACAGATGAGTCCAGCCTGCTCCACACTGGCCAGCACCTTGGAATAAGATGAGCAGGTAAAAACCCTGCGCTGCCTCAAAAATCTCTGCTACTGCATTCAGCTGAAAGCACAAAAGGGAAGATAGACGGGAGAAGGAGGAGATGAAATGCAGACCTTCCCTCTGCTAATTCTGGGCAGGGTTGTAGCAGCTACTGAATGCTGCATCAAGTCACCAAGAGCTCATTCAAAACGTGGCACCTGTAAAACTGCGCAGCGCCACTCCGGCACACGTATTCAGCTCCAAGAAAGACCAGAGCCTCACTGCGCAGAGCACAACATCACTTTCCTGCTGCAGCACAGCTAAGCCAAAGAGGAAATCTGTGTCCCACTTTCAGATGCCAAACTCTTTGTTCTCCTTCTCCATGAAACCAGAGAGATAATCATGCCCCAGAGCCCTGAGGCTGCTGCAAGGCTCCATTTGTTCATATGCTTTTTTTTGGGGTGGAAAATAGAGAACAGAAGAGCCAGCTCCCTCCACAGGAACCGTGCATGAGCACTGTTAGCCAGCAGCCCCTTGGCTGAGGTTTTCCTTGAAACAGCCCAGAAAATGTGCTCATTACCCAGTAAGAGCACTATGCCCCGCTGTCTAGGATCAGCCTGCAACTAGCTGGGCATTATTATCTCTACTACTTTAACATTCAGATCTTCCTTCTCTCCCTAATTCTTGTGCAATGCATGATACAGCAGTGCAGAAGGAGCAGCTCTTCCCCTGGGGCTTGTGATATCAGGAGATAAGGCAGATGAAGGAAAGGCTGTTGTCCCTGTTGCCTTGGCTAGAGACCCGAGCCACAGCTCACACAGTCCGTCCATAAGAGGGTGCAGACCCTGACCCTCGGGGGCCAGGCACAGCCTGTACTGCATGAGCATCTCCACAGGGGCCAGGCATGGCACTCACTTTTTCTATTCCCAGCAACCAGGACCCAGCATCATGGGGAGGTCCACCCCCAGTATAAGGGCATTAGTTGTTTGTTCCTTGTTCCCATTAAGTTTCTCCAGAAGAAAATACATTACCAGTTGCATGTCTTCAGCCTGATTCTTGTTCAGAACAAAATCCCAAACTGTTGCAGAGCTTCTCTTGGAGGGAGGAGAACTGAAATTAAATGTGCTGGAGGTCTCCACCAGGCTCTGGCAGAATCACAGCAAGGTCACCAGCAAACTGGGGAGCCTTTTGTAGCCAGGCTGCAGCTGTCTCTTCCTCCAAGCAGCACTCATGGAAGGTGGGGAGCAGGGAGTAGGTAGGAGTGAAGGGAGGAGGCAGATGAGTTTGGCCAGTTCTCCAGTGCTGTAAAGACAGAGGGATGGGGAGGGCTTCACCTAGGGAGTGAGGGACCTCCTTCAGGAGCAGTCTCTTGGAGATAGATAGGAAGGAAGGGCACAGATATAGCCCCCTGAAACACCCCAGCAACTGTACAAGAAGGGAAGGAAGCTCAGCTCCACTGTCAGAGACCACCAGAGATTGCAGGACTCTGCAAGGGGTGACAAGAGCCTGAAATGCTGTGTTTTGGGTTGACACACAAGGCTGGAAAGAGCTGTCCCAGCCCCAGGGAGGGGCAGCTGTACCAATCCCTTTTCTACACATATCACCTAGCTCATCCCCTGAGCTCTACTCACCGGAGACCCTCCCCAGGGTAACTTGCCCTGGGCTTCACTTAAGTGCTGTTACAGCATCTTTACTAAGCCATCATTTAAGCTCATTACATCTCCCCTCAGTCCACAGGCACTGTGAGAAGCTTTCCATGTTTCAGGCCCCCAATATCACTTTTGGATGCTGCTCTGGGCCCACCAGTCTGCCCCCATTTGCTCACCTCTCCAGCACCTTTTGGGAGGCAGAAACCATCCTTCATCCCGCCTTGTCCTTAGGGTGCTGAGTCCCTCAGCCCCACATCCAACCCAGCATGGATGGAGGAGAGCTCAGCACCTGCAATGGCACTTCCCCAGGGATGCTCATGCAGGCCGGCGGCTCTTCTCCACCACCGCTGCAATGATCCCTCCCCTGGCCCCAACGCTCATGTCCCAAGACTAGACACAGCTGTCCCCGTGGACGCACCTACCTCACGGTGCTGGATAGTTGGGGGTCCTTGGGGTGCACAGAGCTGCTCACGGAGACACCAGCCCAGAGAGGCACATACTAACCTGCTCCTGCACACAGAGGGGAGCTATGAGCCCCTCCTGCTGTGGGGCCCCTCTCCCCCTGCCTCACCCCACACAGCTCCTCATTGCCTGTATCGACGAGCCCTTAATGAGCTTTGAGCTCACGTCCAGTCAAATCAACACCCTGCATGTCATGGGTGTGGGGCGGGGGGGGTACACAGAGACACTGGAAAAACACACGTCTCTGGAAGAGAAGAGGCTCCAAGGGCATGGGCAGGAGGGAGGGCAGGAGCAAAGGGCATGGTGCCAGAAAATGGGGGAGGCAACAGGTGAGGGGGTTGCATGGGGTTGGTTGCACCCATGTTGCTGCAGCAGTTTCTGCAAGGGTGGCTGCAGCAGTACCTAAGAGGCCATGCTAAAGGCACTGTGCACACCTCTTGCCCTCCATGTTTGCAGTCAGACAGTGGTCTCCATCTTCTCCACGAGCAGGGTTGGCTGCAGTCGTGCAAAGGATGCAGAGGTCTCACACACTATGTGTGGCAGGGAGGTTGAGTCTCTGACCATAAGCCTCTCTGCTTGCACACAGCACTGCTCAACACAGCCCCTGCACAGGGCCAGGCTTATAACAACGCAGTCCAGTGAAGGGAGAAGAGGGCAGGCAGGGCTCAGGAGGAACCGTCCTGAAGGACACCACAGTGTCACCGGTCAAGTGCACCACTGGCTGTGGGTCAGGCTTTTGGTGTGGAAGGGAAAGGCAGAGGAAGAGGGATCCTTCTCATTTGAAGTGTCAGGTACCAGCCACCAGCCAAGGAAAGGAGCCACAGGTTAATGACCACAGGCTTAGTGTGTAGATCCTGTCATTGGCTCTAAAAGGAGTTGAGTGAACCCTTTATTTCCCTTTTCTTTTCCTTTTTGGGGCCCAAGACAATTTGCATCCACTGGGAACATGGAGAAGTCTCCCGCAAAGGCAGTGTGCAGGAGCTGCTGGCTCTGTGAGCACTGCCTTATTAGCGGCAGCATTTTCAGAGGTGCAGGGGAAGTAGCCCAAGTGAATCAAAGTATAATTTTGCCCAGAGATTGCAGGTAAAAATGACACCTTCTCACTTACCAGCTCCTCTCTTTGTGTGAAAGCAGAGCTGGGTATGCTTAAATTAGTGACAAAAGTACACTTAGCAGCTTTCAGTGCTGCGGAGACTGTATGGCCAGTGACCTGGATTCCCCCCCATACCCTCCAGCCCATATATGAGGGTTTGCTTCATCCTAGCCATGATCCCACACCAGCTCCCTGGATGATCAGGGGGGGCTGAGGGTACTCCAGCAATCCCACACGTTTTATTCCTCATTAACAGAACTCATCTTCTTTAAAAGTCCCCTGTGTCTCCTTAGAGCAGGCAATCACACCCACAACCCATCACAGCTAAACCTAACACAGCTCACCTGCCAAAGCCCTTAACCCATATGGATGGGTAGGAAAACAGGCTGCCATATATCTTTGCTGAGGTTGCTGCTAGTGGTTCCATCTATGTCTGTGCTAATATCCTGCTAATGGGTTACATTTAAAAATCAGGTTTCAGGCTAAGCAGGCACTAGAGGAGCATGGAGGAGGCTGTAACACCCCCACCAGGTTATTTCGGCCATTAAAGGAGAAAGATAGGGAAAATGACAAAAGAAAATTATTTTTGCTGGGTAAACCCAGGAGGGTTTGAGACTTGAGTGGGAGGATTGCATGCAGGCTGGAGGCATCCTGACAAACAGGCATCCTCTCTAAGCTGAAGCAAATGCTGTGAGTGGAAACCCCTTCTGAGAGCGAGTCAGGGGTCTGACAGAGCACCTTGATTCCTCTCCTCTGCCAGGGAGCCTGTGTTCCCCACACCACTCTGTGAGCTTGAGTATTTCTTATTTAGCAGCTAATAAAAGAGAGGTAAACTACATCTCTCTCATAAATCTTTCCTTTAGACTCTTGTCTAGGATAAAAAACAGTCGGTGAAAATGTGCTGCCCTCGCTCCCTAGAAAACCCATTCTGCATTTTTGCATGTGAGCGTAGCCTGCACTGGCCAGACCTGCAAGGACAGGGAGCGTGCAGTGCAGAACAGGGAAATCATTATTGTCTGTCATGCCATGGAGCTCTGCTGGAATTGATGACAGCTGAGTCCCACAGGAGCGAGATTGAGTCCCTGCCCAAGGCTTACAGTGTTTCGGAGAGCTTCTTCCCAGCTCTCAGTGAAAGCGGGACTGGCAGAGGTGTGCTTCCCCCGTCCCCTGGGGAATGCATGGGCACAGCCCTGGATGTGCTGGACCATGTAGGAGGCTCAGCTCTCACTCATCTGCCAGGCTTGCTTTGCAGCTGCCACGGGGCCCAAGCTAGCAAAGGGCTTTTTGAATGTAATGCTGTGTTACCAGGTCAGATTTGCTTCAGCCAAACAAACCAAATTAGAGCAGGTACCTGCAGATGGTAGTTTCAGTGGGGAGCCAGCAGCAAAGCCCCTGGCCTCATTTTGTCAAAAGGAATGAAACTTCAGCTACCGAGATATCATAACTCACCCTTTCCTGAGCATACCATGCCTGGCATTAGCCTGTCCATCACTGTTCCCTCTTGGTCTTCGATCTCTCCTCAAGGCCCACTGCTGATGTGACACCTCCTAAAATAAACAGACAGAGAGAGATGGTAGCAGTTTGCTTGCAGGGCAGGTGCAGATCTCAGGTCCGAGGAAACCAGCCTGTTATATGCATTTTCACAGCTCCCCACAAAGTCCTGGCTGAGGAACACCTGAGAACAGCAGTAGGTCTGCTGGAAACACCAGTTGTCGTAGGCATAGACATTCAATCCTTTCACTGGAAGCACAGCAAACCATCTCCCCACTTCATGTACAGGTGGTCTGGAGAGAAAACAGGCCAGGAAGCAGTCATTTCCACTAAAGGGATAAAAACTGAATTTGAAAGCAACAAGTGTTTTCTGTATAACAGTTGTGTGAGTGAGAGGCAGAAGCAGGCAGTGAGTATCAAAGGCACTGAGGAGTAGGAATGTCTCTCAGCATCAGTCAGAGCAATCCCTTCCTTTCCCAGAAGAAAGGAAAGTGGGACCAAGAAAAGAAGGGAGTACATGCATATTTCATACTTGGCTAGAACTAGACACGGACTGGTAAGCCCAAATGAATTTGGAAACATGCCTTAGGAGAGAAGCGGAATTTGTTTGGAAGGGTGGGATTTGGAGCTGTTCTCTTGGTTGTTGTCCATAAACATTCATGAGACTAAATTTTGATTCACCAGCCTGTTTCCAAAAAATGGGAGCTTGGCAGATACTCAGACAAATAGTTGCTGGCTTGAGTATTCATATTTGAAACGTTTGGGCTGCCACCTCCAAAGCTTTTGGTGGCTTGGGAAGTATCCAGCAAAAGAGCCCAACATCACCATATAATCTGGGTGAGTAAACACAAGTGCAAAGAGTGTTTTCTGAATAACAGCTATGGGATGTGATGACAGCAGTAAAAGCAGCCAAATAATCAGGCTAGCCATCTCTTGGTTTAAAATTCATTTGCAAAAATCATTAGCACAATCATTGTAAAATAAGCAGAAGTATAATCACTCAAGGATAATTTGCAAAGAGGAATAGGGCTGTGCTCACTGAAAAGAGCTGCTACTAGCTGTGAGGCTGCCTGGCTCTGACTAAGCCCACCAAGTCCACCACCTCCAAAGGAAAGCAAAGCTGGCTACCACAGCAGGTCTGGCAGGCATTGCTTTTTTGAGCCCAACCTGAGGCATGGCCTTCTCCTCCACAACCTCAGCGGTTCTGCCAGCCTGTGGTTGGGAGGCCAAACTGGCTTGCCTCCTTTCTCCCTGAGCAGGCTGAGACCTCAGGTCTGGTCTGCCTTCTGCCACCCAAGCCATCCTCCCCCAGACAGTGGTCAGTAGGGTATAGACAGGGAAAACATGTAAGACGAGGGTAGGTAAGGCAGGACATTTCCTGTGCTCAATCCTCCCAGCTTCCATCCACAGGTGCTATACAGGACTCCCAACTCAGGTGGCCTGTTGAAAACTCCCCTGGAGGGGTCTAGGATTGCTTCCTGAGCAGTGGCTGGGCTGTTAATACCCAGTAACGTCATCACCTCCCAGCCTCGCTGGCTTCTCCCCAGGAAAGCTGCCAGAACCTGGGCTCCTCCTGACCTTGGGCAACTTGTGCAATTGCTCCCAGTCAAGGTGGGATAAGCCAGTCCTACAGCACAGGGAGAGGTCTCCCCCACACATTTATATTTTTCCACAGGCCGCCAGGCATGCTCCTGGGACAACCATCTTTGAAATATCCTTCCAGAAACCTGTCCAATACTTTCCACAGCTAGCACTTTTATTTACAGTTGCCTTCACCCAGTGGTCTTAAATCTACATTTATGCCACTTGCTCCTGCAGCTGGTAGGAGCCCTTGGGAACAATTTCATCTGGAGATCACTTGTTTCAAAGACTGGACGTTTTTAAATCACTTCCACTGCCAGCAGTGCAAACAAAGCAGAACATGGTGGAGGAACAAAAGATGTAAAAGAAATATAGTAAGAACAAACTGAAATAAGTATGAGAAAAGAAAAGGAATATTCACCCTGGAGGAGTTTAAAGGTGACCTGCAAAAGAAAAATAGATTGGGTTGAAGCACTTTTGTTCAGGCCTCACCTATTCGGTTTTTTTCCCCTGGAATACTCTGGACACAGGGAGAACTAGTGAGATAATGTCACTGGAGATACTGGCAGTAAGACTTCATCCACTGTGAAACAGCCAAGTTCTGTTAAGCTCAATGTTTTTTCTATTGTTTGTCCTGTGCATTTCACCTTAACTCATGTGGTTGAGAAATGCCTGGGAGAAAAGCTTCCTCTGCTAAAGATTTATCAGCACTGAGCTTTTGGTCAGCAAGTGAGACCTGAAGGACCAAGAGTCCTCCAGCACAAAATGAAGATCAATCTGACAAGTCCTGAAATGTGTTACAGGAGGAGAGGGAATATTAGGTAGAAGAGAAAGAAAAGGCCATTAAAATAAAATCCATGCATTCAAAGAGGTCACAATGGCATTTTTCCTACTTTCTTTCAGTGAAGAGCCTTCACTTCCAGTTTGTTTGGACAGAGTATTTCTAGGTGTGTGACCAATTTTTCCATTTGTTTGAAATAAATAAAGCTGTATATACAGAAGTTTCTGAGAGGAGAGAAACACTGCTTCACACGGGGTAGCATGCCTATTGATTTTGTCAACAGCTAAAGCACAGTGAAAGCTCAGGCCTCTGCACTGTCACAATGCCTCCTTCTCCGGCTGCAGCAAAGCTGGCAATGGTGCTTGAGGATGGCCTGTACTTGTGGGTAGCCCAGCCTGTTCATCTCATCAGGCTGGTAGCTACAGCACCTCACTGCAACACAGAGTCTGTTTCCTGCTGGGCAAAGACAGACCCGAGTTGCCCTTCCAAAATGTGAGGTTTAATTACCAGCGCCTGCCTCCCAGGAGCTGCCAGAAAGCTCTCAAGCTGACTGCTGGTTAGTCTCTAAGCACTGAAAAGGGTACAGCACCCGCCTGTGGGCTTTTGGCTTTCTCCAGAGATGCTCTGAAGGCCAGAGTCCCCAGACTGCAAGCATGCCTGGAGTCCAGGTGACACAGGGACACTGGTGTTGCCAGGGGGCCCCACAGGGTCCAGAAGGCCATGTACCAGTGGTGTCCATGGTGGGATTTGGGAGCAGACTCAGCATGGCAGAGTCTCCCCTTGCCCCTATTTTCCCAGCTCTCTCCCCTGTCGCAGGGGTATCTGAGTGAAACTGGATGCCCAATGCCCCTGTGATTGCACATCCTGGCCAGCACACCAACAAGGAGCACGAGGCCCTGGGAACCAGAAGCAAGCGCTATCATGGACACCAACCACAGGATTTCTGCAGGGAGAAGGACTTCTGGCAGGGCTTGTATAACAGCAGGTTTACAGTACCTACCCACTGCAGGGAGCTCTCTTAGGTCTTATCTACACATAAACAAGCAGTGCTGCCCATCTAAATCAAAACCAATTAGGCTAAATTAAATCAGAGCAGCCCACTTTGCAAGAATGATTATTCTAGTTTAAAGACTATTTGGGTGATAGGCAGACATAGTCACATTGATAAAATTGTGCCTGTGTCTGCAGGTTGTTCTGATAAATGTAGTTAAAAAACCTGAGCATCTTTCTATGAGTGAAACTGCTCTCACAAGGGTCTGTGATGATTTAGCTCTATTGCTTCTAATCCATCCAAAGCAGTGTGAAAAGTAACACTGTGTTCAACTTAGCTCAAACTTGATCCTGATGGACTTAATATAAATTCAAATTAATATGAATGGAACATAAATAGAAGTGTCCTAACATACTTTGGAAAATTTAACTGAAATCACATATCCTAACTTTAAAGTAAATGTGCCCTTAGGTCTAGTTACATCGCTGGTATAACTCTGCCAGGAGACTGTATGATTTTTTCCCTCTTTATTAAGAGGCTTATGCTGATAAAAGCTGAGGTAGGTGCTTTAAATCAGCATAAGTACAGTCATACTAATGCCACTTCTCAGTACAACTGCATGGCAATGTTCTCCTAGAGGGAGAAGAAGCCTTGCTGAGTGACTGTGCTTGACCTCAAAAGCATAGGGGTGTGGGGAAAAATGTGATAGGTGTGGAGGAAAAAGAGGATGAAATTGAGTATGAGATGCAAGCCAGGGCAATTTAACAACAGAGGCAGTGTAACCAATGCCCACCACAGGTGCTCCATCATGGTAAGTACATGGGCCTTGGGGACAAGAGGAGGAGAAAAAACAAAGGCCCAGCTCCTCTGTGAAGTGCCACACAGGTGCAACCTCATTTATCACCACTTAGGAAGGGATGGTGCCTGCACCGTGGGGGAAAATGTCTCCAGCCTGCATCCTTGCTGCTGCTCGCCCATGTGAGGCACACAACCAAAACAAGCCCTTGTTTGCGACAATCACAATCGTGTTTCAACCCCTGGGGGAATTGCTTCTATTGATAGAATTGGATGGCGGGAAATTGCTTTGCTGTCATTCAGCGTGCCGTACCTCAGCCCATTCAAGGGACTTTGGCCAGAACAACCAGAAGGTGCTGCTGACACCTCTGCCCAGGGTCAGTAAAACACACTTCCCTTCCTTACAGAGAGGGAAGACATTTTAGAAAGTTTTACCAAGACTACAAATTACGACTATTTATAGTCAAGGTCTGGACGCTCACAAACTCGAAACACCAGCAGCAACATATTTACTCACCAGTGTCTGTCACAACATGGACATCAGTAGTGTGATCAAGATACAAAAAAATACCAAAGCATAATTCTCCCCAATGCCCCAACACACATGCAACCATGTGGAGATGCACATCTCCGATCAGTATTTTTAACTTTCTGAAAGGGACCAGCCCCCTTTTGCCCTTCTCCCCTTCACATGAAGCCTTTTGGGGCCCGAGGACTGAACTGTAAAGGTTTTGCATCTGCCTCCCCAAACTGCAGGCTATGACAGCTGCTTGGAGAGACCCCACAGAAGTAACCATACAGATCAGCACTGCCCTGACCTGATAAAGCCCAACCCCAACTGCCTGGAGATCAGGGAAGCAGGAAACTGGGACTGAGCTCGACCACCCCCAAATGCAAGGGAAATACCACCCCTGTCTTGAATTGCAAAAGATGCTGGAGTCAGGAGTCATATTGAAAACTACATTATGTAAAATTTTAGGCACCAAATAACTTTAAAAAGCTGGATCTTTTAACTGCTGTCTAGGGCAGGTAGCTCACAAAAAAAAAAAACCAAACAAACAAAAAAAAAACCACAGGGGGAATTAATTCCTGGCATTTTCCCAGTTTGTCACTGTAAAATTAAAATATTCAAATATCCCTCACCCACAGCCTCTGAAAAAAACTACCTGTGCCTGACCGCACCACTTGCCCACACAGAGACAAATGGTCCTATGCTTGGGCTCCTGGACAAGGAGGTTTATAGGACAGGACAACTGGAGGCTGCCCCCAGGCTCGTTTTAGCTTACACTTTAGCTAAGCATCGGGTGTAAAGTTGAGCCCTACAAAAGCAGCCAGGAATGGGAGAGCCCAGTGTTGGTAACAGGACAGACACCCATGGGACAGGGCTGCGTGGGGCATGGGAGAGAGGACTCCACCACCATCTCCCTGTTACATGACTGATGTACATATCTCACCAGTGCCAATGGGAGCCACAGTCCCCCAGCCTGCCTGGGGAATTCATACCTCATCCAAAAGCATAACACAAAAAACTAACAGCGCCTGGACATTTTTACCCCAAAGTTATGAGATTAAGCCCCAGCACTGGGCCAGTTCCCATTGTCAGGCTGCCTTCTGCCATCCTGAAGAGGCTAACCCAAGGTTTCCAATTTACACCACTGTGCCTTGCCACTGGTGGGATTTCTCTTCAGCAGCTCCTGGGCCCACCTGTGCGCTGCTTGCAGTACCCCAGCACAAAGCCCTCTGCTCCTGGAGAGCCTGGTCAAGAAACAGTGGGCTCCAGCTCTCAGGTCATCCTCAATTCAAAGCTAGTGCATGGGGAAGGAGGTTCATGTTGCCGACATGGCAATGGCCCTTCTCGGGGATATGGGAAAGTGACCAGTTGCATTTTTGTTTGGGGATGGGTCTATTTCTCCATGAGAAAAAGAAGCTCGTTTCATCTCCTTTTGAAATGCGAGGTCAAGAAAGGCACCAGACTGCCTGTAATGACTCACCCTTCTCCAGAGACCACTATTGACACCATAGCACAACAAAAACCTCACACTCAATAAAGCATATTTGGGAAAAGTCTAGTGGCCACTGGCAAATAACAAATGAGCGTGAGCACACCTCCGCTCCAGAGCAGTCATCCTAGACAGCTAGCAGGGCAAAGCTTCCTATCCTGGCTGTAACCCAGACAAGGCAGGAAACTATTCTACAGCCTGTAAAAAAAGGAGGAAAAAATCAAAAGACCATTTCACAGCATGATCTTGGCATGTCACCAAAAGCAAGACAGGACAGAGTCACCCATGACTGGCTTTGCACAGCCACTGAAAGCATTTCTCCCTGGGAATCCCTTTCTTTTCCACATAGCTTTCCAAGCACAGGCTTGACAAACCAGAACAGACAGCTCCAAAAATACATGTCCTTCTTTGTAGAGACAGTCATGGGTCAGGGATTCAAAATAGAGCCAGGATTGTGCTCTGAGAGCAGTCAAGGGGGCAGAGTTTATTCTGAGTTTCAGAACAAAACAAAGCAAAACAAACTCCCCACTGCCCCCTGCCAAGTGCCGTTAGACATGTTTCTTCTCTTCCCTTGGCCCTAGCAAGAGATTTAGGAATGAAGTCTTTGACTTTGATGCTCCAGCCCTTCCCTGCAGCCCTGTGGGGGGAACTGGATGGCAGCATATACACATCTTCTCATCCCTTCAGATTTTAAAATGTAATTCTTACTTTTTGAAAGCTTATATTATTTTATCTTCTCCTTTGATGAACATTACTCCCTTCTTACCCTGTTCAAACCCGACTTAGCTAATTAGTAAGAGGTTACCGTTCATAAGTGCATGTAACCTAATAAGGCAAAGAACAGCAAGACAACCTGACTCTCCTTATATCCTCATGACTGCAGATCACCTCTCTCTTGGCACTTGTTGGCTGTGCACACAAGTCACTTGGCTACTTATTTCTACCTGGGCAAGGCCCACCTCCCTTCAAGACCAGGAAAGCACCTCACCAAGCCTCTCCTGCCACACAGCAGGAAAGCAAAAGCTCAGGAAAGTTCCCAGATGCAAGCACAAACCACACACACACTGCAGAGCACCCATAAATCACACAATGCAAACATCACCCAAGGTCCGTGGTGTCTGAGAAACCAGTCTCCCCTGCTCTTCTAAGGGTTTTCACAAAGGAAAATGCCCTGCTTCCTCCAGCTTAGTCCCTACTGCCCTTTGTCCTCTACTGGCCCTTGGCAAGGTACAATACATGCACAGGATCAAGGGAAAATCAAGAGGTTTGCTGAGCACAGAGCTGTGGCTCCAATCCTTGGTAGCTAACCCCTGCACTAGGTCTATCATGGGCATAGCTTCACTCCACCCAAAAAACTAAGATGAAGGCTGGAGGGAGGGCACAGCCGCATCTTTAGCTCGTTGGGAGCTACAATAGATCACTGTCCTTTGCTTGAAGGGTACCATGGTCACCTGAGGCAGGGAAAGGTTTGAGAGAGGTTCTGGAGAGAGTGGTGAAAATGGTCTTTTAATTAAAAAAAAAAAAAAAAAAGAAAATCCAAAAGTGGTAATTAGGTGGTTGATGGATGTCTGTCCTTTCTTCTCTATACAGTGTTTTTCCTCTGACTAGGAGGAGCAGCGAAGTATGGCCATCTCATAACTTCCCTTGGACTTCAGCTTCAAATGCATCATGCCTTGGCCTCTTATCAACAATTACAGGGGGAAAAGAATCTCTTCCTCCATTCCATATCATCCTTTCAATATGTAGTCAACCCTTACATGCTGGTGGCATGTAGGAAGGGAGCAGTTTTCCATCAGATAGACTCAGAAGCCTCCAGAAGTGCCTACTTCCAGGCACTGATGGAGACCCATCAGATCTGTCATATGCACGCAGCAATGCCTGAGATGTTGGTGGCATTTTCCCTTGTTCCCCCGGCTGGGTGTACCTGGGTCACTGAGCTTTCCTTTAAACTTCCTTAGACTCTGTCAATCCCATCCAAAGCATCTGGATTAATTTCCTGATCCTGGGAATTTTGTCATTTCTCTCAATGGGAACAACAATACCTCCTCTGACTTTATTAAAATATGCTGCCTCCTGGCAGAGGTGGGATGCTACTATCAGATTATACATAAGCAACAGAGGAACCAGTTCATGCAGTATTTATTTTCAATAACACAGCTCCATATTTGTGCTTAAAATTGAAAAGTGATTTATTTCTATCTAGGATTTTTGCAGTGTTATCCGATGACCTCAGAAAAAGGAGTGAACACATCTCCACAACTTCTCTGGCAGTATGACACTACCTTACATCTTAAAGGCATGGCAGCAGGAGGAAAGGGGTTAAATGTCCTACCAAGGGTGGTACAAGAAACCCGTGCTAATGCCTAAGACTGAATCTGGATGGCAAGTCCCAGTCCTTTAACTTTCCTTTCGGTTGCTTGAAGAGAAAAGGCAGGTTTCCTTCTCAAAGCCAATACCATCATTCCAACCATGGGTACTGTCAAGGCAGCTGCAGCCCATGCCTGAAATCAAACCTCTCGTGCATGGCCCTGTGGCAGCTCCGAGTGTGGGGAAGTAGCCGCAGAGCAAGCACCCAGCGGGCACCCAGCATCCCCTCAGGGCCAGTGACTCCTCCAGGTGATCAGGCTGTGCCACCCTGGCACTGCTGCTCCTTGGTGGCAGCCGCTGGCTTTTGCTCCATCTGCATGTGGAGATCCACTGCAGGGAGCTGCTCCCTCTCACCAAATCGTGAGCAACACCACTGAGAGGGAGAGGAAAAATACCATGAGGCCTCTGGATGTTAAGCTCTTCCCATGACTATCACTGCAATGTGACATTTAGCTCTTTAAAAAGTAGAAATAAAATAAATGATGTCTTATGTGATGCTGCAGTCCTTTTCAGGGAACAAGAATAAGGTTTGCCAGCTATCTCTGCCTTTACAGTAAATTATCTCCAGTCAAACGATAATATCCCAGAGAGGTACAAATTTTGGTACTTGAGTTTCAGTGTTCATTTCACCAACAATTTTTAGGTTTTAGTTTTTAAAGGAAATGAAATTAAATGGGGAAAAGATTGCTTTTTGCTATTTCACCAGTTAAACTCACAGGACACTGCAAAAGATAAGGTTCCCATAGCAATTGGAATAGGGACCACATTGCACAGATGAGGTCCGATTTTCCCACTTATTTTCAGTGCCGGTGGTTTATCTCCACACAGCACAGAGAAAAACAATTACTTGGAATGAGGAACAGGGAAAGGAGCCTGTGACATCTCTGATTCTTTTTAATGTCCATTCTCCGGTGTGCTTTGTCGCATCACTATTGCAACACAACCATGCACTGGTGCATGTACCCTCGACCACGGCAAAGCTCCTGAGAGGAACTTGTCACTGGTTTTTCCTGTGGTTTTAGCTGTGAAATTCTGATAGGCGTTCAAGCAGGTTTTGGCTGGGAGTTTTACAGCCCCTGCCTCCACAGGACAGAGCTGTCTGGCACCGTACCAAATGCCGCATCCGAGTGCAATCCCTCCCAGCCATCACCTCACATTCATGACTACCCTGGCAACAAGAGACCTTTAATACAACAGTCTGCTTCCAATGAACCCATCTTACCTATTAATTATTGCTTTATCTTGCCTGACCTTATGATTATTGCACCTGATTATGTCTTCTTTATCCTCTGAGCAGTCATCTGCAGCAAAGCCAATGGAGCACAATCCTTCTTCCACCCGTGCCCCAAAGACACTCTGCAGCACAGAATCAGGCCCATCAACTCCTCCGTTAATTCCTCTACAAAATGCCCCAGCAGTGCAGTTAAATTTGTGGGCGTGCAGTCCCCATGGTCTCATTTCTCCCTGCTGTGCTGCAGCTCAATTTTTATACCAACTGCTCTGGGACTCTTCCTGCACTCCATGAATTTTCTGAAAGAATTGTCATTCAGCTGTTTCACTCCTGGATGCGTTTTCACTGAGCTGTGTAGTTTTGACCAAGAGCGAGTCCCCTAGATAGTTATTACTCACCCCCTTTCCAGTCTGAGACTGCCTTGAGATCCATCATCAATATCTATGATTGCATCGAACACCCTGTCACTCCCCTGTCACTCTCTTCCCTTTCAGTGACAACTGAAGCCGTAACTACTAACGCTGCAGCCTCCTTTTATCATTGCCTATGATATGTTCCTGACTCCCTCTCCCTCGTACATAGGTGACCTCGCAATGCACTTTCCTTTGTCATCCTCCAGCTTATGTACTTCTGAACCAACTTACTTATTCCCTGTGCTAACGCCCCATCATTTTGTGCCTTTGCATCCCTAACTTTGCTCCTGCACACCTTTATTATCTGATTTCTCTCACCACTGTGGTTTCCTTTCCTCCTCCCAACACAACCACTTTTTTTTTATTTTATTTTTTTGTTATCACGTTGTTTTTCTCTTCCCCACCAGTGTCAGTACTGAAGGACACTTCTGACAAAAGCGTTGCTCTCTCCCTGGCTGCTGACAGGCAGAGTTGTCCCCAGGGTGTCAAAAGAAATGCTGTCCCCTGTGGGTGCAACCAGCTGTCTGGAAGGAGAGGGTATCCCAGATGCTTCTGTCTCATATGTGAAGGAGAGAAAGGAAGAGCCCAGGAGAAAAAAGAAACCACTTCAGGAAGGAGAGAGCGAATCAGTCCAGGGTATGGAGGAGACATCCACGGTGCCCTAGAAGTGGGTTTCTCTCTCTGTGATGCTGAGCACCTCTTGGACTGGAGGGGACCATCCCTTGCGTTTCAGTTCGGACAGCCCCGCCACACGTTTCTTCGGCTGCGGCAGATCCTCCGCTGGGGAAATCAGCTGTGTTAGCCGCTGCAGAGAGGAAGTCTGTTAATTAAGCTGATAAACAAACTGACACCCAATAGTGATCCACAACCACTGCTGGGGGCAAAGGCATCTAGAGAGCTGATGCTCCCAGCTCCCTGCTCCTCTCTCGCTGAATGGCTGTGAAAGGGAGAGGAAGGAGAGCAGGCTTACTCTTGGTGACAATTATTCCATCTCTAGGCTCAAACTTGGGCCATGGACTGACAACCTGATGTATAGGGCTCCTCACAGACATGTTTCTGGGAGCAAGGATGCTAGGGATTAGCCCCACAGACATTTTCTGTGGCCATGTTAAAAACACCATAAAGCCTTTTTTTCCCTGTGCCAAGTAGCTGTGCTGTTCATTGACTTTGGAGGGAGCTGTGGAGCCTTCCAAATGATCTGACCATCAGAAAGTGCTGGGCATCTCCTGATATGTCCAAAACAGGGTGGCAGGTGATACCTAACTCAGTGGCACTTCCCTGGTAAAGCAGTCCCTCCACAGACTGGTTCCTGCCCCCAGGACATCCCAGATCCTCTCTTTGAGCCAACCAGATTGCGATGGCAAATGCATGGGTTGTGGGCCAGCTGCCTGCCCTTAGCTCTCACCATCCTCTGCCAGGCATGGGTGCTGCAAGCTGTTCCACACACATGTACTCTAGTGTTGTGTCAGCTTTGGGGACTCTACTCTTAAAAAATGCAAAGAACTTGGAGCTCTTTGTGCAAAAGGTGCTGGCCGGCAGAGACAGGTTCTGGTCTTTCAGAGACATTTCTGGTCTTTCTCATCCCATTTTTGAAGCCCCTCTGGTGCCACACACCTTCCTGAGCACCCAGTCTCCTCCCAAACATGATGTCCTGCAGACACCTGCCTGGCTCCATGGGCCAGAGTATGATTTCCCTGCTGAAAATCAACTTTCACAGTTACTAACTTATTCCATCACAAGCTGTTCAGGCCAGTGCACGCTCCTCCCTTGCACAGTGCATCACAACCAGAGCAGGCAATTCATCCATGACTGGTCAAATTGATTTCAGTCCTTCCACTCCTTGTGAAGTGTACCAGAATCCCAGATTTCACTCATTTTTTCAAAACTATTTGCCCCATGATTTCTGAAATTGGCCTTGGCCTGCAGCTGCTCTGTGAACAGTTCGTCACAAGTTTTCAGTCTTTGCAGCTTGAGTTGTCTTAATCAGACACATTAGGAAACAAAATTTGTGTTTCTTGGTCAGTCAAGTGTAACAAGAGGAATCATTTTATTGCAGTGACTGACCATAATTACCAACTACAAACTTGCTTTCAGTGAATGGTTTGCAATATTCAGTTGAAAGGAACTGTACCTGGAGGATCTGTGTCAAGAAATTAATTCAGTACATTTCTGTGGTGTAACCGGAAAAAAAGAACAGGTAGATTTTGAGAAAATCTGTTTTCAAAACAGGTGCAACTATTCCAGAAGGTATCATGTGGTTGGCTTTGTTTCTCCCATGAACTGGCCCAGGATTAGCAGCTGATTCCTTCCTAAACCATGCCTAAACCATATCCTTGGAAGTTTCTTCATACTAATATAACTGAGAAGTCCTTGGAAATTACAACAAATATCATTTAAACCAGGACAAATAGAAAACCCCTCCATCTGAAATTGGCCAAATTGATTCCTCAGATGTGCTGTAAAATAAGCATTAATACTACTCACAGCAGCATTTCAGTCCAAGGGCTCAAGACACTTTGCAACAGGTGACAAATATTGCTTGTTTAGCAGGTAGGATATTTGAGCAATTACTTCACTGACAGCTCCATGTCCTCATTTAGACATATGAAACCCCTGAGCTGAGGGGAGTCAGACATTGTCAGCTACCCAGTTAAACCCTGCAAACCAGCCAGGGGAGAGGACAAATGCATTACCACTAAATGGTAACAGGAGAACAGGAGGGGGCTGTAAGAGGCAGGACTCAAGGTCTGAACTTGGAGCAAACCATATCGCAGCACCTTGGCACAAGATTCACCTGGAGTTCCTCATACTGGGAGGTGTACAGTTCCCAGCTGCCTGTCAAACTCTCTCTTCGTAGCCACCAATGGCAACCAGGAGGCCCAAGGGCCAAAGGCAGCTAAACAGGAACTATTTCATAGCATCACACTTCTCCACCTTCCTGCCTGCATGGTTTGTGCCCCTCTCATTGTTTCACTGAAGACTTTCATCGCTCCCGTTCCCATCCAGGCATTGCACTGTATCTTCTCCTGAGCCTGAGATGGGCATTAGCCAGCTCTGCCACAACTCCTGTCACTCCCTATTAAGTCACATCTCCCAGCCAGTAAATAAGAGTTTCTGTGGGCATAGATTCACCTTCCCTGAGGCAATGGAGCCAGTGAGGACATCCTGCACCCAGCCTGTCTCTGACTGTGTTGGCAGTGCAGGGTCCTCCTCCCCACGACCCCACAATGTGACCGCCACACCTCCACCACAGCCAGAGGGATGCTCCCATCCACTGTTCCGCTGCTCCCCCCCACAACTAGCCGCAGATGAACCTGCAGCCAGTGAGGATGAGGAAGGACCAGAAGACAAATTGTGCAGAAATTTATACGCACTGTACATCACTCAGATCTTTCTTCATGGGTCAGGTTGGGTGTCATCTCCATGACACCATCTTCCTAGACACAGTTCTTCCTAGGACAAGGTGTCTACAGTGAAAGGGGACAGACTTGGGCATGGCACAAGGTAGACCTTTACAGCTCTGGGAGCATGTCCTCTTTAATAACTATGGATAATTTCTTCAGAGAAAATAACACGGTCCTGACCTAGGACTAAAAGGGGAGCAGGAGCAAGGGACAAGAAGTAAGGGCAAAACAGATCCTGGTTTTGCGCTTGGTTTGCACTGACACCAGTCAGTAACAGAAGAGCAGGCAAAGGTGCCATCTTTACTTACATGACCAGTGGGACCACCTGAACCATAAACCAAACCAATCAGACTGTGGCCTCAGGTAGCCCACACTGAGATGGTCCTCTACCATCCAGTGGAGCCAGCGTTAAGAGACACTGCATATGTCTACCTATTGCACCCAGCATGGTGGTGCAACGTCTCACGGAAAACTCTGGACATTTGATGATCACCCTGGGAGCTGTGCTGAGATGCTCCAAACTCTTCAAACTGCCAGCAAGAGCTACAAGGCATTCTGGGGAAAAGCCACCCTCATCCTCCCTTGCCTTCTCTGAGGAGAAATATGCCATGTTCCCTGGGGGCCTTCCCATGAACTGTCTGGGGGAAGCAGCAGCAACTCGCCCAGTGACCACAATCCCAGTACCTGCTTCAGGGGTCCTTTGGTTTTCAGGAGGATGAAGATGGCGTAGAGAGGAATGCAGACCATGGAGGAGAGTGCCATAAGCCAGCCCACCACATAGCCCCAGGGTGGGTACACGTAGGAATTGTTGTATTTCAAGGGTGTGTACTTGATCAGGGAAAACAGGAAGACAGCCTGAGGAGCAGAAAACACAGACATAGCCAGAGCAAAAGGAGCAGTCAAGCTGGGCAGCCTGCCCGCCCTGCAAGCACCAGCTGGGTGGCAATGGGTGTGCTGCTTCACATGAGCTAGCGTGGACCTTGCTAGCTGCAGCAAGGCAGAGCTTGGTGCATGCTGACTGCACAAGGAGTTATCTCAGAGCTGGGGACAGATTTGTCCACAGTGTAAATCCTTTAGGCTTCCTAAAAGTTCAACCTAGGCAAAGTTGGCAGCAGCTTTGAGGGTCCAGCAACATTCAGACAGCAATTTATTCATATTAAAGTCAGGAATTGTTGTTGTCTCTGGCAGAAGCCCTCCAGAAGTACCACATGGGCACAGATTTACACCTCTTGGTCTCTCTAGCCACAGAGCTCTCTGATGATTTGGGCTGGATCAGGCTTGCTTTGAAAATTTCCCTGATATTCAACTCCTGCTGGAGCCTGAGGACAAAGGACTAGAAATCTTTTGTAAGTAGCTATAGATGCCATCTGTGTTCCCACTGAGGTCAAAGAAAACAACTCTCAACATCAGATGCAGGAGCAGCATTTGGCTCAGAAATCATGTAAAAGTCAGTGGAGCAAGACTGGACATAAAACAGGCAAGAACTCGCCTGACTTAGGGTGCATTTTCTTTAAACACAGTTGTCACAGAAGTTTTAAAAGAGATTTAATAACAAAAGCAAATGGCTGTGGAAAGATATTTCTGAACCACAGGAGGTCACAGGAACACAGGCTAAAGCAAGTCTTTCAGAACAGAGTAATTCTCACTGGTCTTCTATTCAAAAGTAATTTGACCAAACCTCTCCAGAGTTTGAGGATACATTTCCCTTTGTCTTCACAGTAAACAAGTGGCTTTTCAGGCTCAGTTAATTTTCTAGGCAAAAGATAAGGCTTTACAATGGAAAAAAATAGCCGCTTCAGCTGTGGACAATCTTCTGCTTCTCCATAGCAGTTTGAAAAAATTACAGCAACACCTTGAAGACAAATCAACCTTTTCCCCTGAGAACCCAGGGACCCAGAATAATATGCCATGTTGTCATAATTGTACTTACCAAGCACAAACCTGGGGTGAACACCAGCCAGCATATCTTGATCAAGGGCCATGGCCGGAAACCAATCATGTCCTCAATGTTGTCGTAGAAGCGGTTGGCACCTTGGCCACCAGCCAGCACAGAGAAAAAGTCAGAGGTCAGATCGTCATTGTTTCCTTCAACCACTATTCACATCAGATCCCAATTTTCTTTATCCTCAGTGTCTACTCCTGGCAAAACCACGGCTATGCTAATAATATGGCATCAGGTATCGGGCTTTTCTGGCATTGGAAAGGCACCCATCTGTGGCTACATACAGATGGAGGTTTTTAACTTCAGCCATAAGTTATCAGAAAGCTTGACACAGAAGAAATGCCCTGTCCCTCAGACAGCAGCAGCTGTAATGAGAGGGTGCAGCCCATGTACCACCAAGAGCTGGTAAAGGACCAGCACAAGGCAAGGAGGAGTGTCTGGTTTATAGGTCAGCAAGGGAAAGCTCTTGCAGGTTGAGCACATGGGATTGTGTGAGCCCATAGTGCTAAAAAGAACAAAGAGAGTGGGGGACACCAAACAAACCCCCTTCTTTGTAACCAGACTGGCACACCAGTGAAGTCATGTCAAGAATCCCCACTGAGCTAGGCCTTACCCCTGTCATCAAGAACCTGCTTTCCACAGAATTTTAATTTTTTTTGGCATAAACCCAGAAGACCTCACAATCAAAACTCTTCTGGAAACCAGATCTTCCATCTGCAAGTGCTGCTGTACTGTCCAATGGGAGTTGTCTGGTGGGTGCCTGATCTCTTTCTTCTCCTCTCATTAGTTTCACTTATTAGATTATGTTGTTCACAGTATGAGGGCCCCACCAGAATCTCAGGGTGAGCCAGAGTGGGATATACCTCTGAAGAGCATCTAAAAGCCCTGCCACTGGCTCTTCCCAACCCAAAGCACAAAGATGAAATGGACGCAATGGTATAGAGAGGAGATGGCATAATGCAGATGGACATCAGCAGACCTTATAGTAAGCTCTAAGATGTCTTCAAGGAACAAAAGCCTAATGTTGGTCAAAAAGAGATGTAAAATGAAGAGGAATCAAAAAGTCATTCATAAGATGCCCTGAATTCTTCCTGACTAGAGCTAACCAGAGGTACTATATCAGACTGCCTCAGGTAAAGTATTAGACAAAAAAATTGAGCTAGACTGTCCATAGAAAGGGTTACTAATTAAGCACCTCTGGGATGAAATAATACCCTATTTGTCTTATTGAAGTTCAATCACAGTGTTTAGCTGATACAGAATGGCTCTGCCTTTAGGGCTGTTCATCCCGCTGTGAACTCAAGGTTGTGCCACAATTCCCACCTACAAGCATGATGAGACCTTACTTCTTTGCATCTTAACCTCAGAAGTCTGGGCTGCGCAAAATATATGCCTAGAGCACTGGCCACACTTGTGAGTGGTTGGGGTTTGGTAAGTTTTATTTTGGTTTGTGTATTTTATGTCTTTTAGAATTAAATTGCCATATTATGTTTCCTTTAAATATATGAATTCTAAAAAAGCACATTATGTGTGCTTTTCTTTTTTTTTTTTTTTTAATTCTTTGCATTATTTGCTATATCCCATGACTAATGTTTGCAGGAAATCTTCTTAAACGTAGCTTTTTGAAGTATTTAGGCTGAGGAGGGCAGGTTCCCATCTTGAGTTGGCAAGTTAACAAGTAGCCTCAAGCAAAGACAATAAGCTGTGGCATATCAAGGGACATGCAGCCTTGTGTGGGAGCCCAGCCTACACCAGAGAACAGAACCCTAAGAATTCCAAGCTGTAAATATCATGAGGCTCCAGATAGCATTTCTGAAAATATACAGGGGATGAAAGGGAGATAGTATAAAAAATTTATCTTTCCAAAAAGCCAAAATCTTCCACAGGGTGAAAAAAAAAAAGGACAGAGATATAAATGATGCAACTTCCAGTTTAGAATATGAGCATAGCACCGTCTCCTATACCATACAGTGTTTCCACAAAACTGTGATGTCAGACATATGATGGATAAATTCATTCACAATACAACTTTGAGGAAGCCAAAGTTTTGCTGCAAATTTGGATCTAGGATCTAGTGGAAGAGTCATAGCAATTAAAGAACTACAAAGATGCCAAGTAACAAGAAAGACACAGCAGACATCTATCCTTCACCAAGAAAACCCAAAACTTACATTGTTAGTTATGGTGTGCCTCCAGCTGTACTTATCCCTATTCTCTGTAGTACAACCATCAGGTCCTGCATTTCCACAACCACTGTGGCAGTCAGTAGGTGATGTGATGAAACACAACGGGGACTAACATGGACATCCTCAGAGAGTATATGAACAGGAGGTTTTACACGTTCTGCATTTCACAGGCAGATGAAAAAGTAATCAAGCTCAAGAATTCATCAGTTCAATCACTCAACATTGGCTTTTTGAGAAAAATTAGAAGCTGGAGGTTACGTGCAGTCCTCCTTCCTTCCCAGCACATTAAAAGGATTAGATAAAACTCCTGCAGAGAAAACCATAAAGATTTCCCCAAAGAGATTTTTGTTGGAGTGAACAAAGATGTTTGCTGTTATCCCCAATATCTTAAGACAAGGAAGAACGGTATGCAGGCACAGGGCAATTATCCATGCATGCTGGTACCACTTCTCTTGTGCTGACCAATCCTATATACCTTCAAAGCTGTTGCATGTTTTTCTGACAAATCATTTAATTTTGCTACATAAATTCATAGGAATAAATTTCACATGAACTCAACTAGAGATTTGCTTACAGCCTTATGTCTTGTCTTCATGGAGGCCTTCTTATTTTACGTAGCTTATAACAAACTGAAAGGGACAAAGATTTTATTTTATTTTTACAATGTCCAGAAACAGTAGTTTCACAGATCTGCTAGTTTGGAATTTATGAATAAGCCCTTCCCTTTAAATTTTTTATCCCAAGCTGCATTTATTCTCATTCATCTAAATCAAATTTCATCCACAGGATTTGAACAGGTGATGACCCCGTCTCTATGCCATAGTGCTAAGCTTGTATCTGGTCCCTCTCTGTCTCAAACCTGCAGCATCAGCAGCTGTGCAAAATGCCAGCAGCAGAGACGTTGAGGCACTGCAACAAGTGCGCACCCTTTGGGTACCAGGTGCACAGAGCAGGCCCCTTATGGTCCATAAATAAGCGTGTAAGATTGCCTGTAGCCAGTGCATCCAAGAGGATAAAGCACACACAGCCAGAGCAAGCCTGACAGGCAGGATCCAGGCAGAAGGAGGCTGCTGTTTCTGGTAGCCACGCTGCATGTGAGCAAGAGAGCGAGAGAAAGATTTATTCCAGCACAACATGGGTTCACCCTACAGCCACTCACAGGTACCCGCTGGCATCAGTTGGCTTTAGCTTTGTAAACAGTTCTAATGGTTTCAGCCCCGGCTCTCCTGCAGTGATGGATGCACTCGCTTTCTCCTGGAACAGCGAATCCTAATGTGCATGCTGTGACTGCCTGGAAAATTTCCTCCCTGCAGCATGTTTCGGTGGCATCATGTTGTGAATCCCCGTGCTCAAAACCCATGCCTGCTTATATGAGGGCTGCCTGTCCCACAGTGGAAGGGAGAGAGGAGAAGGGGGAAAAAAATCCTGAAAAACCCTCAAGCACTCCCCTCTAGGGAATGTGATCAGCAGGCCTGATGCCACATGATCCTTTCACAGGCAGAGTGCAGTACGCAAGGAAATCCTCAGATCTTTTCGAGAGCAGCTGCCTGGCAGCAGAGGGAAGCTGCCAAGTGGTGGGTGGCTGGCGTATGTGCTGGGAGAAGGGAAACTCAGAACACGTATTTGTGTTAGCAAAAATGTTGTAATTCTTCACAGTGTAAGCAAGAGGCTCAGCCCTGCCAATTCTGAGACTGGGAAAAGAAAACATTAATTGGCACCAGACACTTTTTTTTCCCACTAAGATGCCTCACCTTGGCCCTCTGACTACATTTCAGACCAGAATCAGCCTAATGGATGTGAAGCAGAACATCAAGAGGGTAAAATCCCAGTGTGTGGAGTGGGGCAACTGAACCCATGGTGGTGAGGGAAAGGGACATTTCTCAGTCCTCAGCTGCTCCATCCCCCTTCCAGGCTGCTGGGGCAGCATCACCTCTCCTGCTGCTCATTGTCTGCCACTGCTCCTCTCCTTGGAAGAGGCATGTGGCCTGTGTGAACGTAAAAATGGCAGGGGGGGTTCCATACGTTAAAACATAATTCAGTTTAATGTAACTGAGCACGCTGATGATGAAGCCCTGTCACAGATGGATGGGAATCTCCATTTCCCTGTAAATCCTACAGGGACTGGGTAGAAGGTGACTCTCAGTTTAAATCTGGCCAAGGTCTGGCATTGCAAGCTCTCAGGTGAGCTTCCCGTACAGGACATCTCTCTAGAATAAATCTCTCTTACAGATCTGCTTCTCTTGCATTCCCTGGAGGTCAAGCCCAAGCAGCTGGACCTGCCACCATTTCAGTAAGAGAGGATTCCATCCAGACTAGCAGTTGGCTCCTACTGTACATAAGCTTTTGGAAACACTGGTAACTCCTTCATCAGCAACTGCACTGCAGCCAATGCAACCTCTACAAAACTGTAAGCACTGAAGAGAGCACACAGGGACTAACTGTTCACTGTCTCTTCTAAAATAAGGCAAGGGTGGCACCAAACGAAATTAGCAAGTGGCAGATTCAAAATAAGGAAGAGAGTGACTCCTCACACAACACCTGATCAAGCCGTGGAGCTCCTTGCTGAAGCATTCTGTGGATGATAAATGCTTATCTGAGTCAACTGGAAAAATTAACAGAAGAGAAATAGATTTTACTTCTTGCTCTGGATAATCCCTGGGCAACAAGCTGAGTATTGCACCTGGCTCTGGGACTCTCAGCACAAGAAAGACATGGACCCGTTAGAGTGGGTCCAGAGAAGGGCCATGAAAATGATCAGAGGGCTGGAACACCTCTCCTGTGAAGAGAGGCTGAGAGATTTGGGGTTGTTCAGCCTGGAGAAGAGAAGGCTCCAGGGAGACCTTGCTGCAACCTTTCAATATATAAAGGGGGTTTGTAAGAAAGACAGACTTCTTACTGGGGCTTGTAGTGACAGGACAAGGAGTAACAGTTTTAAACTGAAAGAGGGTAGATTTAGACTGGATATAAGGAAGAAATTTTTTACTATGAGAGTGCTGAGACACTGGAACAGGTTGCCTAGAGAAGTTGTGGATGTCCCATCATTGCAAGTGTTCAAGGTCAGGTTGGACAGGGCTTTGAGCAACCTGACCTAGTAAAAGATATCCCTGTCCATGGCGGGGGGGGGGGGGTGGACTAGATGACCTTTAAGGGTCCTTTCAACCCAAACCATTCTATGGTTCTATAATAACTTGTTAGAAGCTGGAAAAATATTCACAGAAAGTATCATTGCTAACTTTTCTGCTATTATACTCTTTCCTGAACATCTACTCCTGGCCATTGAAAGAGACACAACATGGTGCTCGTGCCTGCAATCTTTTCCTTAGTTTGGGATGGCCACACTGTTTGGCGTAGCTAGGAGCCAGCACATGCGTGACTGTGGAATGTTGAAGGCCTGGCCTAAGCTGGCATCTACTATAGCTTTGCACAATCCTTACAGGTACTGAGTTCCTGTAGCTCCGTGAAGCCAAGGAGAGAGAGCAGCTGCTCTGCATCACACAAAACTAGATCCTATGCCTGAAAACCACCAGACTCAAGGCGAGCTTCAGGGAGATGAACTGCATTCTGTGTGCTAAGGCACCATTCAGCAGGGAAGAGATCTCCCATAGGATATCACAGGATACTCTTCTTACTGCACAGACCAACAAGCAGTTGGTTTCCTTCTGACAGTTCATGGAGCTCGGTTTAATCCTGCTCCTGAGTAGTTTAGTTACAGACTTCACTGAGAGCCAAAGCAGTCCTTCCCATTTCTTTTAGGAGTGCCATCACAGCCCATGCAAACAGGAAGCATGTATCATCACGGAAGTAACATACAGCAAATCTGCATCCCAGCATTTTGTGTTAAATTAACTGACAGGACTAAACTAAAGGTACAACATAAGCAGATAGTAACAAAGAGCAAAGAACAGCAGTGACTCTTCTATAGCTGATTTTCTAATTCAAAGGGCAGATGGGAACAGTGGCAAGGTAGTTCAACATGAGGAACCTTAAGAGAGGGAAAAAACATTCCTACTCTAAATGTGGAGCAATTAAGAAATGTTGCGAGGAAACACGGTGGAAAGAAGACAAGAAAGAGAGTAATTACAGTATTTCTTTGCTCCCTAAGGATCTTTTCTATCCACTCCCACTTCTCAACACCCCATCCTTGCCTTGAGAAAGAGAAACACGGGTTTTTGTCCTCCACTTACCATACACCCACCCTACACAGATGACTTCAAAAATGGCCAGGAAGAGCAGGCACATGCCACTGGCAGCATAGTAGTCAAAGAGCTGGAAGATGTACATCCCCCCCTGTTGAAGAGGTAGGGAACAGAGTGTCACAGCAAGACTATTCCATGTGTGGGAAACATGACTGAGGCAAGCAGAAGAATAGCAGCATAAACACTGCACCTAGAGCAGGTGGGAGAAGAAGAGCCTTCTCTTGGGGCTGCCCCCACTCTGTCCCAAAAAGAGTATCAGGCCTGGTGGCAGGAGAGCATTTCATGCCCATGATACTGCTGGGCTAGGCTGGATTCTATGTTCATAGGAGCAGGAGCCAGTTTGTTTGCTTGTTTTAAATCAGTTAGCAAGTTTCCAGCATACCTTCAAAATACCATGTTGCAGTATAGAACTTTGCACCCAAGAAATTGGGATCCTCAGGATCATGACATTCAGATACCTCATTTTAACTGCATCCATCTTTACATATTGCTCAAGGCCCAAGCCCTGCAATAGCAGAGGCATGTGGCTTCCCTGCTGCCTCTGCCTTTGAGCTGAGCCCTGCCTAGTTGCCATCAGCTACCTCTACAGGTCAGTGAATGACTCTTCTCTCATACTTTCATGTGTTTTCTCAAAGAGAAAACCCCTCCAATACAAGTCAAGCAGATGCTTTCAAACAGTGCTGAAGGGCTCTAGACACTGCCAGAGTAGCAGAGCAGTTACCCCTTCATCCCACCACATATGAGGTGACATCCTGCAACGGTGGCACTAGATGCCTCCATGCAAGGGGGAATGCAAAAGCCATGGGAACCCTTAATGCAATTTCACTCAAAGCTCTCTCGATCGCAGTGGGAGCTGCCTTCAGCAAATCCTTAGCCAGGATCCTGTTGGAGGATCATTCAGCAGTGCCTAAGAGGTTTAACAGGAATTAGCTGTCATTACACAGGACATGGGGACAACACAGATCCTCTAAGACCCCCACCCAAGCATGTGGTATGCATGCACAGTGCAGCACAGCACACCACTGTGCAGGAAGAGGTGCTTGGCTGTTAGCTGCAGAGCAGGGCAACCACCATGCGCATAGCATCACACCAACACCACTCTGCTCCTTCTGGTCCCAGGGATCACAGGCTTCCCACTGGCTCAGGCAGGGTTACAGTGCAGCCATTACCCCCAGCCTCCCCTCCTGCTGCTCTGTTTCTTGTGGAAAGCAGCCAGCAAATGATCACTGCCCTTAGAAGAGCTTCTGCTTGTGCAGCTCAGCTTGTTTTAGCCACCAGGCCTAGTATTTGAACAAAGCTACATGTCAGGGGCAACCTCTCTGAGCTGCAAGACCATCTCACTGGAAGGCTCAGTCATGCAGTGAGCACACTAGCATCACACAGGGTAAAAGCAGCACCGGCAGTGAGAGACACCAGCTAATGCATTAGAAATGAAAGATAATTAACAACATTAACAATGAATTTGCTGTCTCTACCCACTCCTCCAGAGCAGTCTAGCAGGGTTTCTGATGCTCAGCTGTATACCCCAGCTACTCCTTTCTTACCTCAGTAACCAGCAATAAGCCCAGCAGGTAGCATATGACTGCAATGGCCAGGATCAGTAGCTCCCGACGCCCCTTCTTCCGAAACACTCCCGGGAACATGTCAATAAGAGATGTCACCATGCTTTCCACACAGACGAACTGCAGAAGACGACAGGCAAGAAAAAACAGTGTCTCCCCTTCCCCACGCACACATTCCCTCTTACTGTCCTTTATTCCTCCAGACACTTAAATCCTTATTTTTTTGTTTTCTCTTTTTGTCTGTCTTGATTCCACCAAGGGCCAGCTGCAGTTGCTAGGGACCCAAACACAGCTTGATATATCAGTGAAGTCTCCTCTGGAGCTGCAGACCAAAGGGATTAAAAGTACAGCCCCATGTTGGGGGATTGAACTGTGAGATGTACAAGGAATTGCCTCAAAGCCAACAGAGCATACTGCTGCACAGCAGGAATGACCAAGGGTTGGGAAGGCAAGGGGCAGACTGTGACCCTCAAGCAGGGCGAGGAAGCACCTGAGATGGCACAAGGAACCCTTGTGACAGAGGGGAGCTCCCGCTGCCACTGTGAAGCTAAGGGGAGCCAGGCAACTGTGGGGGCACAGCTCAGCCCTAACATCAAGCACACCCCTCGTACAGCAGGACTGGTTGCAAAATATGCCACAACTACCTAGGACAACCCAGTAAAGCAGGTGGCCAGGGGTCCCACGGGTGAATTGCTGGCTTTGGGGGCTGACCATGGGGCAGGATGCCTGCTCATCACTGCACAGCTCTCAGTCCCACAGTGCACATCACCCATGGGGTACATAAAAGAACATCAGCCACTGCTGGGACAGTCCAGCCAGCATGAAGCAGAGCCATAACTGAGATGAGGCAGGAGGAGACCTCGACCCAGAGAAACTGAGGAAAGAGACCTCATTCTCCAGGTGTGAGGGCTGAGGTGCTGCAAAGCAGAGCCTGAGCAGAGCACCCTGCCTGGCAGACTTGCTAGGACATCCATCCCCTGCTCCCCTCGGGCCAGCACACCAGGGCAGCACACTGCACTCTGCAGGGTGCTCTAATGGGTTTTGCTCCTGGCATAACAGGTGTATGGGAGGGTAAGAGATGGGCACACCAGTGAGGAGAGCACACAGGGATTGCTCTGGTGAGATGCAGCTGGGAGAAAACAGCCCTATTCCCCTTTCCAGACTGCCCTGCTCTGTGCCAGGCCTCACTCCGCAGTGTACACGGTTTCAGTGCTGGCATAGAGGTGGAAGGGTATGTAGCTGGGACACCCTCACACACGCACAGGGAGAAGGATGCCAAACAGAGATGTCAGCACACATAACCACGGGCCTCCCATTGGCCCTGTCTCTGAGCTCCCACAGCGTGAAAGTGCTGCAGACAATGTGGAAAACTTGTTTGAGGTACCAGCAAAGCACATAACCACCTTATCCCTTCCCATGGCATTGGGGGGTGCTCAGGGTAGGGACAGGCACCTGGGCGTTAGATGAGAAGGTGGCATTTGCTGTACCTGGCTGTCCAATCCCAAGAAGATAAGCATGAGGAAGAAGAGGCAGGACCAGAGCTGAGACACGGGCATCATCGTTACTGCCGTTGGATATGCTATGAAAGCCAGGCCAGGACCTGCCAAGAGACCACAGGATAACCACATGTGCCCTCCACCCCACCACCTGCCACCACCACCCTGCAGCACAGAGTGAGCTCACATACTGCTTCAAAGCTCATATCACTACAGCTCCTTGCCCACACAGGGCTGAAAGCTGTGTCAGAGAGCACTGGACCTGCAGACCTCACTGCAGACACCCATAGTGAGAGAGGATGTAGACAACATCCTGAGCTTCACTTCAGAAAAGTCCCCTCCCCTTCAGGGTTTTGCCTTGGCTCTGAAGTCTCCCAGAACAACCTACCTGATTCAGCCACTTCTGCAATGGGTACACCCTGCTCTTGAGCCATGAAGCCCAGCACAGAGAAAATGGCAAAGCCAGCAACAAAGCTGGTGGCACTGTTCAGGAAGCAGAGCATGATGCAGTCCCTGCAGGGGGGAGACCAGAGATAAATCAGTGTTTCCTACTGCAGAATGGGTTCACTTCTGATCATGTCTGTACTCAGCTTCCCCAGTTGGGCAGCACTGACCAAGGAACAGCAATGTTGCTCTTGAACTCCCTCAGAAGTGAAAAGCTCAAAACAGAGCCAAAAATCAGCCTGCCTACCTACCTCACACCCCACTGTTCAAGAATTATCAGACTATACATGGCACAAAGAGAGACATAGGGCACCATCAGTGGCTTGTAAATAGGATGCCACAGTGATATATAGGTAGGGACAGGGCAACAAAAAAGTTGACAGGAGTCAAGAGAATAAGAAAAACAACAGCGAAAATGAGGCAAACAGAAAATTAGAAAAGGGAAGAGACTGCAAAAGTAACCATAGTCAAAAAAGAGGAGCATCTGAAAGCATGAACATGTACAGGTTCAGCAGGTCTGGTAAAACAAGGACTAATCGGTTAACAAAAATTGTCACCTGACAAAGGTTTGGGTTGACAAAAATCGTCACCTGACAAAGGTTGTGTCTATACTGTCTTTATTAACTATGCTCAGATGGAGGCTAGAACATGCTATGTCACTTGTCCTGAAATGTTTGTGCACTTGCTGCAAAAACAGGGCACCAGTCTGAGCTGGCTGGGCTGAAAGCCCCAAACCCTGGGATTCTTCCTGGGCAGCTGCCAGAGCTGACCCACAGCATGAGCTGTTATGGGACAGTGTGAACATCCAGCACATTTTGGCCACTCAGAGCTAAGCTGCCAGTCCAAGGCACCTAAGGCATTAGAGGAAGGCATCAGCACACCACTCTATTGGTGACAGATACATTTTGGGAGAGCCAGGGGAAAGTATTAATTGCCTGACCAACAGCCATGGCAGCACCTATTGGAGAACAGAAGAAGAGGAGAGATGATTGATGTCTCCCAAGTACCATTACATTTTCCTATCCATGCTGGAGCAATACATGAAGGAATAACAAAGACCCTGCTCCTCAGGGCTCTGTGGAAGTTGTCAGAAATTCTCCTGATGGCTTCACTGAGCTACATGTCAGGCCATGGATAAAATAGATCTGTAATGCAAGGGCAAGGAAGAGGCCAGACAGACTTGATTAATCTCCTTGATGGGATCAAAAAGCCACTGGCAGTACATTATCCTGATTGTAGAAAAGCACTGGAGACAGGGGGCCCAGCCATCATCTTTGTACCATCTCCCCTGCCTAGCTAGTGACAGCAGAGTTGGCCACGCCACCCCTGCTCACTCATCCTGTCAAAATAGCCCATGGTGTCTCCACAGTGGCTGGAGACACTCTCATTTTCATTCCTCCGCCTCCTCCAATCTCTCCCAAGCTGACTCACACAGGAGAGCATTACTAAAGACATTTTCTGGAGCTCCTGTGTTCCCTCAGCCACTCTCCATCCTCACACCGAGTCCTCTGCAGCTTCCACACTCTGAACAGCTTGTCAGTCAAAGTAGCATGACCCAAGGTCTCCCCTGGGGACAGAGCCTGCCTCAGATGCAGCTCTGTGCTGTTTGAGCAAACTTCTGGAAGGATACGAGGAGTCTAGGCTCCTCTTACCTGTAACAGTTGTTGGTATATTTGTTGTAGCTGCCCAAAGCTGTCAGGCAGCCCTGGCAGATGGCATAAGAGAAGAGGATCTGAGTGCCTGCATCCATCCAGACCTGGAACAGAGAAGGTCAGTGGTCTCCAGACCTGGCAACTAAATAAACAAATGGCTGTGCCCTGTCTAGCAACAACCCCTCTATACATGCAGAAAAAACCCCATGAGACAGAGCTCAGCGGATGTAGAAACTGGGAATCCTCTCTGGGAAAACTGAGCTATAGGATTGAAAGTCCTCTAGGAAAAGTCTCCTGAGGGGACCATATTTTTACATCTCACTCAGGGTGACACCAATTGTCCATCCTGCATCTTCACATTCTGGGTGCAGATGGCATCCCCGATAGCATGGCTCTGGCTAAAGTTGACACTGCAGATGTCTGTGGTCCCTATGTGGCTCAGGGTTCACAGAGCCACTGGTGAGTCATCACAAACAAGGGCCAGCGAGTCCTTTGCACGATCAATATACTCCCCTCCCTGCTCCCCAGTCTAGTTTCCCACATCTCTGTGGCCACGGTGCAAGGTGAAGGGAAGAAAATTGCCAGGCTGGGAGATTTCAGACCAGTGGGGTGTTATGCACCCAGGTTCCCCTTTGGTCTGGCATTGCATGGGAAAAGCTGAGTGGGCTTGTTCACTGCTGCTCCAGCCCTTTTCCCCAGGGAGGATTCCCTTCACTCCGTGTGTTGTGGCCTGGACTGCAGCTCCGCTCTCACACCCTCCCAGGAAAGGCCCTGAGCTGCACATTAGCAGGCAGACAGGAAAGCAGCCCACCTTTCTGTTTGTCTGTGTGTTCTCTCTCACTTTTTCTTCCTTCTAAACAACCCCTAGCTGCAAGCATCCAGGCAGCTGCAATTTGGCAGCCTTCAAAATATCCCAGCCATTGCTGCTTAAATTCACACGGATCTCTCACAGATAGGCATGTACATGGGAGCCCTTCAGGCCCGGACACGAGCACACATCCCGCTTTACACCAAAGACCCACATTCTGCCTGAACTCAGTAGAAGGATCTTTCAGTCCTGCTGTGCTGAGTTTCAGCAGCCTGGAAAGACCATATCAGCTTTAGTTAGGCTGTGAAAGATAGGGAGGTTTTCAGTGAATAAGCTCTGACCATGAATAAAACACACTCAGCCCCAGTCACCCCCCTGTTATTTATTTTGATATTAAAATGCCATTTATGTTCAGCTGGCTCTTTGAGTTCACCCCACCATGGATTTTGTATTGACAACACATAATTGCATCTGAAAGCCATTTGGGGAAGACAGTGTGCTTGGCAGCTGGTTTGGGAGCAGTTGGGACTTTGGCCATCTGGGAAGATGCAGGAGGTAAGCTGAGACTGTGGGCTAAGCATATTGCTTGGCTGCCTCCACAAAAAGATTCGGCAGTGGAATAATTAGCAGCAGTGTCATTTAAATGTAGGGGGGTCTGCATTAACACCTCTGTGGGATGGCGGAGGCAGCCTGCACAGTGCTGCTGAGGCCACATGGGGAAGGGAAACAACCTGCTGCTACAGAAAGATGCTAGAGCAGACACCCCAGGGGGAATCCTCCAAGGGGAGTCCTGCTGCCTGCCCTGTGCAGCCCCCAAGAGTGCTGCCCACCTGCTGCCTACTTGGGCTACCTTGCAGGTCCTGGGTTTGGCTGCACCCTCTGCCCTAATCTAGACTTGCCCTCCCTGGGTACACAGCACCCTCCCTGCCCAGCGCGGGAGGCCCTGACCCAGGCAGGTGGGACCGGCCCCTGGGAAGGGTGAAGGGAACCTGTTGCCCAGCTGGAGCACAGCCTGCCTTACCTGTGTGCACTTGGTCTCTGCAAACACAGGGGCCCTGCACCCCCTGGGAGGGCCCTGTTGGAGCCAAGGTGCTAAACCAGGCCAGAAAAAATGAAAAGTGGTAGACTATTCTGCTCCCCCCAGCCCTTAATTATTTGCATTTAAGACCCAGCAAAACCATCTGTTACATGCTGAATATTTCATACACTCTTCTGGTTTTGCTGAGCCCATGAGTAGAAATGACCTAATATGCCCATATGCTACAGACACATAAGCGAAAAGGCTGTGCTGTGCAGAGGGACTAGACCCCTCTCAGCTCTTTTAAGGAGGTCTCACTGGTTCCCTGGTCTCCTTTCCGAGAAGACAGCCAGATCCTCAGCTAGCAGCAGATCCAAGGGCCAGGGCTCTGGAAACCTTCCCATGGCTGGCACTTGCCTGACCCCCACCCACCTGTGGGTCTGCCAGCCTGGAAATGTCTGGCTTCAGGTAGAAGATGATCCCCTCGGCAGCACCCGGCAGCGTGACTCCTCGCACCAGCAGGATGATAAGCATTGCATATGGGAAGGTGGCAGTGAAGTAAACAACCTGTGGGTGCAGGGAAACAAGAGGAGGGAAGGTCAGCGAGGTGGGGGTGCAGGCATCATCTCGTCTCATTTCATCTGCAGGCCCCCACCCCAGAAAACGTCCCTGGACTCTGCTGTTGGCTATAGCTGCTATTGCTAGCATAGAAAAGGGATGGGAAAGAAATTAATCCAGGTTACATCTCACTGGTGATTTAGTTAATCTACATTTTGTTCCTCAGCCAAGACTCTGCCACTGGTTGCTCTGCTTTGTTTTCTCTTTCCAGTCAGTGTAATTTCCCTGCTCTCCAGCTGTTCTCTTCATCTTTCTAGAGCTGCAGAAGAAACCCAGATCTCTTCCTGTCACTGAGTTTTAATGAGGAGTTATTAAAATGGTCCTATTCTCAGCAACAGTTTTCCAAATTAAATTGCAACTTTTGCTGCCCAATTTGAGACACCTCCGAGGGGTCTCATTTCCAGGGGTGCTCATGTGGCTCTTGCATCCCTTCAATGCCTCTAAGCTCACAGATAAAAAATGGGGGCACCTCAAAGCCTTTAAAGAAAATGCAGATCATTATTTCTGTAAAACCTTCTTTTCACTTCTTGTGTGTGATGTAAATAAATATCACAGCTGAATTAATCATCTCTAATCCATTGCCTAATGTAACTTTTTTTTTCTATTTGCAAAATATCCATGAGCAAGTTGTAGCTTTCTAACATTTGTTCATTATTAAAATTCATGCAAGTAATATGAAGGCTTGTTTATTCTATGGATTCATAGTGAGGGGCCTAAAATAATATTTTTTTCTGCTTAGTGATAATTGGTCAAATAAGTCACAGTGCATGGTACTTTTGCTGTTCCCTGATTGAATGAGAATGTGAGCACTTTTGGCACAAGTACTAAAATCTACCTTCAGAAATCACTTCTGGGGAACATTTGTACACATCAGCTGAATGCATAAGGAAAGGAAACATGGAAAGAGCACAAGAGTGGGCAAAATGAATAAAAGAAAAAGGCTTTTAGAGAAAATGAGTCTTCACAGAGTTATTTGAAATTATTTTCCTGAGGTAGCTATTGTTTCTTTAAGTTTGGACTCCTTAAATCACAGAAGCATAAACACAAGGGTCTGGCAGAGTTATCCGATTAAAGCAGCCTCTCAGTCAAGCACAACATCCTGTTTACTCTGCAGCTGTTAAGCCAAATTATGCACTTACTCAGAATTCCTGGGACCTCCCTACTGCTTATCCTAATACGTAGTCAGTGAGGAAAAAGAAGGAAGGAACTGATTTTTTTGGCAGTGCCCCTGTAAAACTCAAAATGACTACCTGCAGAGAAGACAAGTGGCCTGTCTGACTTGTGGTATGTCTTGGGACAGAAAAATCCACCCTGTAGTGCTGCACCATGTCCATAACATCTAGCTGGTAGGAAGTAAGCCCTGTATCCTAAAACCTGTGATGGAAAAATCTTCTGTGGTCCCAGGAAAACCATTCTGTCTACTAGGTGCACTCACAGTTTCCTCTCACTTTCTGGTTTGACTTTGCCAAACACGATCAGCCCAACCAGCCTGACTGAACTTCTTTAGCTTTCTCCTTGTGCAGGCAAGCTCTGCGCGCTGGGGCAGCACCAAGCAAGGGAAAGGCCTGGTGGAGATGGCTGAGAGGTGAAGGGAACCTGCAATGACTTAATTACACTTCCATGTGGATCAAACAGCCTCTCAGACCCAATCTCCCAAGATCAGAATGATACCTCCTGTGAAGATGGCACTGTGGTATTCAAACCAGGGAGCATCAGAGATTTAAGATTTAAAATGTAGAGCACCCCCTCTCCCTGTAGATATGGAGTCTGGCTCTCCCTCCCTGAGAAATAGTGGACAGCAGGTCAGCACCAGCAAGAGCCAGACTCATCAGCAAAGACTGAGAGAAACCTAGTGAGCAGAGCAATCTAGTGTCTTGCTCTGTTAAAATGGGTGCCCAGTGCAGTTTTGAGGTGGGAGATGGAATTTGGCACGGAAACATGTGTGTCCAGTACTACAGGGAACATCTGCCCATACTAGGGGTAGTGATCTGAAGGAAGAAGTCTGTTGTAGAAATTGGTTCCCCTCCCTTTGTAATTGGGACATTTCTTGGATGCCCACAAGACCCAACCGTCATTAATGACCCACCCATCTCATTGCAGCTCCAGGAAGGAAGGAGGTCCTGAACAAGTCAAGGACATAGCAGTGTCCCTAACACCCACCCCAAGGCATCACACACTCATTCACTCCCAAAGGATAACCAGTCCACCTGATTTATGGGATCAACATCAGGAGAGAGCATTGGCTCCAGCCTCACTAGCAAAAGTGACCTGCTGAGCCAGAAACCACAGAGCCAGGGACAGTACAAAGGAGAGCACAGACACCTCTCCCACCCCAAGTCTTTTGCAGAATAAAGAAGCCGGAGAGATTTATTATCTATTCACTGAGCTGGTTACAGGTAGCAGCTTGTCTGTTTTGCTCAAGTGTTTAATTATTGCCAGGGATAGGAAGTTTGCCACTGCAGAGGATCTTGTTAAAAACACCAGCAAGCCACACCAGGACAACATACTGGTGAGTGGATGATTCCCAAGGGCACTTGGAGAGTATCTATCAGCCACTGTGGGTATCTGCTAGGGAAAAGGTGACTCAAGACTCCCCTCAATTCCCAGGTCTTTCCCTGTTCTCCCCTCCCTGTTCTCCCTATTGTTTTATTCTTCCTCTTATGGGTCAAACACAACTGGTGTAAATCTGTACGGCCTAACCAGGTTTTATGTTTGACTTTGGTGCTGTGTGTCTTCCACCTCTACTTCACGAAGAGGGAAAAGAGATTGGGGAAGAAATGTAAAATGGGTACAGGGAGACTTATGGACCAGGAGGACAATCTCTGTTCCTACTTTGCCTGTGGACTTGACCCCTTTCCAGATGCAGAAGTAGCAGATGATCCACGCCAGCAGGAGACACAGAGCCAGCTCCCAGCGCACAGTGCCCAGTTTGTGAATACCATCCGTGAGCCCCAGGACTCGCTTCCTGCCGGTGTCCAGGGACAGGGAGAGAATCATTAACACCCCACACCCCATTCACCCATACAGACCTTTCCCATATTACCCCATCCAAAGACTTAACAGACTATCCACAACACATCTGCCCAAGGTTCCCAGCCATGTAAATCACCCTAGCTCTGCCTAGGGCTCCCCTGTCATTCCTGCTGATGCTGCTCCAACATGTCCTGTAGCTGGCCTGAGACCTCCCACTCTCATTCCTTGAAGACTCACCATCATGAAGGTGGGTCACACAAGAGCTCAGCACTGCAGCTCATGCAGCCCCCAGAAGCCCAACCCCGCACTTTCAATTCCTCTGCACAGCCTTCTCCAAACCAGTCCCCTCAGGGTCCCCTTGCCTTTGTAATCTCTGCAGAAAACCTGAACAACCATTTCAGAGGGGTCACAGCTCTCGCTACATGGTATATGCAAAGAACAGGGCGGGAGAGGGGGTCCAGCACTGTGCAGACTCCTTCTGCACCCTTGAGTGCATATCATCTTCTGTGTTCCCTGTGGTGGTAGCAAAGGACAAAGGACACTCAACCCTCTCAGAGGCACTTTAGGAGTCATAAATGGGGAAAAAAAAACTACTGCTGAAGCTGAGCCCCTGGCACCCCTCTTTATGAGTGCTTCCTCAGTTGAATGTGGAGAGGTAGTGTGGCCCCAGCAGCCACTCCAACCTCTCCAGGCTGCAGTAATGATTCTTTCTGGGATGTTGTCTGGCCTGCGGCAGGACCCCTGCCTCAGAGGTGTTTTATTGCCTCCAGCCACATGACCAAACCTCCCCCAGCCCCTCTCTGGCATCTCATGCATGTGCCTAAGATCCCTGCTGTCCAGGGATGAACCTGAGCAGTCTGATGAACCACTTCCCTTAGGCACCAAGCAAGACATGGTCAGAAGAAAGGAAAAGGCAATTTTGTCCCTTTGTGTTTCACTATAGAGGACTTTTCAGTCTGTCCTGGCCTCTCATGTTTGTCTGCCAGTAGTAGCCTACAACACCCAACAGAAGTACTCCCCACTTACAGCAAGTCCTCATCTTCTTTTGGTGCCTCTTTCTGTGTCCACACTCACCCGGGCACCTCAGTGCCAGAAAGGGAACATGCCTGTGCATGTGCGCACACGAGCACCCCCGGGCAGGCACACTGCGAGCAGCCTTCAGCATGTATCTAGCCCTTGTGCCCCTGGGCTCTGTGTCAATCTCCTTGGCAGCTCGGTGCATTGTGCTCCCCACATTTGGGTCTGATGTGTGGCACCTCACTTGGTCCTACAGAGATGCACAGCCCTTCACCCAGATACTCCTACAGCTGCAGCTTTTGCATGAGAGAGAAGCCTGAACAGGGGGAAAGTGATCACGTACTCCCAAAACTCAATCATTGGGGAGGTGGCGTTCGCAGGCAAGGTCCTGTTGTCCAGGCTGGAGCTATTCAGAATGTCCACACAGAGATCTACCAAAAGAAAAGGAAGCTGATGAGCCAGAGAAATTCCCCAAGGCTCCTCCATGAGGGATACTTCTTCCCCTCTGTACCCTGACGCTCACTCTGGCAGCACACAGACCCTTCACCCCCTGCTATAGAGCATCTCATCAAACTCTTGCATCTCATTAAGTATCTCATTAAACTCTAGCTCTCCCCAGCTACGAATCCCAATCCAGCAGTAGCCAGAGGGCTTCAGGAAGGGGAGAGGGGAAAGAGGAAGCAATTCCCTGCCAAATGGAAACCAGATGGCTGCAAAGTATAGATTATTGAGGGATAGCCACTATGAGTAGCCAGGATAGAAAACCCCATTCTCCTCCCACACCACGCACCATTCCCTGTCCACACATGCATGCATATGTTCACACACACCACAGATGCATTCATGTTCCACTCTGCCATCCCCATCCCTGTCACATAGCATGAAATTACTAAAAACAGAGGAGATGCCACGCATGCAAGAAATGCATCTCATCTTGCATTTGGCAAGAAAAAGACAATCCACTGGAAAACCAAGGAAGCCCAGTTCTGGCTGGGAAGCTTCTGCCTGTTAAGAGAACATCTGTGGCTTTCCTTGCAAACAAACCCATTCTGGGGAAACTGAAGGAATCAGATCAACTCTTTAAAAGGCTGGTAACCTCTACTGGGATGAAGGGTCAGAGGAAGCTGTGAGTGAATGGCCCATGGGGTGGAGAAATTTAACACTTCACAGAAATTAATCACCTGACCCAAGAGAAAAAGAGAAGGAACTGAGCTGCTGTCAAAGCTCCTTCCAGCCTGGCTTTCCACTGAAAGCAAAATAAGCTGTTCAACATGGTAAAAAGGCCTGTCAAGGACATCAGATCCATGAGGATTACTTCACATCTACCCTATCTCTCCAGGCACAGCCCAAGTACCTTGAATAAAACCAAAGCCAGGTTTTCTCTGCTGGCCACAGTTATGTGAATTGTGGGCATGAGGAGATGAGACCCCTGGCCAATGTAATGGTATTGAGGCTTGTATGGATGTGATTAGACCATAAAAATAGCACCTTTAGAGTTTTGTGCTACTGGTTCCTGCACTGGGAGATCTGCACTGGCAAAATTTTCCAGTGCAGGCTTGGCCTGATTTAGCCAAAAGCTGAGCACACAAAGGAAACTGTTCAGTGCACGGCAGCAACTTTCCCACTAATTCCAAAGGAGTGGCATAAAGTCAGGGAACTGTAAGATAAATTGTTGTACCAGAGCTAATGAAGAGCTTCTGACACATGAGGAGGACTCTAGATTGGCTCAAAAATTCTCTCAATCCATCTACATCTCCCACTTGCCAGAAAATGCAGAATTTTCAGTGAAATCTTGAATGCCCAAAACATCTCCATGCAGAAATAGTTTTGCTGTCCCCTGCTGCTAGGCATAGGGTCATACCACTCACCTTTCCTGACACTTGCCCATGGTGAATGAAGACAGTCGCCTTTGCAGGAGTCCCTAACCTCATTGCAGCTCATGAGAGCTTTTTATCTGAATAAAAAATATTTTCTACAAAACCCAAATAATTTCTGGGAATTGGGAAGGAGATAGATAGAAGCTAACCAAGGGAAAGCGTACCTGAGTTCCAGGGGTTATTGCAGCTGGCCCATGGTAGCACTGCAGTGAAGGAGCTGAACAGGTAGAATAGTGCCCAGGACAGGATGATGATGTAGTAGATATTCAGATAGCACTCAATGACTTGTGAGGCATACCCAACTCCTGTGAAAGAAAGCAGAGGAGGTGAGGATGGGGCTGCCAACCAACTTCCAACACATTGGGCTTAACCCCAAACAAAGACATAGACCATACTATGGTAAGAAGGGTGCAACACCAACTGCATAGCTCACTAGAGAATAGGGCAAGACCTTCCTCATGGAAAGAGAAGGGACTTTGTGACTGTGCATGCAGACAGGAAACACTGTTGATATCTCTAGACAGGTCTAAGGTGGACAGAGGAAAAAAACCTTTCACTGATGGTGTTTTTTTCTGACCACTACCATGCCACTGCATTACACTGCCTCTCTTGCAGGAAAGTCAGCTCTAGCCTTTAAAGAAAAGAAATGCGGGTGAGTTTCTTCCTTCTGGAAACCCAGGTTCTCTAAATCCTAAACTCTAAAAAGGGTTCTCACAGCTGACATACATCATACATAACGTATGGTGTTGGGACAAAAGTACAGACTTAGGAGCTGAGCTTGGGTCCTGCTTGTGCCCATCGCTCACTGAGATGTCAGAATGGTAATTGTGTCAGAAAAGCCCAATTCATTTGTTTAAAACGGTTGTCAGTGCCCTTTGAGATGCCACTGCTGTCCACCTCCAGGCCCTGTGCCAGAGCTCACAGGTCTCCAGCACAGGAGGTCCCGGACTCCCCAGGGAGTTTCAAGTAGCACTGCACACCTGTGCTTGAGCAAACTAACCAGTCCTGAGCACGGGTTCCTCTGTCTGCAAAACCTGGGTAATAAGCTCTCCCCTAGACAGGAGAATTGTGGACAATTAGATTCGTTAACGGGGCTGTCAGACCAGTGCATGCAGTGTGATTCCCCCAATTTGCAGGACACCAGCCTGCAAATGCTGCCACAGCAGCCCTGGGCACAGCAATGGGCAGGGAAAGCATCATAAGCCTTCCTCATCCTCTTCTCTCTTCAGTATTTGTCCTGAACCACATGCAGGTGCTTGTGTATTGACACTTCCATCCTCCTCCTGTTTGCTGGCCATCCTGCTTCTCCTCTCTCCTGGGCTCTGAGTATCTCAGAGACCGTGGCTCGGTTGGACCAGCACAGCCCCCAGCCAGCACCACACACCCTCAGTCACCTATGGGGGAGTCGGGGCACTGCCCTGCACACACAGCAGTCACCAGAAGGGATAACAAGGCTGGGAGAGACAGGAAGAAAGGGAGAATAAAGGAGAAATTAAAAGCCAGAATAACATTTCAAACAAAGGCTCTGAGTCACTAATTGTTAGAAAGTGTGACCAGTAATTTCTGTAACTTGACTGACCTTCAAAGATGGGACAGATCTTCCTCCAGGCAGTCACCCCTCCCTGGCTGGTGTACTGCCCCAGTGCTGTCTCCAGGAAGAATAGGGGGATCCCACAGGTGAAGAGGAAGATGAGGTAAGGGATGAGGAAGGCTCCTGCAGAGACAAGCAAGATGCTGCCTTAGAAACCAGAAACCTCTTTAAAACCTTATCCCCACTACCCCTTGCCAGGTACCTGGAGCCACAGCTGGAATCAGCTAACACAAATATTTATCTGAAGTAACTGTGCAACCTCTGCTAAAAAGCAAACAAGGTCTCCAACACCATAATTTCTTGGAAAAAAATACAAGCGTGATCTGTCTTGTGCTACTGCAGTACTTCCGCATTCGGTCTTGGCCAAAACCTAAAGGTAAGGAATAGTCAGGCAAGGGGATAAAAAAAGACAGTGCTGGAGAAGTTGTCCCTGCTTCACGCTCTTGACTTCATTTCTAGCTTTCAGCAGGAGTCAGGCAAAGAAAAAGGAGTCCTTGTTTCACATAACCACATTCGTTCTGCCTTTCTCAGGAGTCACAGCAAAACTCCTACTTGCCCAGAGGATACAAACCTGGAGGCTGGTGACATTTCTTGGTAAGTAATAAATTTGCCAGGATATAAATTTGCTTGAGACATATTTCACATCAAATTTGAAAAGCAGTTTGCACCAAAAGAATAGAAATAGGGGAAGGGCAACAGAGTATACTTCCAGCATTTTCAAAATGAGAAACTTTAACTTCTCTCTTCAAATTCATTTTTTTATTAAAATATAGAGAAATGTCTTAAGAGAAATAAGCCTGAAGAGCCCTCAGATTAACCCTTGATGAAATGGAAGAGGAAGGGGAGAGCAGGTTTTTTCCCCAGAAACAATGACCAACAAAAACAAAGCATCAGAAAAGACAAACAAATCAAACAAAACAAAACAAAACAAAACAAAAACAAACAAAAAAGGTTTAATGCCCTGTTCAGCTGTTTGAACCTTATTTTTTTCTTTTCAGTTCTGCTGCCAAACTGAAAAACCCAATATTTTTGCTGCTCTGCTCAAAACTGTTCCTGACAGCTCAGTTTCACTGCTGACCTTCCTTCTACCACCTCACAGCCTTTCTCCCCATCATTACTGTAGGTTTTCACACCTTTGCTCACCTCCAAACAGGCTAAGATGACTGCCTTCCTCGCTGGAACAACTGCCAAGGTCTTGCCATACCATGCAGTAAACTTTTGGTCTTGAGTACCTCCCACCACCAGAACCTGGAGAGCATCTCAGCTGTTTGCAACCGAGATAAGAGCCCCTTTTTCAGCCAAGCCAGACATTGTCTTCCAGGACCTCTCCTCCCCTGCCAGCACAGGTATTCGCACTGAAATTCCTTCCCATGACAATTAGCAACTAGGAACACTTCCTCTTGTTTTTAGGCCAACAATGTTACAATAACAAGGAACATCTATATTTCCTCAAAACACAGCTGTGCCATAGCTGCAGGGGTCCTGGGGCAAGAGGGAGGGAGGCTGGTTCACAGCCTCAGTCCTGGTTTGCAGAGCAGGGAATGGGAACCACACAGATAATCATAGAGTCATATCATAGAATCACAGAATGGTTTGGTTTGGAAGGGACCTTCACGATCATCTAGTTCCAACCCTCCTGCCGTGGGCAGGGACACCTTCCACCACATCAGGTTGCTCAGCCTTCCACTAGATCATGTATGCTGCACTAGAGGCAGCTACTGCCTTTGATGTTGCAAGACACTTATCTGTATGCCAAATCTGCAAGACAGTTTTATTATCCTGCACACAGATGAGCCTTTTAGCAGGTTCCAGACCCTCTCTTCTGATACCATTTCTCCCAGAGGTTGATCCATTTTGGTCTCTGAGTAATGAGGGCTTTCTTACACATCTATTGTCTTGTCTCTCTTAACCTTCCCAGAGCAGTTACCAGCTGAAACTCTAGTTGTGATCTGCTCCCCAGTTTGCTGCTCCACTGGAGGATACTCAGTCCTGAGAGGGACCCCCAGAAACAGACTCTCTTTCCCTAGAGTCAATAGCAAATTCATGATGCTGAACAATTAGATCAAGTTTGAAAGTGCAACCATAGGTAAGTTTACACTTGGTTGCTTTACAGCAAGTTAACACAATCGTTTTCATGACATCTGTCTCTACAGCTTTATAACCATCTCAGTACATCCAAAGGTGGAGAAAGGTGATAGGACAGCAGTCTCCACTTTGGGGAAGGGTGTGGGATGAAGACATGGTATTTATAGGTAGAAAACATCTGGTTTGCAATTTCAAGGACTTTTCCAATGGTGAGATAGCTTTGTCACAGGAAAGGCAGTGCCTTGTGCCATACTAGTTTGTTGGTCATCTGGTTCCCTAGAGCCCTAGAGAGAGAAATGTACCTTCTATAGTAGTAGCATACTTTCTGCAAAGCCAGTATGTGGGCTGTGATGGAAGAACTCTCCCATCCTACTTTTTCCCAAGCCTAGCCCTGTTGGCCTCTGAATCACAGCATTAGATGTTCTAGAGTAGTTTAATCAAAAAAAAAAAAAATTCAATAGGTATCTAAAATGTACAAAAGAAGCCTTTTCACTTACACTAATTAGCATACAAATTGCAAGGACTACTGAACCGGCTACCATAAGCATAAACTGCACAGATATAATCTGAGCTCAGGAAGGAATTTTCCATGCAAAACCCATGACTTCTCTCTCAAAGCATCACTGCAGAATGGACTGTTTAATCAATGCACCACTAGCGTTTACTAACTCATGCCAGTCTGACTTACTTTTGGTGACTCCAGCGCCTACCATCAAAACCTCGGAGAAGGAGACCGGAGGATCTGCTAAAAACCATTCTAGGTTCAAGAAAAACTCAATTCCATTTTCTTTAACCGTCCTCTTATCCAACCCCCACTTGGTTCAGAGTAGACATTGTATTGACTCCTGCTTGATCTGAATAAACCCCAGTAACAGCACAGGGGACAGGAATTTGGTAGTCCTGGGATGAACTACAGCTGAATCACTCATCCATTGGTGAAAGCTCACAGCACTTTGGGAAAGATGGCATGGTCTGCAGAGAAAGGAAGTTTAAAGTGGGGGGAACATGAAAGTCCCATAGATGTCTCTAGAGAACAAGAACAAAAGAGAAGTTACTGCTGTATTTGACATGTAATTTATTATTCCTCCTTTTCTTTTATGAAGTTAGATTTTGATTCACCAAGAAAAGTTAGTGACAGTCAATTATTCCCTTCCTCTTTCTTAGTTTCATTTTATTGTTATGAGAAAATTTCATTTTTAACCATGTAATGATCTTATTGTAGTACTATTGGAAAAGGAGTGTCACGCAAGAAACAAAAGGGAAGGGAATGAACTCTTCCTGGGGACAGGTTTCCCTAACAGTGGGCTGACCACTGAGAGAACTGTTCCTGGGGAAGAGGTAGCAATGTCCTTCTAGGGGATATCAGGCCTTGGCAAGGACACCAGCACCATCAAAGACTTTCCTCCTCTGTAACAAGGGCCCGAGAGAGGTGGGGGTGACACGGAGAGTGGGAAAAGGGAATTATGTAGAAAGAGTTTGCTGATGGCTTTCTGACCACTCACAGCACTGATAGTTTTGGAAGACTATCTCTTTCTCGACATGCCCAAGAGCCTTAAAGTGTTACTAAAGTTCAATTTGGCATTCAAACTTGGGAGAGTTGCTTTGAGAAACAGTACCAGCTGGGGAGATGGATTCACCCCTCAGTTTTTATTCCTCCTGATGTTGGCAGGAGCTAACTTGCTGGAGGATAGAATAAGGGAGTGCATGCAGGGACACATGAAGCATAGGAGAAATGGGTCCAAGCACAACATATGTCTTGTCATACCTACAGATCTAGGACAACTCAGGCATGCTGTGAACTTACCACCGCCGTTCTTGTAGCAGAGGTATGGGAACCTCCACACATTACCCAGACCAATGATCTCTCCAGCCACAGACAGCACAAACTCCATTTTGCTACTCCACTGGCCTCTCTCTTCCATTTCCTCCTTTTTTATTTCTTCAGGAGCTGTGATAGCCCCATTGGGCTCTCCTTCCTTAGCCACAGCTCTTGTCATGTCTCTGTGGGACAGAGGTAAAAGAGAGCATGGGATGTAGGGAGCTGCTGCAGGACATGCTGGTGGGTAGAGGAGGGATGGGACCAGTCACCACAACAGAGGTGTTCCTAGTATCACAGTGAGGTTCCCTCATCCTCTGTAAAGTTGCTTCTTTAGCATCAGCACAAAGCATTTTCCCCAGGTTATTTCTGTGGAACAGAAAGTCTGTGCTGAAGGGACAGAGGAAAGGTCACTGCTCAGGTGAGATGGGCCCACCCACACCACCCTTTCACTGGACTCACCCCCAAATTCACCCTTACCCCCACACAGCCTCCTACCTCATCTTCCCAGACCACCAGTCTTAGTGTACCTCCATCTGCACTTCTGCACCCTGACTAAATGCTCTGCATCTCCATCATTGCTGGAAACTTGGCTGGGACTTTGGAAACAGCAGTTCAGAAGAAGAGAAAAGGAGTTGGAGCAAGGCACAGGGGCAAAAGGAGTTTCCCTTCCCCGTGTGCTTTATACAGCAACTGTCTCCTTCTGGAGAATGCTATGGATTAATAATCTGAACAAAAATGGATGACCTACCATCTTACTTCAAGGCATTGCCAGGAGTGCTGTCTTTGACCATGTGGATACCATGTTACACTACCATACAGCCTGCCGCCTCAGCAAAATGCACACATACTTACGTGACCTAGGCTCCCATCAGTAACAAACATGCATGAGCACAAATCCCCCACCTTTGCCCAACCCTGCAAAGAATACAGAGCAAGGAAACAATGCCCCTGAGATAAGCAAAAGGACCTCACACTTGTGATGTGTTTCAGGTCTGGGCAAGGGAATGCTCAGATTAAACAAGCTCAATTATTGCAGTGAAAATGTTATGCAGAAAAAGCCCAGCCATGGAAACATGCAGCAAAGTCACTGTTGGAAGAGGCACACTGAATATGACTGGGCCTGTAGGCTGGTACAAGGAAGGCATTCTCTGGTCTATACTGAATTATGTTTAGCATCATCTTACTTAAGCAACGTTAGTGGCTGGTTGTTACAAGATAGAATCTTCTATCATACACAAAGTCCTTTAATTAGCTAGTTAATGTAAATCCAGTCAACATTCACACAGACCAGACTGAATCTTCTTTTTGACAACATTTTCATATTGTTTACAGGCATTTGATTATGAGAAGAAACCAAAGTGTGCAGAGAGGAGGCTCCCTTTGACTTAGCTAAAAAAATTCTCCTTAAAAGCTTACTCTAATACATTACCTGAGGTAGGGGTGCACACGTTAGTCCAGCCAGAAAGCACAGACCTAACATGAGCAGGGTAGCTGATGAACTATACCAAGGAAGTCCTAACTCGAGCTACATGTCACTGGTGGCATTACTGAGCAGAAGTTGAAGTCACCCACCTTTGAAGGGGTGACTGGCATCAGCAAGGAATACACATTCCTGTGTTGGGATTAGGAAACTACACTGGAAACCAGCCTCTCCAAAGCAGTAGCATCTCTGCTTCCATTCCCACCAACTGAGTGCGCTAAGAAATCAGGGCTTCACGCTAATCTACAGATTCAGTTTTCTGGTGGTTTGATAGTTTTTTTAATAGCACATCCATCATTCCTTCCGTGCCTCCTAAGGGGACATCCCCATCTCCAGGGAGCAACAGGGACAGCAATCTGCATCACCCACACTACTTAACTCTTCTGCTGCCCCTAGATCTGCTCTGGACCACTTCAGCTTGGTCTCTCCCAGGCTCTTGAGGCATCTCAGGCCAGGGACCTCTCTCAGTCAGCAAGTCAGTGGTGAGCAAGACCTCATCACCCTTGATGGCCTCTACCTGATAGGACCACCAAACCTATCCACCAACCTTTTGCACCAGGATGGTGTGCCAGGACTGGCAAACTACGGTTTGCATGATGGCAAACTATTCCCTCCCTCCTTGCCCCTAGTCTCTCTACAGTCATCTCCCTCTTGGCTAGCATCAGGGTATGAGCCATCTCATGAGGAGTGGGGACTACCAGGGAGTCTGACCTAACTGGGAATAACAGCAAGTGTAGTCCTAACATCAAACTGGCCCAGCAGCCTAGAAACACCATGGCACTTGTGTTGGTGTAGTTTTCAATAAGGCAAGAAGGAAGCAGGAGCAGGAACTGGTTTGCCATGTTTGCGCTTACTCCACACAAAGACATCATCGTTATCACCGTGTCTCATTTGCTTCTGTAAACTGCCCAGTGCAAATGAAATTATTTCCTAAATGCTAACCCTCTGGATATATCAGGCCCTGGGGCAAAGAAAGATGCTTGCATATGAAAAGAAAACTTCTACTGAATCTTCACAGCAAAGCAAGCATTTTTTTTGGCACAAGGCATGTTTCCTCCCTCTGTCATTCAAGTAAAGAAAGGAAACTGGATCTCACAGTGTAATACACTAATTGCTTTCTAAATGCCCTTTTTTCCCCCACCTGCCTTCATGCTTGTGCTGGTTTTGGCTGGGATACAGTTAAGTTTCTTCGTAGTAGCTAGTAAGGGGCTATGTTTTGGATTTGTGCTGGAAACAGTGTTGATAACTCAGGGATGTTTTAGTTACTGCTGAGCAGTGCTTACACAGAGTCAAGGCCTTTTCTGCTCCTCACACCACCCCACCAGCGAGTAGGCTGGGGGTGCACAAGAAGTTGGGCAGAGACTCAGCCAGGACAGCTGACCCCAACTGACCAAAGGGATATTCCATAGCATATGATGTCATGCTCAACATACAAACTAGGGGCCACTGCTCAGGTACTGGTTGGGCATGGCTTGGTTGGTGGTGCACAATTGTTTTTCTTGCTTGGGTTTTATTTCTCTCTTTTTCTGTTATTTTCCTTTTCATTAAAATTTTAATTGTTATTATTTTATTATTAAACTGTTCTTATCTTAACCCATGAGTTTTCTCACTTTTACTCTTCTGATTCAAGAAGGCAGGTGGCTGTGTGGTGCTTATTTGTCAGCTGGGGTTAAACCACAACAGTGCTGAAGGGCCCATCCTATTCCCTTTGAAATCAGCAGCACATTTCCATGGACTCTGAATGCCGAGGGCTGAATCCCATGCAAAGGATTAACACTACCCTTAGTAAGAGGGGCTGCAGCAAGAACAAGGGAGCATAAACCATGGAGGAGGGCAGTCACAGGTCTGTGAAAACCATCCTCCAGGCCATATAGCTGCCTCTTCAAAAACATCACAGAAATATTCTGGTCCCCTATTAAATTTAAGAGGTTTTTTAGTTATTTCCAAGAAGGGCTTATATATGGGCAGTACCACAGTGGACACAACCAGTTTCAGTGTCAAATACAGATGCAGCAGGGCACTAAGGAAGCAACCTCCCTTTTTTCCCCAGCCCTTGTCCTTTATTGTCCATATGATGGAATGCACCTATTTACCAGTATGGCTTGCACTGCCCCAAATCCACCAACTACTACAACGCATGTGGATCTACACTTGAGTGTGAAGCTGAATCAGTCCTCTAACAGTCTCGTACAAACCTACAAACCTCTAATCCCACATTTAAAGAAAGTGGTGCAACCCAGAAGTCAAGGCACACACCCTTCCTGCTGGCTGGTGCAGAGCTAGGAGCTCTGCAGCTCACCAACAGCTCACCAGCACAGAGGCCCTCCCAGTCCCAACTTTGCCCCCTTCACTTAGATTGCCTGCTGGCTTGGATCAGGAGGTAGAAACATCAGGTCCTCCTGTCAGTCTTTTCTCAGCTTGTAAATCCCAGGCAAGTCCCCTTTTCCCACTGCCTGCTCACAGCAAGGCCTGCCAGCTGGCTAATCAGTTCATTCAGATGCTGCAGCACAGCCTTCTCATCTTTGAGAGGAGCAGAGCTCCACGCACTGTCAAATGTGAGTGAAAAAATAACACATACTTAATGAAACGTGTTTGATCTGTCACAGTCCTTGGCACGTTCCAATTTGCTGCAGTCCAGGGCACATTATCAAGTACAATAATGCTTAAGTCTGGGCTTATTGAGGATGTCATGAGAAGCTGACAGGAGAGGACTTAGCTAATTTTTTGCTATTGTTCTTTTAATGCAAGGTGACTCCAAGAGCCAGACTATTTCTACTAATATTTGTGTTTTGCCTGTTTTTGCATTAGACCTGTTTCACAGATGGGTGCAGGGGAAGATCACAATCAGGAAGTCACCTGCTCTCACCTAAGCCCAGGAAGGGGATGCCCCAAGTGCCAGCCCGAAGTCTCAACCCTGTCACCAGCCTCCACCACAGGGCCCTGACTCTGTACCTGTCCTCTGGCTCCTGAATAGACCAACACAAAGGACAGAAGCTGGGATGCTGCAATGGGGAGCAAGGCTGGGACAAACACAGACCAGAAGGGGGGATGCAGCTCTTGTGGTTTCATTTTCCTATTTTAAAAAGGGGGAAAGCACCCTGGTTATGGAATCAAACCTTTTCAACTGGCAACAGGTGGTAGATTAAACCGGTGCCCAAAGTTTTGGTCATTCATGCCACAAGCTTCAGCTTCTCCCTTCCTAGACAAAACGATGCACAGCATTACACATCCCCACTACTTCCCTCTCTGCTTTGCCTGCTGTTTCTATGAGAAAGCCTATTCACACACCTCCTGGCTCTTTTCCTGAACATCTAATCCTACTGTGCCCCTGCCCTATATGTTCTCAGGCCAGATGGAGACTCAAATAACTTCTTGTTTCCAGCTAGGAACAATTTGGCTCTCCCACAGCAGCCACAGCCACCCACTGTGTTATGTCCTCCCCAACAGGCAGATATTTTCTTCTCCCTTTGGATGCCCCTCTCCTTAATATAGGAGTTCAGAGAAAAGACTTTGCCCCTCGCTGCCTGCCTGCACTTTTCCTGCTGTTCCTTCATCAAAGTTTGGAGAAAAATCCTCTGACTCCTTCATTCCCAGCCTCTTTTTTCCCTCTGCCTTAGTTTTTCCAACTGTTAAGATGCCACCTGACACAGTCCACAGCCTACCTTTTCCCTGGACCCACTCAGCCACCACCTTCCCTCCTCAGCTCCCTCTGACCTCATCAGCCTCTTCTAGAGGTCCCTTGCTGTATTTTCAACCCTCAGCACTTTGAGAAGGTGTCTTTTTCCAGGCCTGATGTACCCTTTGCAGACATGACCCCTAGCCTGTCATCTTCCCACAGAGAGAAGGGAGCTTCCTCTGAGCCCAGTGTAACAGGCAGCTCGCTATGAAATGATACAGGACTTGGTGCATGGAGGCAGCCACATTTTTCCCCACAAGATTTAGTGCTGAGAAAATAAGAATACACCTGGATTCTCCCAGGTACTGGAAAGACAGCAGGCAGCATGCAGGTAGCCATAAACACAGACCACACCAACAAGTTCCATACAAGATTTGAATGAGAGGGCCCAGTTTTCCCTTGGTCACAGATTTTGAGCTGGTTTTGTCCCACACCTACCACCATAGGATCCTTCAAGTGTGGCCACAAAAGGCAAGGAAAGCCAAGGACACCCCTGAAGTGCTGCGGACTCTCACCAGTTGGGTCCGATGTGCCGAATGCACGATGCAGAGATGCAGAACAGCATTTGTTGGCTTTATTTGGGAACAAGCTGCAACTAAAGCGGGGAGACAGGAATCAGAAAGAAGAAAATGAAAGTGTTATTTGAAAGCAAACCATGGTGGTATCCTCAGCCTCTTCCAGGGCAAAAAGGGCTTAATTAGAGCTGCTCAGGTGAGTCAAGGAACAAGAGAGAGATGAGAGAGACAAGAGAGAAGCTGCCTGGGGTTTTGACACCAGAGGAAGAAGCCGTTAGAGATTCTCCTAAAGCTTTTCTTCCCGCAAACTTACTGCCTGTTCCCGACTGCCATCACACAGGAACTCCTACTGCTAGGAAGCTAACATCCTCCGTTTGACTTCTTCTGCAGTTTTATCTGAAGGCAAATGAGAGGAGGACAATCTCAAGAGCGAACAGTTAAGCAGAGTGAACAGTGAACAGAGATGTTGTTAAAAAGCAGCCATTAACGCTTATTAGAGGAAGCACAGTTTTAAAGCACTTAGACACTCGTAGGTTCTGCCTGAACTGCAGAAGGCAGAATTGCAGGTGATGCTGCAGACAGCTGCACTGCATTTGCATTTATTGCTTCCATTTTGAAACAAGCAGCAACCAAGCACTTAAACTGCAGTTTACGGTAGGGGGGAGGAATCAGAAAGCAAGCAGGCTGGGCTGTGTTAAAAAAGGAGGAGCAAGAGGACACAAAAAATTCTCTGGTTGCACAATATGAGCCAGCAGGTTTGTTGGCAGCTGAAATCCTGCGTTGCATTTCAATGGCAGGAGGCGGGGGCGGTTGTGGGAGCAGACCGAAAATCAGGGCTCAGTGAGGAACAGCAGTGCCAAGGTACAGCTTAAGGAACAAACCCGGTTAGATTAGTGTGTGGGGGCTGGTACTGGAATAGGTCATATCAGCAAGATGGACAGGAAAATATTAGCGGTAGAAGTAAGCATTTTCCAGCCAACCTAAGAGCAGCGACGTGAGCAGGGACAGCTGCTTCAACCATGGCTGCTTCCAAACCCTAATGCTGCTGGAGAACAACTCACTCCAGCTGCAAAAAGGAGAAAGGCAAGGGAAGATGTAGCAGAGAAAAACTGATCAACTCCAGGACAGCAGTCGAAATTAAAACTCCTTTCATTTGAAGCTGTTGAAAGCTAGTTGGCTTCTTTACACCTTCTAATTAATTTCCAGGTTGTGTGGGCTGCAGGGCATTCTCAAAGCATCTGTTCAGCAAGGTTCATGGGGCACAGGAGACTGTCACAAGGATCAGATCCTGCTTACATTTTCTCCAGTGTGAAATAAGAGCAAGACTTCTGCAGTCAGTGAGCTTGCAGCTTATTGACACCAGCAAGAGTGAGATAAGCAACTCTGACTTTACTAATGACACATACATCTTGATACAAGCTGCGAGGATTATAGAGCATCAACCTTCAGAGCACACACCCCCAGCTCAGGAGGGGATCAAACGGCTCCTGCCCTGTCCTCTGCTGCCAGGACAGGAGAGTCTCCCAAGTACCTAACAGCAGCTGGAATTTCCTGAGGATCAGTGGCAAATCCCTTGCTAAAAGCAGAGTAGGCTGTTGTTCTCAATGCTGGTTCAGTCTCTTGTCGGTGGCTTACCATCCCTGCTCTGGACTACAGAGACACAGAGGTGGTTTCTTACTTCAGGCTAGAAAAAAATCAAGACTAACTGATGAAGTCCATAAATGAGGTGTAAATATGATCAGAAACCAGCCTTTGCATCAAATCAGATACTCAAGACTTCCACTTGGCCCATAGTCTGGTTGTATTCACTGCCACATAGCAGGAGGCCCAGTAGTATGCAACCATGGCAGGATCCATCTTTCTTACAGAGCACCACAGTGACAGGTCTCCTACAGACACAGAGTCGGGCTGGCCCCAGCCTGGCCCCAGTGGAGCCCCTACAGCCACCCACCTGGTGGCCAGGGGGGTCTGGCTGAAGTCCTGAAGCTGTGCCATGCTTGCTCAGAGGTCCTTGTGCACAGCCAAGGGAGGGACAGCATGGCTCCTGTCACAGGCTGGAGGAGCAGAGCAGGTGAATGGCACAGAGGGCAAAAGCCACGCTGCTCCGGCATCCGCTCTGCAAACAGACACCTCAGGGGCACGGTGGGGCAGCCATCCGTGGTGCAGCCTGGAGGTGCCCCACAGGGACAGGACAGAGTTCGCAGGAGGGAACACGGTGGCTATAGAGCTGCCTTCTCACCAGGGCAGCAAATTCACCGAGCAAGGCACACCACTCGGCCATCCTGGGCTGGGCAGGTGAGGGAAGGGAGGCTGCCAGCCCCCAGTGCACCTCTGCAGTGCCTAACATCTGAACCTTGCAGTCGCTTCCCTGGGGCTGCTGCTCTGGGGCAGGAGAGCAGAGGAGCCAACACTGCTGGTAGCCAATGACTCCAAAAGTCTGCGGCTCAGAGGCGGGAGAGCAGCACAGAGGATTTGGCACCACACTGCTCTAGACACTTCTAGCTAAACTGCCCCAGGCAGGCACACCCTGCCTAACCTCTGGAAAGCACAGCCTGGGGACACTTGCTATCATAGTCATGAGAAACAGGGAGCACGGGGAAGAATACACAAGCCAAACTCTTCCAAAAGGCGGATGAGGTTATGGCATGACACATTTCCTTATGCCTCCCAGCACAGAGGACAAGGGGAGACAACAGCTTATTTGGCAGAGCCCGGTACCTCGGCACAGATGTGTGTGCAGCCATCGCTGAGCAGTGCCACACGGCCTCCCCACCATGATCGTCCACACACCAAGCTCCCTGTTTGGCCCTGCACAGGGAGCCCAGCACCCCACCTCCTGCTCAGGTGCTGGCTGGGGATCTACCTGGCTGACCCTGGGCAGGCTCAGCCATCAACAGCTGGTGCACAGGACAAAGCATGTCAGGTGAAATGAGGACAGGCAGATGCAGTGCGGACTATGACTCCAGCAGTGCTGTAAGCCCTTCCTAGCAGTGCCTGCTGTAACGCCGTGATGCAATGCAACGGGGCTGCATCCCACCTGCACCCTCTGAGAGGCAAGGTATCTACCTTCCAACCTGGGGCACCAAAACTTTCCTGTAGCCCTGCCCAGGAGCACAGGCAGGTAGGGATACGGCACAGGGCTCATTAGCCTCCCCTCTGCAAGGACCACGTCTGCAACCATGAATCCAGCAAAGCTGGGCTGTTGCAGAGCTGCAAAGGTCAGGTCCAAGGTTCAGCCTCTCGTATCAGCAGCTGTCAAAGATGAAAAACTGGGGCAATGGCATTTCCAATGGCATTGAATGAAAGCCCTGATTAGTAGTGATTAAAAGCCCTGTTGATTTAAGGAGACACAGACCAGGTGTTATGAAACCCCCATGTGTTCTGCCTGGGCTTGTTCACAAACATGCCCACAGATTACCAGAGTTTAGCACATACACAAACTGTGCTGTCTCCCTGTCTCACCCATACAGGGGAACAAATTTGATGAAGCCTCTGAGGCAAGAAGAACAAGGAGCACACTCCCAGGCACATCTTTCAGAGCTGCAGCCCCCAAGTCAATGTGCCAGGGGCAGCACCTCTGCAGGACAGCACAGGAGGAGAGGGAGTCACTACCTCATGTTTGCAGGAGCTGAAATGCCTACAGCCTACCTCACTCCTAGCACCTTTGCTCCTGTACCTATTACCACCTATTCATCACTGCCCTTCCTTCCCATCCCTGTCTGACCCACTTTCATCTCTTTTCTCAATCTTTCTGCTGTCTGAGTCGTTTTCTTTCTCTCTGCTGCTGCAACCTTCAGACCAATTACCCATCCTTCAGGCATCCCTTTGCAGCTTCCCAGCAGCCCCCCAGCAGCATTGCTGCCTAGCCTCTCCTATAGGAACCATTGAAAGAAAAACCTCTTCCCTGTATTGATCCAAACAATTGTTTGCTCCCCATCCTCCAGCTTTCTCTTCCTTTGCTTCATGTTGGGAAGCTTTTCCCCTTGCAGACTTGCTGGCCCACTCCCCAGAGCATGGCAGGCAGCTGGCACTCCCAGCATAACACACACATCCAGCCAGATCTGCTCAACGAGCAAACACCCAGCTCACCTGAACCCAGCGCAGGTCTCCCCCAGGCAAGCCTGTCCCGTCCTGTCCTGTCCCACTGGAGTCCAGGCAGGAAATCCACCGATTGCTAAAGCAAGAGTTAAGGCAGACTCCACTCTCTCCTCCTCCTGTCCCTCCCCCTCCACCGGCTCCCCCCACCAAATTATCACCCAGTGTGTGCGGTGAGATGGCAGGAAGGGAGGTACATCGAGGTGGGAGAACTTTCTCCCCAGCTCCCTTACAACATACACCTCTCCAGACCTTGAACTGTGGCCCTGACAGGAAAGCAAGTAAAGAAAGCAACCATGGTCAGGCAGGGTAAAGGCCCAAAGTTTGTGAAAATCAACTGCAGCAGTCAGTGGAGTGACTCCAGGTCCTTTCGACCTCAGTGGGAGGGAGCTCTCCCCTTGCAGACCCTGCAGCATGGCCCAGGCTGGCTGCCCCACACCCCCACTGCTCCAGGACTCCAGCACTTTAGTGGGAGAGTGACATCCGTTAAAACCATCCTGCAAATGTGCAGAACAAATCATCTCCACCTCCAGGGACCACTACACTAAATCTTCTTCAGCGGCCAAGCTCAAGGCTCACCAACACCACCAGGCAGATGGAGCAAAAGGCAGGGAGCTGGTGGAGTGGGGACATTTGTCCCAGGCTCATGCAGACCCATCTGTGCCATACGCTGCGAGTGCAAACACAGCTCATAGGAGAGCGCTCTGTCAACAGAGAGAGATACTGTCAGAGTCTTTATTTTTGTAGGGCTGTGTGCTTACTAGAAGTGAGCAATTCCCCTGTGTCTGTCCTGGCAGCTTTTTTTAATCCGCCTCAGCCCCGATGCACTTTTCCAAGGCTTCTTGTGACCAACACCAGCAGCAGGCATTCCAGTTATGCCATTTTTCTCAAGATCGCTCAGCTCAAATTTTTTTTAATGTTATGTTTAATGCTATTACTGTTTTGTCTTTTGCTTTGCCTGTTAAAGTGCCTACCAAATTCCTATTGACCTTTTCACGTACCCATGAGGTCAAACCACATCAGCACACGGGATAGAAGCTAGGACACTTCCAGCACATGCTCTGCTCGCCTGTGTCAGAGCTCACCAGATGAGCATCCCCCAGCCCCCTCAGTAGGAAACCTGGGAGCTGACAAAAGCCCTCACCATTGCAGAGTGGGGAAGCAGTAGGTTTACGTGCCTGCATGCTTGAAAGAGGTCATTTGTAATGTTGTCTCAAAAAAATCCTCCATGGGTGCCAGAAGCAAGTAAATCAGATCACATTAGAGCATGACGGATTGCCCTGGAGACGTGCATGAAGGGAGTCACCCTTGCGCCTGGCAGGATAAACCCCTGAGACCAGTGCTGGAAACAGTAGGGGAAAACTTCTCCTTCTACTTTAGGGGTGTTTATTTACTACCTCAGCGGATGCTGGGGGCAGCTGGTCTGAGCCCACGCTGCTGGGCAGTGGAAAGAGGGGGGAGAGCTGCTTAGGGTGAGTGTCAGGGGATGTCCCCGGGGCTGGGGAGCTCTGAGCCAGCCCAGTCCTGCCCCAGAGGCCCCAGCTGGGCAATGGGGCCATGAGGGCAGAGAGCTGGGGTGGCAGCTGAAGCAGGCAAGGCCTCTTCACAGGCAGCCAAAGACAATGTGCAGTACCCTGTTTCCAGGATTAAACTTTCCAAGCATGCCATTTTTCAAAGCTCTGGGTTTCACCTACCATTTAGGCTGGTTGAGTGGATTGGTCCCATACCCAAAGAAATACAGGCTGATTCTTCCCTTGCATGGGCTGGAATCAGCATCAGAGGGGTCAGGATCCATCTTCTGCCTTTTGGGGGCTGTCCCTCAAGTCCTGAAAGACTGCAAGGTGAACGTCATGTGCTGGCTACACAACACAGGCACTGCACTGCCGTTGTCCCTGCTAACAAAAGACAGTGCTGCTGCCCATCCTGTCACAGAGGACTGGTTTGACCCAGCACAGCTGGGGAAAAGGTGCAATAGAGGTTATCCAGATATGAAAAGGGGATTGAGATAAACCTAGGTAAGCAGAGCTGACCTAAAAACTTGATTTATCCACACTGAAATGTTTCACAGGAACATCACAGTTTTTTGCAAAACTGTAGATGGGAAATGACCTGTGACATTAAGGTAAAACAAGAAAAAAGTCAACCTAAATGAAAACTTTATCCAGCAATGTGTGAAAATCATTCTCCAGCAGGAAAAAAGGCTGCTATTTCTGCTTTCCAGCCCAGAAGGTACCAGAAGTTATACTCAGGCTTCAGAGTTTCCCCACCAGGCAATATTTCACTGTTTTTAAATCCTTCCACAGGCATGGGGCATCTTTATCCCACCATGGCAGCCTCCACGTGAGGGATTGCACTAGTGTGACAGCACAGACTGAAAACCAGAAACCACTTTCTGACCAGCTCAGCCGTGGGGGTATGGACTGCGCTCAGCCCCATCCTGGCAGAGGGCAAGGGAAGGGGTGGTGCACTCCCTGACCACTAATCGCCACTTTCAGTGGCAGAGACAGCTCCTGAGCAGGCACCCTGGGCTGAGCAGCTGTGTAGGTAGGGCAGGGCTGTTAAAGGACGCAGCAATCTGACTGCAGGTCTCCCCATGGCACGGATCCCTCCTCTGTCATTGCCACGGGCGCAGGCAGCTTCCCACAGGGGCTAGCAGAGGGATTATAAAACAGGATGCAAATTTGCAAGCAAGCCCGAAGAGAGGAGCCACAGCCAAGGCTCAGCTGGCATAGGGGTCAGACACCAGCAAGGATGAGCTCTGGGAGCTTCTGAGGGGGATAAATGGCAACCCCAGGAAAAATGTCTTGACACAGGGATATGAAGGGAGCTGGGAGGGGAAGAAGCAGCCCTGCTCACAGCAGGGAGGGGGAGACTGTGGGTGAGATTGCTCTTAAACACTCCATCCCCAAAAGGGAAGCACTGTTTGCAATAAATCCTGGAAACGTTCAAAGCAACCCCCTCCCCAGCCTCTTCCCAGTCAACATGAACCCCTCAAAGCTGGGACCCCCCCACTTTGTGCAGCTGTGACACCAGCAGCACCCAGCTCTCAGTAGTCCTCCCCACAGTGCATCCCGAGGCACTTTTCAAAGGAAGGGGTGGCAGCATCCAATTTTGCAGGCAGGAATCAAGACAAGAGGAAGCCCTGTTGCTGAGCCCGAGGGTGCATTGGAGGAATGGGAAAGCACTGCTGTCCCACGACACAGAGACACCCACTCCCTCTGCAGCTGCCAGCCCAGAGCCTGCTATATGGGTTTCCATCTCCTCCTGTCAGCAGAGGGGGGAAAACTCCCCTCAGAATGATCTGATTCCCTCAGCCTGCCAGGTGCAGGGTGACTGGAGACCAGGACTCAGCCAGCTGCACCAGCCTGTGCCCTGACATCTGGCTAACCCCAACTTCAGAGACATACTGCACCTCCACAAAGGTCTCCTCCTCCGCACCCCACTCACCACCTACCAGCTGGCAGTGCACCCTTGCCTCCCTTTTTACCTTCCCTTTTCTTTCCTCAGAGCACATGTTGGCTTTTCCCATTATTTGGGTCTCCCCACCGTTTCCTCCCTTTCAACCAGCTCTGACACGCCTGCCAAAGAGCCAGCCTGGAGCAGCAGGCTGCCAACATCAGCCCACGCCAGGGCCATGCTCCCCAGCAGCAATGATCCCCAGGCCTCATGATGCTTCCGTCCTCCATGAGCCAGCAAGACACAGAGCTCTGAGCCAAAATTAACCTCTTTTCCCCACAGCCCAGTTGCTGGGAGAAGTCTGTTGGCGTGACATCCAAAACGTGCTCCTGCTTTCCAAACATTAGGGGGGCTGGAGGAAGCAGGCACTGGGTTTTGTGTTGGAGACAGAGGAGCCTGCAGCCCTGGCTGCCCACCTTGCCAGGCCACCTGCGGGAGAAGCCACCACTGTCCTTACTTGTCCAGACTAATCCCACCTCTTGACACTTTTGCTAATGAAACAGGAGAAACATTGGTTCCCCTGTGGGCACAGTGCAGCTGCTTCTTTGGTCAGGAAACTTGACAAGCTGACTGAACACTATGTTTGCAGAGGAGTTTCCCCTAGGCATTCATATAATTTATTTTTTGTTTATGGCTAATTTCTGCTTAAGTAAGCCTGTGACTTCCTACAACAGTTCCACTGTAACTAATCACAAGTGAACATAACCAAAGTAACAAGTGCTAGTGAGGCCCCTCAGAACCATGATGGGCTCCGGCAGCCGCAGCACTGCTCCTGCACGGGGCTCCCATGGAAGAGGTGGCTGTCAGGAGCCTCCACCTTTGGAAGTACAGGCAGGATGAGACAGCCCCTATTTCACAGCATCCCCGGTGGGGGAGAGGATGATGCAAGGGCAAATGGCTTAGGAACCTGGTGTCAGCAATAAAAGCGATCAGGAGGGAGGATTAGCAATGCTGGGAATACATCTGTGGTCTAACAGTCTCTCTGAGTCTAACAGCAATGCTCACTGTCGATCAGAGACCAAGGAGGACCACAGAAGAAAGGCAGGCAGAGGACAGATGGGTACGTGCCTGTTTGTTCCTGATTTCCCTCTCTGTTTCCTCAGGGCAGCTGAACCTGATGCTGCAGGATGTGTGTTGTGACAGCAAACGCCTCTAATGCACAAGGCACAACGACGCAAAGGACAAGGTCAGTCTGCAGGGACAGAGAAGCACATGTTGCTGCCCAAAGTGATGTGGCTCTGGACAGCTCAGATGGAGAAGAGAGCAACCAAGTCACTGGTACCTCGTCAGAAGTAATGACTTCCCGAATCTGTCTTCATGCTCCCCCACATGCACTTCCCTTATCTAGGCTGTGCAGATCCCCATCCTGCAGGCTGCTAACCACATTAGCAGACAAGGGCTCAGCCAAATACCCTGCTCTGAGGGATATGCTCATCTGCACTGGCCTTTAGGACACACTTAACAGATTATTTGGGGATCTCTGCTTCACAGGATTACATATCCCATGTGTTAAGATGTTAACCTTACTCTGTTCTCTCCAGTTATGGTCTGTGACATGTCCTCTCCCCACACATCCACCTTTCTTGTCACCTAAATGTGCAACACAACTTACACTGCATGATTCTTCAATAGCCACGGAAAATCATCTTATATTTCACTAGTGGCAAATGGATATGGACCCCACAGGGCATCTGTTCAAACACGCTGGGAGCCCCAGGTTCGGGCTGCTCCCCACAGCAACAGATGCATCCTGGTCCACAGGTCCATCCCCAAGATCTGAAATCTCTCCCATGCCCTGTGTGGGCATCTCTATCCATGGAGGAGGACAGCAGCATCAGCAGTATCTCTTTGCCTGATTAGAGGACTGAGACTCTTCCCGAGGCACCACTGATGCAAGCACTGCAGTATGGGAAAAGCAGAGCCTGGTTTTCATGGACAGGTGAACAGAAAGGTCAGTCATCCCTTTCAAGCACTGACGACCCAGCACAGAATCTCAGGGACATCTTTAGTTTTATGTGAACTTCTCATCTGAAACGGGAGGGGGAAAAAAGAAAGAAAAAAATGGTTCTTTAATCTCATCCCCATTTTTCTGAAACTAATGGGTTGAATTCTCAGGTTAAGTTGCAGATTTTGGATTCTGAAGGTGGAAAATTTCCAGCAGGTTTCCTGTCTCAAGAGACATCAGCATCTCCCCAGATGGTGAAGGTACGAGTAGGGGTAAATTTCACAGACTGCAAGAAGACCAGTACTGGGCTGACCTTGAATGCAATGAGAAACCCTTTCACTATATTTCAGATCATGAACAATAACCATATTCCAAAATCTTCATATTCCAGATTTCACCAAAATTCCCTCTAACCATGGGGTCTTAAGTGCTGTGAAGAATATCATGTCTGGAAGTTTAAAATATATTAATTCCAGATTTAGTCCATCAGGTTCCTCAATGAGAAATACAGAATATACCTGATTCATATTTTAAGCCAGGCGTCATAAGTTCCAATTCTTTGTCCTAAAGTCCTATCAAAAATAAGACATTTATTTAAGAATGTCTAGCAAAACCTTTCACTTCATTTTCTTGCTTATCTGAGCTGCCTAGCTCATCCAAAGCTTTACAGCAAGTGGGTCGTGTAGGAACACAGGCTTGGGAGGTTTCCTAGCTCATATATAACCAGCTCAATAAACCACATGCCCAGTTCACTGGACACTAGACTATTTTGAACTAAAGCAAGTCACAAGCCTTTCAGCAGACTCCCACTTTGCCTACATGCAGCTGAGCAGACTTTCTACATCAGCCATATGTTGGAGAGAGCTGTGACAATTACTATCGTCTATTAGGGTTAAATTATCTTCCCAGTGGGCCAAAGCTCTTATAGATATTACTGGAAAATGAAAGTTTAGTTCTGTTTAAGATTAGAATTACATTACATGAATAAAAATATCTGTTCCTGGAGCTTCTAATACGATTCACACAAAAAGCCAACAGAAAAAATTTCTTTACTGAACTCCACTCATTTCTGGAAGTAATTTCTACCAGCCAGTACCGTATTCAAGTGGCATGGCAGCTGGGTGGCTCCATCCTCCATCCTACTGTGGGTCTCTTCCAAAAGGGGCTTTCCCTGGGTTTCTAAGCTCTTTCCTACCCTCAGCTCACATATGAGCACCATGAAGTTCTGCGACATCTGGGGAATCTGGAGCTCTGAGACTTTGAGGCTGCCCAGGAAAACTGTGACAGCCAGTTCAGCCCTGACCTCCCACTCCCCAGCCCTATGCCTTCAGCATCACCGGCATCCTCCGGAGGCAGGGAGGGAGGCGTGCAGAAACCCAGTGGCTGAGCTTCTGACAGGGGACGTGCAGGGCTGACCATGGTGGGGTTCACCCATGGTTGCGCATGCAGCCTACCAAAGGAACCTGCCTGCCCTCATGTCCTCATGGAAAATGGGTGGGGAAGAGGGAAAATGGGCTGGAAATGAGATGAGGTTTCCACAGGCATTCTGGAACAGTCGATGAAGCCCCAGAGGGCCACAGATCAATGGGCTCTCCCTCCTGGAGTTTAAATCTGCTCTCTCAGAAACCCTCCCAGCAACAATCCCCTCAGTACTTGGTGCTCACCAGAGTTTCACAGCCTCTGAGTGACAGCTTCTGACCCCTTTCCATCATCGACCTGTCTCCCATCTCAGGTCACCAGGCTCCAACAACTGGGGAAAACGAAGCCCAAGAAAACCAAGCCAGGTAACTTGCCATTGCCTATAGGTCCTCGGGGACCTAAACCAATGTTTGTCACAGCTGAGGTCACTCTTCCTTGTGGGATGCAGCTGTCTGCAGAGAAAACCTCAACCCGGGGAGGGGGGAGGTGCTGCTAAGAAAAATGCCCAGGTCATCGTGACCCAGAAGGAAATCCCTCGCCAGCCCTACAGCCTGGGCTGCCACCGACCCTAAGAGCCAACAGCCGCCCAGCTCAGAGGATTTCCCGAAGCGGGGGCTCCCGCTGCCCCCCGCCCGCCCCGGGGGACCCCAGCCCGCGCTGTGGCGGTCAGTGAAGTCCTGGGGCCACCTTGTGGCTAATGGCGCGGATTGCTTTCATTTGCGTCTCCCTCTCCCCACGGCACCAGAAGCCTTGGCCGTAGCGCGGTGCCCACCCGTGTCCGTGTGCGCTTTGGGAAGCCGAGCACCGCCGGCTGCTCGCTCAGCTCTGCCCGGGCTCCGGCTTCCTCGGGCTTTCCTGGGAGCCATCCAGCTTCCCGGGGTTACACGTCCTCTGGCTGCCCTCCTCGGATGCTGGGACTACAGCATGTAGAACACAAGCTCTTTGATACTATTTTTTTTTTTTTTACCCAAACAGCCTGGAAATGAGGGGCCCTGTTTGTTGACATAACATGCAGATCCCGCTTCAACCACACAGCCCTTCTTCCGCACACAGGAAAACCAAAATGTCTGGCTCTAGAGCACCTGGAAGGCAGTCAGCACAAAAAAGACACACCTGCAGAGACAAGGGAGAGTTTCCTGTGATCCTTCACTTGAATGAAGAAAAGGCAAACCCACGAACTTCTCTCAGACCCCGGGAATAGCCCAGTGACTCATCACCCAGATGACTTGTGGCTGGGAGCTGGCACCAGCTCCAGCAGAAGGTGGCATTGCACACTCTGCTTCACCTAGGTACACCAGGCCTAGCACTTACAGGGGCTTCCGAACCAGTGTTCCTTCCTACCCTAACCAAGCCTTCTCTCCATTTGCCACCCTCCCATACCGATGTGCCAGTGCAACAGAGATGCAGACCTGAATGCCCAGCACAGCTCTGCTAACACACATCCCGCCTAACATGCTGTGAGCAAGGGATGGTGGTGAGACAAAACTGAGACAGAGCAGGTCTAGAGAGGAAAACCAAGGATTTAATGGAATGAATGGAGAAGCTCCCAAAGTCCACAGTGGAGCCACACCTCTGAGACTCTCTGACACTCTCCACTCCAGGATCAGTCCTTCCTTTCTGCCCACCAGAAGGCTGGGGATGTTCAGGACAACCGATGCTTGATCTGCCCCTTTAGAGCCCTCTCCAGAGAGAGGATTAAGGTGCATTGCTAACTCCACGCAGACCATCTTCACGGCAGCATCTTCCTCAGCAATTCAAATCTTCCAGGGAAGGGAGCTCAGCCCAGAAATCCCTCTCTCCTTGGTGAGTGAAGAATCCTTGAGTTATCCAACAGGTGGTAAAGGCTGTATAAAAACCATCCTGGCAGGAGGGAGGGAGAGCCACACTGATCCTAGCAATGAGATTCGAGCTCTGTCAACATCAGTAGGCCAGCTCTGGTGGAGGGAGGGGCCTGTCCCGTGCCCGGCCTGGAAGGCAAGTCCTCAAGTGGGCAGGTGAGTTGGCGGAGCCTCTGGAAGGCAAAGGCAGGCATTGAACACAGCTGCAAGGACAAAAAGTGATCTGGGCCCTCCCCTTCCACTCACAGGTACCATGCAGCCAGCCAGGCAGGGCTCAGATCTAGTCCCTAAATGCCAGAGATGTCCCAAATAAGGACAGTCAGCACTTCAGAAACTGAGGCGATAACCTCATCTTTGAAACCATTCATGCCAAGACAAGCACTGAGCACGAGAGACCTCAGACACCATAGGAAAGCTCTGTCCTCCATTTGTTCCAGGCCAGGGCTAGTAAGCAGTCCAAAGAAAGATTGGTGCCCAAGTACCTCCAGATCATCCTCTCCATCAGCACAGACTGCAAAGGGAGAGCCTGTGCACATAGGTTTGGCTTTCACTGGGACAGCAAGTGTGTAAGGGGCTACGTTATACAATATGGTCCTTGCTATGCTCCTGCAGCTGTGCCCACTCCTCCCTGTCCATACTGGACATGAGGATGAGCAGCCCATTGCTGTCACACCGACTCCTGAGCACTTGCAGGATGCAGAGAATGGATGGGATCCTGGGATATCAGGATGTCTGTGAAACCTCCAGTGAGCCACGGCAGGGACAGGATGCCTGTCTGGAGTAAGGTCTGCTTTGCCAGGTCCCTGGCTCTCCCAAGGCACGTTCAGGGCAGCCAGCAATGGGTCACAGCAGTTCCCGGAGCTGGGCAGGCCCAGGCCACTGATACTCAGCTGCTCGCAACACTCATGGAATCTGGAACTTTCTCAGAGCAAGTCCCCAGTCCTCAGTCAAGGGCAGCCTCCAAACTGACTCGAGGCACTGGAGATCATCTTTATCCTCTCCATCTAATGAACTTTTTCATAAGGGTGCTTGCAAAGAGACAGAAGCAATAAAAAAAGGTCACCAAGAGGCAACAGAGAGCTTGGAGCAGCCCTCCAGCCAGGCAGAACTTAATAAAAGCAACAGTCAGTTATAGCAACAGACTCATTCAATATGTTTATTCTAGGCTCCCTGCTAATTAACCTACAACACACAAATGATCCCCCTTCAAGGCTGGACTTCAACACAGAAGCACAGTCCATGCCCTGGTTCCAGAGCACCAGCCTCACCTCTCTGAGGGAGCCTTTGATGGTGGAGAGTTTGTAGACGATCCAGAGAGGGATGCACACCATGGAGGAGAGGGCCAGCAGCCAGCCCAGGGTGTCTCCCCACCATGGATACACATACTTCTTGTTGTAGGTCAGGGGGGTATATTTGATCAGAGAGAACAGGAACGTTGCCTGGCAAGGTGGAAGAGACCAAGAGAAAAAGAGAAAGAAAATCAACACCATTAGCCAAGAGAGGTCTTCCTGATGAGTCCTCACTTGCACAGTCTCATCATAACAAAGAGCTCCCCAGGACAATGGAGGAGACACCAGTCAAGCAAGCTTTGCTGGGACAGCCCCCATGTGCAGCACTGGGCACGGCAGCAAGGAGCTCACCCCACCAGCAGACACCTCTATCATTGCTGAGCTGGGCCCTTCTCCCCATTGTTTAGCCCCACGCCTGCCCCCTAAAGTCACAAACACACAAAACAACAGGCTCCCATAGTACAAGCCACATAATCCCCTATACATATGCACATCCCTCTATATATATAGGTATCTGTATCTCAGAGGCACCCAGATCTGCCCATCTTCCTGCCCACAGCTCCTCTTCCTGTAGGCCCTCACCATGCAAACCGCTGGGGTGATGAAAAGCCAGCAGTATTTGATGATGGGCCATGGCCGGTAGCCGATCATATCTTCAATGTTATCGTAGAAACGCTCAGCACCTGCAGAAATGGGGAAGGATGCCTCGCTGCTACCAGGGAAGGAGGGCAGCAGGGTCTGCATGTCTGGGGTTCTGCTTCAACAGTGTTTGGGCGCTTCCCAAAAGACAAGGCAGTAACCTCAGCATAGCTGACAGCACTGTCAGGGAGCTCACCAGAACTGTGGCCAGCTTCAGTCTTTGTCCTGGACTAACATCCTCTAGCCACAAAACAGCCCAAGTGGATCAGCAGGGCCAGCCCCTCAGCATCTCCCAGGCTAGCACCTGAACCCAGGCTAGGACCTGAACCCAGGTTTTATCCATCCCTTGTGAACATCAAGGCTGAGAGGGGGCTCTCAAAAATGTTTGAGGGTCTCAGACTCCTCTATACACAGGTTGGGAAAAGATTTCCCAGCCAGGTCCAAGTCCTGGAGGAAGGAGGGCCTCAAAAGCAGGGGCACATAGCAACATGCTGGGGATATCTGCCGAGCAGATCCCCCAGGGCATTGCTGTGAGGAAGGCCCCACCAGCTAAGTCCAGGGGCACCAAAGCAAGGGTTTAGAGGTCTACCTTGCAGTGCAAAGCAATTGCTACAATGAGCTACAGAGTGGCATTTTGAGGATGGACTGAGAGCCTGAGAGACCAGAGCTGGGAACCACCCCCCCTCCCAGTTCATACTCACCATAGACCCAAGCGATGCAGAGAGTCTCGAAAATGGCCACAAAGAGCAGGCACATGCCACTGGCAGCATAGTAATCAAAGAGCTGGAAGACATACATCCCACCCTGGGAAGGGCCAAGTGGGCCGTGAGGCGAGGTGGGGAGGGAGAGAGGGGAAAGGAATCAGTCACAGGCAAAAAGCTCCAGCTGGAGCAGGAAGCAAACTCAACATCTTCCCCAGAGTTGGAGGCACCTTTCTCTCTGGGGCAGGGTTTTAGCCAACGGCAAGGGCCACATCCCTTGCGCTCAAGGCCTGATGGAGACATGCAGCAGCCCTACCCTCAGGAGTCTCTGCAACCCTTCATTCCTGGGCTGGGCAGAGGAGGGCAAGTGACTGCCAGAGGTAGTGGGGATATTTTAGGAGAAGACAAAAACAAAGCAAGGCTTGTAGCTGGAAGTGAGGGTGGAAACCCCCTTAAGAGAGACACAATGCATATGATTTTCTTTATTCTCCTAATTTGGTGAGGGAAGTAGCTGTGCATGCAGTTTTCCATGCATGTGTTGCTGTGGGTCTAGAGGCTGGCAGCCTGACTGTTTCACTGCCCAGGTCTGCAAGGCTGTCTACAAAACAGGCCTGCAGGTAAGCCCAGGCACAAAACTGCAGGTGCAACATCCAAGGCAGCTTTTTCAAAATTATGTCCAAATGAAAACAGAAGATGCAAAGAGCATCATGGCAGCATCAATCCACACACACATACTGCTAGAAGGAGTTAAAGGTTTTAAACCATAACAGTTTAACTCCCAGGCAATTAATCACAACAAGGGGAATATGTAGGAAATCATTGTAATAGATACAGGGTGCACTCAGACCCACCAAGTTTCTTTACACCGAGTGTTCATGTAGCTCCATCCAGGAGGAAAAAGGACAAAGGCACTTCCCTCACCATGCAGCAGGCTACAGATGTAAAGGTTTGTCTCGTGTAAAGATAAATCTATACGTTAAATATGGGCTGTTCAGAGCTCCAATTATCTGTCTTGGCAGGAGAAGTGTCAGGACTGTGACTGGCACAAGGGGTGAGGGCTGGAAGGGAAAATGCAAAAGCCACGGGAAGGGAAGGGCAGTCTCCACCAGCACTGTGCAGCAGGACGGGCCTCACCAGCAAGCTCTTGACCCCAGCACGGACCCCACCACCTGCCAGGCCCCCCTCTGCCAGAGGGGCACTCAGACCCAGCAAGCACCACACAGGTGGTCTGAGCCCAAAATACCTCTGTGAGCATCACCAACCCGACCAGATAGGAGAGGATGGAGACCAGCAGGATAAGGGTCTCCCGGCGGTTCTTCTTGCGGAAGATGGTGGGGTACATGTCCACAAGAGCTGTGACAAGGCTCTCCACGCAGACAAACTGCAAAGAGCAGAGATCCCATCTCTGTCAGCCCATCCTGACCAGCTCCCAAGCCCTGCTGCCCCCCACTCAGCCAGGTTCAAGCCTGTCCCAAAGGGATGGTGACTTTTGTCTGGCAGAAGATCATCCTGCACCTGCGCCTTTACCTGACTGTCCAGTCCCAGCAAAACAACCATCAGGAAGAAGAAGCATGCCCAGAGCGGTGAGAAGGGCAGCATGACCACAGCCCGAGGGTAGGCGATGAATGCCAGGCCAGGCCCTGCGGGGAGAAGGGCTTTCAGAGCGGGCAGCAGCATAGCAGCAGCACAGCACAGCTGGTGCAGACCCACCTGAGGCAGCCACCTGGCCAAGACACAGCCTGCAGCCATGCAGCCTCTCCAGTTATAACAGCACCGTGCATGAAACCCAGGATGAAACCCAGGCTCCTCGATGGGTGGAGGAGCCCAGGCAGAAAGGAGGGAAAGGTGACACAGCAAGCTCCAGCTGCATTGCTGTCACGAGGGCTGGGAGTCAGGGAAAGCCTCTAAGCCCAGCAGGGCAAAACACAAGTCTGGGTATATGCCATGCAGGCACTTCACATACACCCCCCACCCCTACCCCCCCCGCCCCGAGAGACAGCAGCTGTCTAACCCTAACCCTTACAGGCAGCTTGTATCAACCTCAGGACGTGGACATTGCATCTTAATATTTCATGAGCATGCATTTTTTTCTCCCTGGTTTTTGGAGGCAGAAAGCAGAGCTGCCCACGAGGATGGGAACCTGTAGCTGCAATATTGTTTGTCCCAGGATGGGTATCCTGTGGGCATGCACCCCTTGCTGAGGGGGGACAAACAGCAGCACCCCCATAACCCCATCCCACCTCAGCCCCGCTCACCTGACTCAGCCACCTCGGCGATGGGCACGCCCTGCTCCCCTGCCATGAAGCCGAGGATGGAGAAGATGGCAAAACCAGCCACAAAGCTGGTGCCACTGTTGAGGAAGCAGAGGGCCACGCAGTCCCTAGGAGAAGGGGACACAGCATCAGCCAGGTGGGGGTCCAGGTATGACCCACACCCCATGGCAGTCCCCCAGCGCAGTACCCGCTCTCCCACCCCAGTCACTGTGCCCACAGCAGGCCCTCTCTCCCAGCACCTCCACAGCTCAGCTCAGCACCAGGACATGCAGGATGCCCCAGGGTGGGAAACACATCAGGACCTCCCCCAGGGAAAGCCTTCTTCACTGACAGCATAAAGATGCATTCCTCACCTAAGCTCCTCACTCATGAGACAATGTTGCTACACATCTAAATGCCTGATTTTTTCTTTTTAACTCTCTCTCCCCTGGTTCCTCCTGTAGCAGAAAGTACCAGAGATTATTTTTGTCTAAGAAGGGGGCATGGTCTTTTTCCTTAATATATTTCTCAGACCAGTTACAATCTTCTTGGTTCTCAGCACTACTAGATATCTCCCGGTCCTTACACTATGAGAAAAAGATGAACAGAGCCATCCAATTTATTTTCTCTGATTTATTCCCTTTTGTCTCTGCTTCATCTCATTCTCATCCATCTACTCTTTAAACTAAACATCTCTTATCTAATTCCTTTTCACACTCCAGTCTCCTTAGTCCTTTTGTGACTGCAATGCTGGAGACAACAGTAACATTTGCAGCATCTTTCCAAGATATTCTGAACCAAACTGAATGCACCCCTTCTGGCATTTCATGACCCACTTTGACTTTATTAAATGCTACTCTGCAAATCCAGCATGATTTTCTGTATCAGACTTTAGGTATCTAGCATTCTGGGGGCTTCATGCTCCTCCCTGCACAGAGTCTGCAACTATTTCTAGAGAGAAAATACAGTTCACACAGAGCCCCTACGCCATACAAATTCAGATATTCCTTCCAAAATACATCTCTTTGCATATCAAGGACTGTACAGCACCCAACACCATTTCTCTGTTTTGCACCTGGTTTCTAAGGCAGAAGAGACTGAAAGAGGCCTGCAGGGTGAGTCCCCATGAATCTACCAGCTGATAAGGAGGGTAACACTCTGCCAAGCTCAGCTAACTCAGTGGGAAGCCCAGGTCAGAACCTCGGTTTTCCATTTGCTATAAACCGCCTGCTCTCAACTCAAATTATATTATCAGTAATTTTATACAAATTTCCATTTATTTCAAATAGTTCCTCTCCCTTCCCAGTGTTTCTCCCTCTTTCCCCTAGATGTACACATGACAGGTAAAACCCTCCTTGGAAAGGCATGGGCTAGGAGGTGCTCTCCAGTCACCTGGCAGGTGGAAAGGGATGTCATGGTGGAGCGTAACCTGCAGGGAATGGCCAGAGCAAAGAGGTGTCTCAAAATTTTCACCTGAAAGGGAGCAAGAGAGCCCTGATGATATCCCTTGCTGTCCCAGAAAACAAGAAATGCTCTGTTCCATTTGGTGCCATAGGAACAATGGTCCCACCTGCCCACATCCTCTTCCAGGTCACCAAAGGTTACACCTGGCCTGGGATAACTGAGTGGGGCACCATGCTGGTGTTCTTCTGCCCTGTTAAAGCCTGGTCCTGTCTTCCTACACACACCAAGGCTGCAGAGCACAGAACCAACTCATTAAAACCGGGTCCATGACTGGGAACAGGCTGTTCAGATGCCTGACACCAAAACTAAGAACAATTTCCCTAGCAAAGCCAAATAACATAAAGAGGTTTTGTGCAAGCAGATGTCTCTCCCCTTTCTATAACATCTCCCAGCTGCAGCTACAGAAGCGCTTTACAACTTGCTGCTAAGGGGCCCCTGTCATCATCTCTGTATTACACATCCAAGCTGGAGATGCAGAGGGCTAGTGCCCAAGGACATGCAGCAGGCCAAAGCCAAATCCATTATCTCTTCTTTTCCCAGAGGTTTTTCTCTCAAAACTGCATCTGGGAGAAGGGACATGAAAAGGAAGAGGAGTCCCACCCCAGCTGCTGTTGGAGAGGCATCCCTACAGCAGGAGTGAACTTTTAAGGTGAAGAGAGAGAAAGATGCCAAGCAAGGACTGTGTAGCCAGTGGTCTGTCTGGACCTTCCATGGCAACAGCCACAATTTCGAATTTAAAAGGTGGGTCAAGAACCCAGTGCCAGAAGCAACACAGTCAGCAGAGAAAGGGTGGGAAGAGAGGTGGGTAGTTTTACCTAGAGGTGGCCTCTCCCATTCAAACTAGCCTTTTATCCCTGGGGATGCAGCACCAGATGCTGGATACATCTACAGCAAAATGAATTTCTTTTCTCCTAATCACTTCAACTTAACAGCCTGATTCTGTTTGGCAACGTGGCCCATCTCTGTTCAAAGGCAGTCCAGCACAGGAAGAGTACTCAAGAAACAGAAGTCATAACTGCAGGTGTATATGTAGGCCATAGATAGCACGTAGGAACCCAGAGCACTGACAACTGTGCAAGGCACTAGGTCCAAATGAACCTAGGAAGACAAATCACAAGGTGAAAAGACCCCAGTCTAGAGCCGTTAGATCTCACAGCTCTGCTTCCCCTATGGCTACTCATGTACCCATGTAATAGAGGAGAGTGTCGTGTGGGCTGGGATCGCAAAACTGATGAAGAGGATCGGGCTTTGCTGGGTGTCAGCTGGTGTGGAAGAGGGGATTTGTCACCCATGACGTGGACAGAAAGTTCCCTTGGGTAGAAGGCACAGAGAGCTGGATTTGGGGAGACAACACCTGGAAAGAGTTTTCTTATGCCTTGAGTAGAAACAGAAAACATGACACTTCAGAAGGCCAGTAGCCTCCAGCAGTTCACCAGTCTATATACACTGATGTTCAGGGAGGGGAAGGCTCTAGGCAGCAGAGCCGTGCTCCAGTTACCTGTAGCAGTTGTTATGGTATTTGTTATAGCTGCCCAGAGCTGTCAGGCATCCCAGACAAATTGCATACGAAAAGAAGATTTGAGTGCCTGCGTCCATCCAGACCTGCAAGGGAGATGCAAACATAGGTGAGAAGACAAAGCCAGCACAGAGCTCAGACGCTGCATGGACGCGGAGAGGCAGAGCCTCAGGGGCTGCCATAACCAGCAGAAAGGCCAGTTATTGGGAAGTCGGCAATACCCAGGACTTAGATAATCCTTTTCCAGGGGCAGGTTATACAGTGCCAAGAATTACAGTGCTCAGTGAGGCACCCAGGGGGTGCTAAGAGTGCCAAAGGGAAGGAATGAACTGGGAGCCTTGCAAACCCACAGCACGTATGGCTCTTCATCATCATATCTTTCTTCCTTGGACAAATCTGCAGAACCCTGTGACTCCCAGAGCCTTCCAGCAGCAAGAGACTGAATGAACACTCCACAAGAGCTAAAGGAGCCCTCTGCTAGCAGAGGAGGGTGACTTGATTCGGGCAAGCCTGGTCTCCCACCGGGTGGCACCGTGTGGTGATTTAAGCCCAGCCAGCAACTAAGCACCATACAGCCACTCACTCCCCTCCCTCACAGCGGGATGGGGGGAAGAACAAAAAAAAACCAAAACAAACAAACAAAAAAAACCCACAGAGTAAAACTCATGGGTTGAGAAAAAGAACAGTTTAATAATTAAAATAAAATATAACAACAGTAATATTATAATAATAATGAAAAGGAATATAACAGAGAGAAATAAAACCCAAGAAAAGACAAGTGATGCACAATGCAATTGCTCACCACCTGCTGACTGATGCCCAAGCAGCAATACATCCCTCTCGGCCCACTCCCCCAAGTTTACATACTAAGAATGATGTTCTATGGTATAGAATACCCCTTTGGCTAGTTCAGGTCAGCTGTCCTGGCCACGCTCCTTCCCAGCTTCTTGTGCACCTGCTCGCTGGTAGAGCATGGAGAAACTGAAAAATCCTTAACTTATCCTAAGTGCTACTTAGCAATAACTGAAACATCAGTGTGTTATCAACATTATTCTCATACTAAGTCCAAAAAACAGCACTGTACCAGCTGCTAGGAATAAAATTAACTCTATCCCAGCTGAAACCAGGACACACAGGTACATATAGCTTCTGGTGGTGGCCCTTCTCTCCAAGACCTAATTTAAAGGCTCCAAAAAGAGAAAATGAACTGGGGAGGAGAGGAGTACTAGGAATGGAGTTGTTTACAAAAGACAGCTCCTAAAAGAAAATACAAGAACGCTGTTAGTCTCACGAGGCCTCTTTGAACTCCACTTTGCTCTCACTGTCAATAACATGTCCCAGTGCTCCAAGGCTGACATTTGTCAATGCCAAATTTGATCTGAAAGCCAAGCTGTGTGCAGTCACCAATGCAAGCACTGCCACTGCCTTCTGCAGAGAACAGCAAAAGCAGGAACCAACAGTGAGGAATGAAGCAATGACAAAGATTATTAATTAAACCCTCTGTTTTCTAAGAACTTTCTTCCTAAGGGGTTTATAAAATAGAGATAAGACAATCATTTAACCCATGCTGAAGGGTAGCCACATTCTAGAGACAAAAGAGGAACTGTCACGAAAGAAAAGCGGGAGAAAAGTATTACTGGGACAACTTAAATGAGGAAAGTCTGCATTTGGCTATACTCTTCTTCCGCAGGGTAGCAGTGCTGGTGAGCCCTCAAACACCAGCCTTGCCCCAGGATTCCCTCTGGGAAGAACAGAAGTCAATGGAAAGCATCAGAGCAGTTCTAATGACTCTGAATCACACTTGTACCTGTCAGCCAAGACCTCATGTCCTGAGGCAACGGTCAGCTGGGGAGGACCTGCCCATCCACCCCCATTGCTCAGGGCTCTCACCAATGCATGGTGCTGCCTCTCCTCTTCTACACTGGCCAAAAAGCAACCATGTGGTAAAAGGTTTTGTTTCATATTTACCTCTTCTCCTTCCTAGGCTGATGAGCCTTACAAAGGGATGTTACAATCCCATTAGCTGTAATTTTCTGGAGGAAATTCTGGCTTTAGCTCCATGGACAGCTGCACAGAATGAATCCTCTCCCTGCCCACTGCTGCAAGACCCAGCAGTGCAGTCCGCGGGGAGGCAAAAGTGCTGCTGGGGCTGGATTTGGTGAAACTGCTCTCCCTGACTGTCCTGCAAGAAACTCAGCTAATGTTCAGCCCCACCACCTCCTCTTTGGTCCATGGAAACCCTGTTCACAATTTCACAGGGAGTCAGATCAAATCTCTGATTTGTAGAATGGGAAGGGACAGATGATGAGGTGGGACTGGGACAGCTAATTCAAGGCACTGGGACATTGAAAAAGTAACTGGCCTCAGTGCATTTTACTCTTTTTGGAGGAGCTACATGGGGACGTGGGTTTAGAGAGCAGGGTATTCATTTATTTTTGCATTTCAAAAAGATTAGAAAAGAAAAATCAAAGCCCTTTCTATAATTGATTCCTAAAACATCACTCTGCTTGTGGGCAGTAAGGGCACAGCCTTCACTAATCAGCTAGTTTTTAGACACAGTAAGGCACTGAGGTGAGCTGGACCAGCTGAAACCTTTGCATCAATAATTTGCATCTTTGCACAGATCAGGGTGAAATGTTTTGTTAAATTCATTTTTTATTTTGCTGTTCATTGCTAGAGCTTTGGTTTTTCATCAAAGTTGAGCTCAAATCACACCCTCTCATGGGTTTCGGAGCCCTTGTAGTTCAATTTGTCAAGATAACAAGTCTTTTACCATCTAACTGTCAACCCCCGTGCTTGCCATAACATTGGACCCAGTTGACCAGTTTCAACCACATTTAACAGTTGGTAGAAACCTCAAGGATATCAACTATCTATGAATTTCACATCACCCAGGGAACAGGAAAAAGACAGGAACTCAGCATCCCCACTGCGTGGAAAGCTACAGGGAGGAAGAGTCAACCAGTGTTAAATATCAGATAAATCACACAAGCAAGAGGCATGAGAAATATCCCAAGGGCAGGAAAAGAACTGGTGCTTTACCAGCCATGATAGAAGACAAATATCAAGACACCAAGCTTCATTAGCTCTGTGGCTTATGAAGTGGCTCATTTCTAAAACCCAATGATACCCTTGACTGTGTAGCAGAGACCAGCGCGGGGTCTATGGGCTCCTTGCTCCACTGCCTGCTCTGCCCAACACAACACCCATGGGGTGCACACTGGGCTGTGTGGGAACCCAGCCCCAAAGGGCTGTATTCTTTAGGAAATAAAGGACCTGCCTTAGCATATGCTCCCATTTGAAGCAAGGCAGCCCGTGCCTGAAACTGTAAATAAAGCTAAGCTTGGCTTGCAGAGCTTATGATCCTACTTAGTTAGCATGACTGTGAGCACCAGCTCAGGCAGCACACACTTTATTTCTCATTTTATAAAGTTACTGCAGCTCTTGGGCCAAAGACCAAGCCACATTTGTGCCCTTCACAGTCCCCTGGCAGTTCCCAAATTGTTTGGGGATCAATGGACTGCAACAAGACTGATGGTGTGGGTGCTCCTGACAGAGCCAAGCAGTGACAGCGAGTCCCAGAACTGCAGAACCACTGGGGTCGGAAGGGACCTTAGCCCGTCTGTGGTCCAGCTTCCTCCTCAAGCCTCTCACGAGAGTCACCATGGTCCTCCCAGCCCCATGGGCTCACAGGGGCTACACAGATCACTCGCTTAGAAAACAGCAACCCAAATCTTCCCTCCCCAACCTGCTGCCTGTGCTCATTCCTCTCCCTGCAGTGACTCAGAGAAATGTTTTTTTTCAGTCCTTCCAAGACCCTCCTTTCCCTCCTGTGCTGCTGATCAACAGCCTCTCATTATTTTAATATTTCCACTTTGACTAAAAGGGCTTGCTGGGGTCAGGTAGAGCTCTCTTTCCCCGGCAGATAAAAGCATGCTGCTGTTCTCTAGCTGCTGCTTCCAAAGAGACTGGTAAAGTTTATCTCGTTCAGATTTTGTTGGCACATAGGCAGCACGGGTATTTTGATTTGATTGTTGTCTGCAGTTTTCTAAGCCATCCACTTTATTTAATTCATAATTCAATTTCCTTGAACATGTTGTTCACTCCAGTTTGTAATAACCTCCTACTCTCTGTTTTTAGCCAAAGCATTCGCACCTGAGCTGCAGTTATCCAAGATGGTTATGGCCTATAAGAGGACATACTCTTTTGGCCCTTAATTTTTTCAGCAATATTTGCTTTATTACATGTACTGGAATTTAATAGCCCCCTGTTCTGAAGCAGATCCTTCCTTAGGAAGATCACAAAGCACTTACTTACAAATAACAGTAAACACCATTTTCAAGCAAAATGTTATTGAAACCCAGTGCATGTCATACATCAAATACAGGTGTCACACTGAGAAGTGCCAAACTGTGCCCATCATGAAGCAGAGATGATACAGCATGGCATGGGTACATGCTGCGTGGAGGGTCACGCTTGGTGTAATGCAGAGCAGAGAGGAAAAACCACCCAAGTCTTGAGCTGCAGTTCAACCAGCATTTCTTTTGCTCCCAGCATCACAGCTCAGGAGTCAGCCTGTGGCGCTGGTGTTACCCATCAGCCACCCACTGCACCATGCAAACACATCTCTTCAGCCCAGCCTTAAAAAGGGAGATCTTGATTCCTGAGATTTCACCTCAAGACACCCAGGGCACCATTTCCAGATTATTGCCTTTCTCCCTTCATTCAGGACTGGCCCACAGGCCTCAGCCCAAAGACCCAGTCCATGTCCCGCAGCACTGCAGTGGTGCAGGGCTGTGCAGCCCTGGGGCCCTTCTGCAAAGAGTCCACCACCGTGCTGCACAGCCCAGGCCAACACTTTCCCTCATCCTCATTTACACCAGGAGAGAGGAGGCAGGGCCTCCTCTTGGAGTCACTGCCATTTCTGTAAAGCATTCCTGGTCCTTCTGCCCACCCTACGCTCAGCCAAGCATCACGTTCCCAGTCCTTCTGCCCTCCCTACATGTAGCCAAGCATCATATTCCCAGCCCCAAGCCCCAGCTGCTTGGAAAATACATCCTTGGTCTCCTTGGGAGTGGAGGACTGGGGCTTTGTTCCCTGGTTAATCTCCCTGTGCCAGCACTTAAGGCCCCGCAATGCCCTGCCAGAGACCACCAAACTCATGCAACCCCCACACCTCGGGACCCACAGGGATGTTTTACACCCAGGAGGGCCCACCCACTGCTGGGGTTTCTTTAAACAGTGCAAGAAAACAAACAGGTTTCTGGTTCATCCTGAGGAGCATAGCTGCCTGACCCAGAGTGGTGCAGAAGGGCAAGGGATGCTCCAAGGGATGCCCCTTGCTGCTTGGGAAGCTGGGCTTTATGGTCCACCCTGCCTTGCTGCTTGTGGGTGGACAGAAAGATGGCTTTATTCCTTCCTGCTATGTCAGCGCTGAGATCAGACTCAGCAGGGCTGCGTGGCTGCAGCCAGCCAACCACCTGGGTCCCATACCGGTAGGACTGACAAGAGGCGTGGGAGGAGGAGGAGGAGGAGGAGAAGGAGGAGGAGGAAGACCCACAAGGTAAATACAGCTGTGGTTCATCCCACGTGGATGCATTGCTCCAGCAAGGCGTAGGAGAGGACGCCAGCCCCAAGCCCCTCCAGCACGCTGCGGGAGCCTCAAGGTCTCCCTCCCTGCTGCCCCGTACCTGCCCTCTAAACCCCAGGAAGGGTGAGCAGTGGTGCTTAGGCTCCCAGACCCTCTGCTGGGGCCAGGGGGCACAGGGTCCTGGGCCAGGGAGTGAGGGCACATGGTGGGAGCGAGCGTACAGTGCCAGCGGCAGCCCCTCCAGCACACGTGTCCACGCACAGGCGCAGCGGGTCACCCTCCGGCACGATAACAAACACATTTGCCTTCAGAAAGGGGAAGCGGGGGGCCGGCAACAGCACAAACCGAGTGCACAGGGTCAAGTTAAAGGCTTGCTGTGAAAAAAATAAATAAGGGGAACAAATAATATTTAACAGGCCCGCAGTCACCCTCCCCTCTTGCTGGGAAGCAGCAGCTTTCGCTGGCCATGGAGCAGCAGCAGGAGGGGCCTGAATTTGGAGAGGTTCTGGGGGCTCTGACCCCTTCCCCAGCATGGCTTTGGGGGCCCATGGTTAACCCAGCAGGTCACAGCCCTGCAAGATGCACGAACCTCCAGTCCAACCTGTGGTGGTCCGAGGGGATTATCCTCAGTGCAGCCTCTGCAGCAAGAGCTGCTTGCAAACTGTGAGCTGGACCCCAGCAGCCTCTCTCTCCAGCCACAGGCACAGTGGACAGCCCCCCAAAGAGCAGGGGGCATCTTCATCTCTTGCCTCCCCATCCTGCTGCATCCATCAGAAAGCAGGAGCCAGTGGAGACTTTGCAGGGGTGAACTGCTCCAAAAAGCAACCGCCAGGGAAATGGGTGAAAGAAAATGAGGGGGGTGCAAGGAAGGTTACTGGAAAAGTAGCACAGATGAGAGAGGGAGACACAAGGAGAAGCAGAGCTTGGATGAAGGTGATGCTCTGAATTTAGCTGCACAGAGCAAGTCAGGGTGTCCCGGCATGGTGCTGTGCAGTGTCCAGTGTGGCAGTGGGGACTGCTTACAGGGTGTCCACAGAACTGCAGGTCCTCTGATGGTCCTCGGCACTGCCAGCACTTCCCTGCCCCCAGAACCAGGGGCACAGTCCCCCCTGGGCCCTTCAGCATGTCTGGGCCAGATGGAAAGCAGCTCGTCACAGAAAGTTTTTTTCTTTATATAAAGAGTGGATAAAGTATAAGGACATACAGCAAGGTGGTGGGTTTTCTGAAAATTTCAAGAGGAAGACAAGAGTGGGAGGTTTTGAGAAACATTTGCTGTTTTTCCAGAGAGGGATATGCTCAGAGGCTGCTGAATTTAACTCCTTCTCCATTCTCACTCATTAAATCTAATGAAATTTAGCTAAAATCACTTCAGACTTGATACCAGAGTGAAAGGAGACCATTACATTTCTTCCTTTTAAAGCAAACCCAAACACACAGCTGGCACTTTCTGCATCAAACCCATCATTCTTCTCTTTAAATCTGTCTATTAAAACATCAAGAGACAGAGAGCCTGCCAGTGCCTGAGAAAAGTTCTTCTAATGAGAAGTTTCCCACACTTAAACCTTATTTCTACTCTGAATTCCTCTTGTTTCAGCTTCCTGCTAGTGGATCACACTGTGCATCCCTCTCCTTAATCACATCCATAAATTCCCAGTGTTATCTATGGAAATAAACAATTGATAAAATTGCCACAAAGATAATTGCAAAGGGTGGAGGGATCAAAAGTGGAAATGATGAACAACCCCAAGACACCCTTTCAGTTAAAACACCACCCATACTATGAAATAAGTAGGAAACTTCTGGAACACAGAAATTGTGATCAAGGAGGGGGAAAAAGATTTGGCCCTAGCAACGGCTGGTATGCTAACATCATAATACTAGATATTATACAAATAAAAAACAAACCATGGGGTTGCTTTTTTGGATTTGTTCATTTGGGGGCATGCAGTTCAAAACAGATGATCTCTTTGGCAGTTTTGCTATTATCTGCTTGCATTTGAGCAGAACTGGACTTCAGTATTCAAAACTTCTGTTTGGCAGTTTCTATGTATAGTCTGATCTACCTATCAAATGCATTTTATTTACCATTTTAATTATAAGAATTTCATAGGTTTATAAAATGAAGGTGCAGGAAGATTTAGGGCACTGTAGCCTTCATGGCCAGAAGGGACCACCATCAATCAGCTAGCCTGAGCTCTTGTAGGCAGGATTTTCCAGTTCTGTCCAAGGTCATTTGGCAGGTGAAAAGAATGATTTCCACACACCAGTCTGATATTCTGACACTTAATCACATCTCAGCTGCTGCTGCTCCCCTGGTAGAATCTGCTAAATAATTCATCCCCTCTTTTCACCTAGATTTTCATATACTTTAAAGGAGTTTTGATTTTGTCTCCTTGTATATTGTTTGCCCTTTGTTTAAACCTCCCCTTGAGATGCCTTAGGCTCAGACTGGAGAGGGTATTCCTGAATTTTTCTTCTATTTCCAGAGTCCCTTCCCAGGCACTAAAGAATCTTCCATTTTTCCAGGCAGTGCAGGATTGTGGGTAAACAATTACAGTTTGCTGTCCTCTGAGCACAAATCAATTATAATTGACTTGGCCCCCATGGGCTGGCAGGACTCATGGTGTCCCTGCACAGAGAGGGGGCACAGCAGCAGCCGTGTGGGGCTTGGGGCACTAACCCTTTCCTTCCCTCTCTAACAGGAAAACAAAGAGAAACCTCAAGCCCTGCTACAGGGTTCAGTAGAACGGCTAAAGCTTGCTGGAAGAAGGCAACCACTGCTCCCGACTACTGCTTTTCTCCCACAGAAGTGAAGCATTCATTGGGGAATGATGGAGTCAGGGAGGGAGGAGCAAGGATAAGCCATCCTCTTGCTCTGAAGGGTTATTCTGCCCTGACACCAGCACATAGGCATTTTCCAGGCTGGAAGGAAGCTGTGCTTCTAAAGCTCAGGCTGTAATTGGAAAAGTTTGCCAGGACAGACCTAATGAGGACACAGCTAGTACCAGCAAAACCATGCCACACCTGAAGTGCTTTAATTCAGTCCCCTGGGCAAAACAGCCACAGTAATAACAGGACTTTTCAGAAGTGAATGAACAGCATTCGAAAACGTTATTTCATTTCAGAAGTCTCTTGCACTTCGTCAGCACAAATGGAGTCACAAACACTGCAGACACAGATTTGTCCTCACTCCCTTCCAAGCCTTGCTGCACCTTCACACAGAGGTAGCAGCTGTCCTACCCACCTCCTGCCCACAGCAAAACCCAGAGAGCAAGAAAGCAGCCGGCACTGTAAAACAAGGCTTTTCACCCCCTGCTCAGGCACAGCCTTGACCAGAGAGCGGCTTCCAGAAAGCTGAACAGGAACTCCGAGTCCTTCCCATGATAAAAAACAGACTGCCTGGAGCTGGAAACCAGACACTCGTGTTTAGCTCCTCAGATCGGAAACCATAAGTCAAATTGACTTGCATAGAGCCACACTGCATCAGTGGCACAGGCAGGACCCGGGGGTGCCCTGCAGCCCCTGACACACTGCCACCCCACCCAGAGGGAACAGGGATCCCCTCTCCTCCATCGCAGAGGGCAGGATCAGCCGGAGCTGTTCCTCCCCCAGTACTTATGCCCCCATTCGCAAATTAATAACCAAGGCAGCTCTGGGGCTAGACCAGAAAGAGTTAATGGGGTTACAAAGGGTTTTGCTGGCCTATTTTCCAGGCAGGCACCCTTTAATCTCCTTTGGAAACACCTTCACACAAAGGCTGGTACAGCAGCTCAGCTGGAGCCAGGATTTAACGTGGAAGAACTTGTCCCAAAGAGATTAAAAGCAGCAGTCGGGCGCTGACCCTCCCGTCAGACAGGCAGGAATTTTTTCACTGCAGATGGGGAGGCAAAAAGGGCGGCTGTGTCCTGGGGACTGCTGCAGCATGCCACGGCTCCCGCCATCCGTACACCCGTCATGCTTCCCAGGGAAGCTGGAGCAAGCACGCCAGGAGCAGGGCTCGTCCCTGCAAGCTGCCAGCACAGTGCACCGGCTGCCTCCACAGCAGAGGAGTCTCCCCGAGAAAGAGGGAGGACAGATGACACCACTTGTGATGAAGGGTTAAATCCCACTCCCATACCCCTGAGCAACTCAGACTCAACTCAGTCTAGAAAATACAGGTAACAACACAGGTGAAGACCGAGGGCAAGAGAGCACAGGGACATCAAGAGTATGCACAAATATTACAGCCCTGCCTTATGCCCACAGAGGGGGGAAAAGAGGAGACAAAGAAGAAATTGGAAGAAAGTGGGAAAAGTATGGAGACAGGACAGCCACAGGTATCCATGCAAGCACAGCTCAGCCATTTGGTTCCCCCTCCACCTTACCTGGGGGTCCCCAAGGCGACTGAGGTCTGGATAAAGGTAAAACAGGATTCCCTGGGATGCCCCTGGCAGGGAGACTCCTCTGATCAGCAGAACCACCAGCATGAGGTATGGGAACGTGGCCGTGAAATACACCACCTGGAAGGAGGACAAAGGGAAAAGTGTGAGTGAGCAGCACGGGCCAGAGCACACGGCGTCGGCTGGCAGCACAGCACCGACCCCTGGGCTGGGGAAGATGGGCAACAGCAGGGGATGGGTCAGGCTGCCTTGCCAAGCACCTTGCTGTCACCTGCAGCAGAAAGAAATGCCTTTTAAAATGTGCCCAGGAAAACTGTGACATGCCATGGTGCATCTGGAGACAGAGAAAACTTTCCTAGTCCTAAAAGCAATCCAGACCCTTAACCAGGCTGTCGCCAGGTTGGAGTCAGAGTAGCTCTACTGAAGCCAGCAGTGTAATACCTATGTGCATCAGAGAAGGAGCTGACCCCACTATCCATCTGCACATCCCTAGCCCAAATAGAGGTCTGACTCACACATAGAAAGTCTCTTTTCCACAGCATCTAGTGGCAAGGGTGAAGGGGTGTGCAGATAAGCGATACACGTGATTGTTACCGAAGGACCACCAGGAACAACACTGGGCATCCCCCACTCAGGGCTGGCACTGGTGACTGGCTTGTGCCCACCACTCCCCGCTGCAGTGGCTCACAGCTGCTGCCTCAGATTGACCCCTGTTCAAATACCCAACATAGGCACTTCAGGCAGAGCAGGGCAGAATGTCTCAGACTTGCCACCAAGGATGCAGACCCGAACAGGACCTGTGTCCTCTTGCTTTTTATGCCCCTAGTCCCATGAGCAATGCAGATGTACTCAGGTAGGGTTGAAATCCCTTCCTTTACAAAGGAGCCATGTCCCCTGGGGGAATGCTGCAGGCCAGTATCAGCTAATCCTTTCAGGGACTCCACATCTGGTAAATATAGCACTCAATTTGGGGATTACCAAGGTACTTTCAGGACTGTTCATGCTAATTGCTGTAGCATGCCACAACAACAACATGTTGTAGTCTGTGTTTCCTGCACAAACTCAAATCAAGGGCTCATGCAGCACCCCCAGCAATTCAAGTAGTGTCATTAATCCCTTTGTATTGCCCCCACACCTTCAAGACTTATTGACCACCTTGAAAAAAAATATCGTTCTGTCTGTTGTATCATGCTAGGCCAAAAAAGAAATGTTGCTCCTTCAGGTTTTTGCTGTGTGGATGTACTAAGCGAGGATTTGCATCAGCATGCTTCACCTGCATGCTACCCTACAGCTCTTCTCAGCTTTGGCAGTCACGTACCAGAGAGCTAAAGCTCATCTCTGGAGGAACCGCAAAATGTAATGATGTGAAATGATCTACTTCTCACACCTGCTCATCCATCCAGAATGAGTTGTTTCCAAATCCACCCAAAGCCCACCATCCCTGCGTGGGGGTCGCAGGCTCGGCCACAGCTAGAGCAGTTTCTGCATTAGAGGGGTTCCTACTAAGAACGAGTGCATGATTTCCCTGGACAGTATGACCACTTTCACTTTCTGCCCTGGGTAGTCCTTATGATCTGAATAGTGATTCAAAAAGAGATTATTTTTCTGGATCACCTCAGATGTACTCCATCTGAATAAAGCAACACCCAAAGCACCTGGCACTGCAACACAAGCCCTCCTCTAAGTCAGGATACACTCTTCAGTGATTCAGTTTTGTAATGCAGAAGGACAGAAGGATTTGAGATATCCCATCCTTGAAAAACCACACTACTAGATCATTATCTCCATCCGCAGCTCCAGGTTTTCTATGCATTTCATGTGCCCTGCTCTATATATCACAGCAGTCTTGCATAATGCCACAGAGGTCGGTGAAAAACACCTCCTTGCTGGGGATCATGATTGCCTGAGATGTCTGTGTGAGCAGATCCATCCCTGTCCCTCTGAATCTGCATCCTGAGCGTTGAAGGAACCCAGGAACAGCATCCTTCAACTCAGGCAAACACCATCACTCATTTCATTCTCAAATTTTCAAGGAGTCTCTGATTTAGAGATTTTCAGTGACAGTTAATCAAATCTGCAGGTCCTGCGAGTTTACCAATCATCCCTGTATTTACCACACAACCAAATTTTTCCTTCAGGAAATTATAAGATGCAAGATTAATCTTTCTTAGCTCATGAAAGCAAGGTTGAAAATAAAAATCCTAAAAACAATCCATTGCCTTTGAACCCTAGTACACGTTCTTCCAGGATGCCAGGTTGCACATTCTTGGCTGGATCTCTAATTAACGTAAGTTTTAGGAGCTCAGAATACAGACTGGTAGTTGTCTGGCATATGATTTGGATTCACATTTTGGTAACATCCTATGTGCTTTACAGCCTGCACAAACTATCGTGTTAGGCTTTTCACTCAACAGTCACTCACATCTGCACTGAGACCAGAGACCTGAACTTGGAGAATGTTTTGCTGGATTAAGAGTGCTAAACTTTTATCTAACAACAGGAACATCTGGATCCAATGAGATATTACTCAGTGCTTGGCTCAGACCCAACCTTTTTATTTCTGGGGCATTGTTAGCACTAGCTACATCACTAGGAACCTTGCCGGGATCAGTGTGATCATTCTGTCACATGCTGGCCAACAACATCTAGGGTTTTATTTGAATCTGATCCACATGCCTCGGCAAAGTGGTTCCATCTGTGACAACCTCCTGCATCTGTGAGTGCTCCTCGGGAACGGGCAGTCCCCACGTCAGAGGATGCAAACTGCTGCTGCTGTTCTGTGTAGGGTGATTTCAGCTCATGGTGCTTGCCACTCCACAGGCAAATGCCCAGAACTAAGGTATATCTCCTCCCCAGTGGGATTGTATTCCCACAGCCATCATTTTACCTAGATTATTAAATATGCAGAGGGTTGATAAACTTACGGACACTGTTGCTTTACTGAAAGAAGGTTTCCGTTTTCAAGAAGATAAGATCTCACCATCGCTAGTCCTTTTAGCTAAATAGCACTTGCATTTAACCTAGAGCTTGTAGCTAAAATAGATTGAATTTGTTCCCAGCACTTCCCACACTATGTTTGCTGTATCTTAGTATCATATTTGCTGTTATTAGACTGCCTCTGCTTTCTTATACCAGGCCACCATAGCAAGCAGTTGCTCTTTTCTTCTAATTTTACTCCATGGAAACCAGAAAACATCATCTCTGCAAGCTGCTTGATTTCCCTGTCATGTTTCATAACCCCAGACCATTCTGGAAGCGGGAGAAACTGCTAACATCCACGCCATCAACTTGATGGAAACAGATGCCGCTAAAAGTTACAACCCATCACACATGATGTCTTGTTCAAAGCATGCAGAGAAGACACCATTTAGGTAACATACTGAACCTTTTCATTTCCATCTGTTCTTGCTGACTCCAGACAAAACTGGCTGGGAATGGGTCAGGAGGTGGTAGCAAAAACTAAGTAATGGGACCAGTGCAAATGACAGTGGCACACTCTGCAACAGAGGGAGCATGGGATGGAGCCAGACAGTCACACCAACCCTCCCCAGAAGCATTCAAAGAAATACCTCTGTGGTGACTAGTGTAGGGGAATAAAAGGAGACCTTTATTGCAGGGGAATAAAAGCAACTGTAGGAAGAGTTGGAATGAACAAAAAGAAAAAAAGATCCCTATGGTGATGAGGCAGAGGGCTCTGAGGCCATCAGAGTTACCTCCATTACTACTGAATTTCCAGCTGCACGTGCCAGCAGAGGCAAAACCATGCTGCTTGCTTACTCTGTGGTGGGAGGGAGTGGAACATGCAACCACCCCATAAATAGGAAGATTGTAGGGTGTCCCAGGCCTGTGGATGGAAAGGGACCAGATGGGGATATACATCTTGGAAGTTAGTGCTCTGAAACGTCTTGGTTCTCCCATCCTTTCCTACCCAAAACACAGAGCCTGGCTCACACTCCTGCTGCAAATTGAGCCCCACAGGCTCCTGCCAGCTTATTCAGAGGGTGGTTCCCAGGGGATCCCTAGGACCTCTCTGAATGTACAAAATGTGAGCAGATCAAGCGCTCCAGCTGTGATCAAGGGAAAAGGCTTGATCTGAACCAAAGACTCACCTTGCCTGTGGACTTGACCCCTTTCCAAATGCAGAAGTAACAGATGATCCACGCCAGCAAGAGACAGAGAGCCAGCTCCCAGCGCAGGCTGCCCAGGTGCTGGATGCCATCGGAAATCTTTAGCACTCTCCTCCTGCATTGAGGGAAGGAAAGGAACATCCAAGTGTCACTGATGTTGGCCATAAATGTTCCCAACACCACGCTGGTTCTCACCACACCTCCACAGCACCTGATATCTTTGGGGAGAAGAGCTGTTTTACCAACAAGGCCCATGTCTGAGCTGCAAGCCTCAGAGGAATCAACCAGTGCTCCCCTCTTAAAAGTACTACCAGCCTGACAGGTGACACATGGACACTTGCTTCTACACTCACTCCAGCGCTGGCCCATTGGGCCAAGACGTTTCTTCTGCTGTCCTCCCACCCTTCATCTATCTTGTCCTCTAGGGTAAGAGCTCTCTCTCTGCAAGAACATGCAGCACTTTGCACATAGAAACTCTGCCTGGGCCTTTTTCATGCACATTACAAAGCTCACCTACATTTCTGACATGCTTCAAACCTCAAAATGAATGATATGTTGCACTTACCATGCAGAATCCATCAGGACCACCCAAGAAGAAATGCTGTCCAACCCCTTCTCCATAGCACACTTCTGTCTTTAGGAGCAGCCACATATTTCACCTCAGGACCCAGAGCAGCATAGCATCCCATACCATAACTAAGACCCAACAAAGACCACAATAATCTCCACTGCACAGACAGAAGAGGCAACCTTGGGCATCCTGTTTCAGCCAGGGTGGAGATAGGATGCTGGGCTAGATGGACCTTGGTTCAGCTAAGGTCTTACAGTCTCACCCTGGCCATATAGCAGCTTTCTGTGTCACTTGTATGTCAAATCTTCCTCATCATTTACAGAAGGACTCAGCCTCCTTCACCTCCTACACCAGACAGATGGATCTGAGCGTGAAACACCATGGTGCACCCAAAACCCAAACCCCCAAGTCTGATACAGGCAGAGAGGGACAAGCACTACCCTGGAGCCCAGCAGCAATGTTCACTACAAAAGACAGAGCTTATCCCAAGATAAAGTTTGCACTCTTGGAGAATCACAGTCTAAGACACACTGCCTCCTTTCCTGCCCCACGGATTGGTGACAGATTGAGAGAATGAGAGGGGGGTCAGAAAAATCGCACTGGTCCACCAGATACATTTCATCACATTGCTCTTTGCCTGCTTCTAAGGACATGGACTCTGTAACCAGTGGGGAAAGGGTGTCAGTGGACCATAACTAACTGGGCACTGTACTGCAGCCAGAAGAGGCTTCAGAAGTGTGCCATCAGCCCACGTGCCATCAGCCCACTGGCAGGTCAGTGCTACTCAAGGAAACAGTGGCCTCCTACCTCCCTGCCCAGGAAGGGCAGGAACAGATGCTGCATCAGAAGCAATGGCTCTGTGCACTGACAGCACCCAGCAGCACTGCTGAGGGCAGAGCCCTTCATCCATCTAAACACACAAGGGAAATTCATGGTGGCAGCAGAGGGGTTACTTGCACAGTCTATTAGCCAGGGATCAGTGCTTAACTGGGCCTTTTTCCCAAGAGATGCTGAGGGTCATCAGAGATCCCAAGCCAACAGGCCTATGCCTTCATGACAGAAATAAAGCTACTCTGTACCTCAGGGTGACTAACACAAGGGGAGAAAGCAACAAAAATGAAGGAAAAAATTTCAGCGTGAAGTAAGCTGACCCTAGCACTTAATTTTGATTTTGGTGAGCTTCTCTCCTTAGGATAGCTTGCATATTAGTCACTCTAAAGTGAAAACATCACCTCTTTTTCTGTTTTTAAGATGAAGACTAGCCCACATACAAAAGTCACCACCCACCATGCCAGAGCCTTCTGGGAACATGCTGGTATCACACAGTAGCACAGATCCGAAGGAAAGAGATCATCTAGTGCATCACTAGCATGGACTCCTGCAGTACATCACAGGGCTCTAAGGTCTCCTCTTCAACAGCTGAACACGCTACAGCTTGCAAGACATGCAGACAAAAACCCATTGCAGAGCTGTTGCTTTGTGGATCACCACAGATCTCACTCCACTTTCACCTATAGTCTTGGCACCCATGTCCTGAGCACGGTTACGCTGGCTGCAGCCACCAGGCCCGTCAAGGACTGCATGGGGCAGAGTGCTCCAAACAGAACAAGAGCAATGGATAATACAGCAGATAGATAAACTGTCATCCAAACCGTAGGGTAATGGCCACTATACCCTGAGGGAGCGCCACTAATTTTATTGAGGTTTGTACCCTGGGTGAGTCTGAACCAAAGCTTCAGGATGGGGAACATGCAGCCAATTCACCTACATTGCAGAAGGAAACATCTGGATAAGGAAGTTCATAGCTGGCAATGAAGAACAAGGGAGGAGGCAGGGAATGGAGCAGCACAAATGGAGAAAGGGAGTGTGCAATAGCAGAGAAGGAATAAGGGAGAAAAGGACAGTAAATGAAATATCAAGGACCAGAGGAGGCAAAGCATCTGTGAGGTAAAGTCTTGCACAGTCAGCTAGCCATCATGGAGGTCAGTGAGACCGAGAAGCCCAAAAGGTCCAGAGGCACAGGAATACAGCGTCAGAGAAGGACAAAGTCAGATGGCTCTGAGGCATTCCAGCACAGCTCCAGACAAACACCACGAGCCCAGCGACATTACCCTTGGCTGATGGTGCTGCCCCTGAGAGCCTTCACTCTGACCTGCCCAGATTCCTCTTGTGTCCTCTTCTGTCAAGGATGGGTTAATAGGATGTGCCACTGCAGGGTTTGTTCCTTGCCGAGGGAAGGTACATCCTGGAGGAAAGGGGGGTACAAGCCTGTCCTTTACTTACTCCCAGAACTCGATGACAGGGGACGTGGCGTTTTCATTGGTCACGTTGAGTGTTGAGTTTGCCTTCTGAAGTTCCATGCAGTTCCCTGCAGGAGACGCCCAGGGAGAGAGGGAGCATAAGTAGCAGTGGCTATAGTACTGGAGGATCTGAAAAATCCCTCCATTTCCATCCACAGTGTCAACAGTCATTGACATGGACTCTGAGAAAAATTTTGTAGAGTCCCAAAGATGCACGAAAGGAGAGCTCTCCAGGGTAAGGCTGGCGAGAAACCTGAGACAATTAAGACAATGGCATTTAATTTTTCTTTCCAGTGGGCACAGTGAGCAGTCCCAACCAGCACTGGATCTTTAGCTAACACACAGCAGAGGATGACTGGAAGATGCCAAGAAGGAAGGTGCCCACAGTGTCTGGACCCCAGAGCAGGAGCCACTAGGAACGCCACCACTGCGTGGCACTGGCCAGGTGCTGCAAGTGGTTGGGCAGTGCCAGCACTGGTGCTCTCTAGCAAAGACCCAGATCAACCGAGCCTCTTCCCCAAAAGCGCCAGCAGCACTGCGCTGACCCAGCACTCTCCACCCCTATGACCAGTGGTCCCACCCACAAAGGGGCAAGCCTCTCTCCTGAGGTTTCATCCTGGGCAGCAGCAGGTTTCCCTCAGCCAGGATCCGATGGAGGACTGGGAGGGGACTCCACACACACACCTGTGTTCCACTCGTGGTCGCAGCTGCCCCAGGGGAGGTCGATGGTGAACGAACTGAAGAGATAAAACAAGGCCCAGGCCAGGACAATGATGTAGTAGAAGTTCAGCAGTACGACGATGACCTGTGAGGCGTAGCCAATTCCTGCAGAAAGTGAGCCCCGAAGGCAGGTGACCCACGTGCTGGGGGATGGGAACAGGAATCCCCTTGGGAGGGGATTTTCATCTGCTGCTCTGCATTTTGACTGCACTGCCAGATGAATGCCAGTGGGGTGGCCACCAGAGCCACCATGCCCTCCCCAAAGCCCACCATGCGACATCAGTGGGGGTCCAAGCAGGGGCCCCAGGGACTCTCTCTTCCTGCCACCCCACTGCAGGCTTCCCTGGTGAAAGGGTGGCAATGGGATAACGTCTGGACAAGGGATGGGCAGATTATGGTTGGAAAGCCACACAAAGGGAAGAAACATATGATGGTTCTCCACCTGCTGAATAACATGTCTTCCACCAAAATTGCTTTTCATTTTGTTCATTCATCCCTTTTAATTTCTGTTTTGGAAGCGTTTGTATTAACGCCACACTTTCTCTGGGAGGTGCTGGAGGAGCATCTAAAGGTTTTGGTACATGGGGTGGAGGAAACTGAGACTTTCAGAGAGATCATGGAAAGTGGCTTAAAGCTGGATGACTGCTGAAACAGTGCAAGAAGAGGATCTGACTGCTAACGATTTATTAAGACAGCTGACACCTTTCACCACTAAGGTTTTAAGCCATCTGAAAACTCAGAAAAATAACATAGCATTGACTTAAAAAAATACTAGTACATTTTAGGTCCCTTATAACCACCAGAAGCATTTTAATCATTTAGCTCTTTGGAGGCCAACCCTGATTAGCTGCAAAGCTCCTGGCCAGAGCCATGGCCATGAAGGAGTAAACCAGGATGATACATAATGATGGGAACTATTTAGTGAAAAAGATAATCACTTTTTCCAGCGTGATTTTGGAAAGGGGGCAGCCAGTGGCCCTCCCAGGCTGAGATCCTCAGGGATGGGCAGAAAACGCGTGGAAGTACGTAACGATCCAGTCTGTGGGGAGAGGCATCACCGCTTGTCACCCCAGGGCCCTGTGGTCCCCCCACCTCGCCGTGCCCTCCCAGGCTCACCCCACTCACCTTCAAAGAGGGGACAGATCCTACGCCAGGCCGTCACCCCTCCCTGGCTGGTGTACTGCCCCAGCGCTGTCTCCAGGAAGAAGACGGGGATCCCACAGGTGAAGAGGAAGATGAGGTAGGGGATGAAGAAGGCACCTGGCAGATTCAAGTGGCAGATAAGAAAAATAAGCCCCAGGGGTTGACTGGGCTCAGGCCCTCTCCAACCTGGCACAAGGCAGGTTCCTCCTGGGGAGGTGGGGACTGGGAGCCTCGGAGGGATGGGGGCTGCAGGGGTGGAAAGACCACAGACAGAATGCCAGGAAAAAGAGATTTTCCCCACATTTCATCTCCCAGAGTGATGTGATTGCACGAGAAACTCAACATTTAGAAAAGATGGAGAGGAAAGGAAAGTTTCTAGGCCTGATTTTTGTGAAGAAAAGAGTGAAACAAGTTCTCAGCAGCTGTATAGAAATACAGAACACCCTGCTGTAAAACCATTATGACTTTTAATCAAGTTGGTGACTCCTTTTACATTGATTATTCTGACTGGACAAGCTGACAAAGTCATGATGACAACACCAAAGCACTGAGGAGCACATAGAGACTGACACCTTCCCCCAGTCTGTGGGTTTGTCAATCACTTGCTCACTGAAAAGCAGCAGACACGCAAATGATAACCAAGTAGAGCAGGAATGTACCTCATGCTAGCAGCCCTAGTGCAGGATGGTCTTCAGGCAAGGAGGAAAAGCCAAGGAGAGGTGCCTAGCAAAGCCACCCTGCACAACCACTCTGGCCTGGGGGTGGCAGGTAGGGCAGCCCGTAGCAGAGGGCTGTGGTGCACACGGGTGTCCATCAGTACACCTGAGCAGCCCCCCAGTACTGGCTGACATCCCTCTGGGCCAGCCCCATCCATCCTCCCCACGGGTGAGCCCTGACACCCGTCAGAGGTTTGCCTGGCTGAAGGGGAAGGAGAAAGCACCGTCGCACATGCAGGACAGCGGCAGTGGTGGGCCCTTGGACCAGCCGGTTTGGGGAGCACTGGGGAGGGCTGCGGCACCGGCAGCCACACCACCAGACAGGCTTCCCCAGTATTTCCCAACTGGTGGGGCCAGCCTGCCCAGGGAGGGCCTGACCCCACCACAGAAGGTGAAAGCAAGAGTGAACAAGAGCAAAAAGAACGGGTTTTGCTTTTTTTTTTTTCCTGCCACTATATAGGACCTTGGTATCAGACACTGAACACTAAATGCGTAAAGGACTACTCTTTCTTTGTTATGTGGAAATATCCCTAAAAAAGGAAAAGTGACCGGCTGCCCCTCTTTGCATAGCTCAGATTTTGCAGATACCTTTCTTGTGAAGAGTCTGACTTACTTAGGAAAGCAAAGTGTGAGATGAGAGGAGTTATCACCACTGTCTACATACAATTCAGCAGGGGGAGAAAAAGTCAGCCAGCAGAGCAGAGCTGTTTCAGCTGGATGGTAATGCTGGCAGAAGAGAAAATGGTTGTAGGCTGGCCATGATTGACCTGGAGCTGGAAATTAAATAAAGGTCCCTCACCTTTATGGAAGTACCAAAAAAACAAATGCCTGGACCAGCAGGAGTACAGGACAAAACCTTTGGCAGCTTTTAAAATTAAATCTTGAGGTGTTACAAGGGATTTGATACAGCACCAGCTGGGGCAGGCTGGACTCCATGGTGCGGGAGGAAGCCTTGAGTCCTGCACAGCCTTGTTGCACTGCCCTGCCCCAGGAGAAGTCATGCAGGAAACACTTTCTCTGCACAAGAGTCTCATGCCCCATCCTTGCTCTAACCTCATGGGAAGGCAGCCAGAGATGAAAAATTTGCCTGAGACTTCAAACTCCTCATAGTCTCTGCCACTTCACAGGGCTTTGCTTCATTTTCTGGGGGAAAAAAAATGCTGAGAAATCCCTATCCCTTTGCATCTTGCCTCTGCTGTCCAACCACACACTGTGGCTCCCCATTCCCCAAAACCTGCCCTCAGCTCTCCCCCAACCCCAGTGGGGGAACACGGTGGGAGGAGCAGCAGGGAAAGGGGTGCCAGGACAGGGTCCCAGGTCCCACTCCCCCCGGAGAGGATGGCGCCCAGGAAGGGTGCAGCAGTGGGAGCAGACATGGCTCAGCAAGCAGCCAAGAAACATTCCCTGTGGAAAAGAAGAATAGGAAAAATCCTAATTTTTCAAAGGAAAAGAAAATGCCTGACCACCTGGTGAAAAGAAACAAGCACTGAGCAAAGTATGGCATGAAAGTAGCTAAACAGCAGTTAATCCTCTTTTATGCCACTGGGATGAAAGCAGTTTAGTGAGGCCCATGAGACTACCCCAAGCTCAAGCCAGGGGATTTCAGCCCCAGGTCCCCAGTGCTCGCTCCCTGCCAGCTCCCAGCCAAGCACCATTTCCCCTCTCCCCTGCCCTTCCGGAGAACCCAATTAGCAATTAATCACCAGACAGGGAGAGAAACTCCCTCTCTCCACGTGCCACCAAGCCAAACTTGAGAAGAGCTTTGGTCTTTCAGTTTTTCAGACAATTTTCTCCCTTAAAAAGCAGCCACAAACACCTATGAAAGTCCACAGCAACCCTCCACCTGTAAAAGCAAGCCTGGTTCTGCCACTAAGTCATGGACAGCCCAGGGGATCAGTCACCGGTCACTGCTGAGCACAGCTGGAGCAGCACCAATGTGCCAGAACCTCGGCAGTAGCAACAACACCCCACTGCCTCTCTCTCCATCAAGCATGTCCATCCTCACACCTCACTGCCCTGCAGCATGGCTCAGAGGCAGGGGTCCCCTCTCCCAGGGGGGCACCACGGGGTGCAGGAGGGGTGCTGTCCTGCAACGAGTCCAGGAAAACCCCTTCAACTCTGATCCATCCCTGACACCTGGCTCCAGCACCCAGGGGACATCCCTCCACGGTCAGACACCAGACCAGCACCTGTGGACAAGAGCCCCTTGGAGGCCCCTCGAGCCTCCAGGAAATGCTGCAGCTCCTCACAGCGCCTGCAAAGACATGGGTGTCTTGTGGCCTCCAGCATCACTCCCTGCTATGCCACTGGGACTCACTGTCTTACTTGCACAGGGTGCCTGATGCTCCTCAAGGAGGGGGTGCCTGGAGTGAGTCACACTGCTCAGAGCTGAGCCCCCACCCTGCTCCTCCTGCCTCCCCCTGCAGATAGCCACCCACATCACCAGCAGGACCAGGGCTCTACACACCTCAAGGAAACATGGCTACAGCCACCAGAAACCCTAGGATGTTGCTGCTCAGTCACCCACATCCCACCAGGTCAAAACAAACCCGGCTTACAGCCAAGATGGCAACACTATGCTGGCAGGTTGGCACCCTCTCTTCAGACTCATGACTTGGACATTGCTGAGAAGCTGCTGCCAGGGGTGAGCAAGGCTGGACACAGGTTGCAGAGGCAGAAGGCACCGTGGAAGGAGGACAGTGACCAGGCACCCCTGGGGCTGGCCAGGGCCAGGGCTGCACTTACCTCCACCGTTCTTGTAGCAGAGGTAGGGAAAGCGCCAGACATTTCCCAGGCCGATGATCTCCCCAGCCACAGACAGGACGTACTCCAGCTTATTGTTCCACTGCCCTCGCTCCAGGGTCTGCTCCTCCTCCTCCTCCTCCTTCTCCTTCTCCATGCCGGGGTGTGTGGGCACTGTTTCGCCATTGCTGACAGCACCAGGGACTCTGTAATCCATCCCACCTTCAGAAGGAGTTTCCTCCGTTACGTTCAGCACAAGCCATGCAACGAGGGCACAAATTTGGGCTACGGGAGGCAAGAGAGGGCAAAGGACACGCACCCTCACCCACGCCAAACCATTCATCTCTTGCTCTGATTTTTATACCAATTCATGCCGGCAGCCAGGTGCTAAGACCATGCATGCATTTTCATTGCTTAGTGCAAAACTAGTCCTTAAAGGCCACTATCTGTTTCATTATTTTTAATTGACTTATTTCAAAACTCTCCTGCTTCTGGAAACCTATCCTCTAAGCACAGTGTTACACAGAAGATCCAGCAGCTCAGCCAGGCTGGAGCTCCCACTGCAGCAGGTACTGGGAACAGACTTAGGGCTGGAGCAGGGTGAGAAAGGGATCAAATACTTGACAAGGTATTTTATAAGGGTTTCTCTTCTCTCCTGTTGCTGCTTACCAAGGTCTGGTTTTACAGACCACGCAATGAAAGCCACAAAACACACGGAAGTCTTAAATGCAGGAAGAGGACAAACTGAAATAAGAGGCAAACAAGTTTCTGCTTTTGGTGGTGGCAACTCTTGCTGGCAATCTATTAGGCTGTAAGAAAAGGTGATTTTTCAGAAAGGTACTACCTTTCTAATAGCAGGAAAAGATAGGGTACAGATGCCATGGCCACCTGGGATCTCTCCTCTCCCAGGTTCTGCCCCTCCAAACATCTGCCCATTGCCTGCAAAGGCTCCCCACAGTACCGCTCTCGGGAAGCTTCGGCACTGCAAGAGCTTCTCCCATCTCTAAACAGATCTCTGCTAAGAGAAGTCAAAGATGGGCACAGAGTAGGTGTGCACCTATCCTGCTGTCCCACCTTTCCCCAAAAACCTCTTAGAGGACACTTCTTCTCCCAAGAAAGCCAGGGCATCACATACGTGACTGTTGGTGTGCAGCTGGTGCCTCAGAGCACAGCAAGGAGATGTGTATGGGCAGCACAGGTGGCATCAGCTCTGCTGCAGCAGAGGCTCAGGGGGTGTTTGAGCCTGTTCCTTGTGGGCTGCCGAGTCCCACAGGGCAAAGGCTAAGGACCACGGTTCCCACCAACATCTGGTGCCAAAGCTGGGATCGCTCAGGACCTCATGCCAAGGAGGGCACCTTCCTTTGCACAGTGCCAGCCCTCGAGCCTGCTCGTGCCCTGCAGAGGCAGCTGCCCCAGCCCCATGCTGCCATTCATTCCTGCCTGGAACTCCCTCTCCAAGAGAGCAGGAAAAGGCACTGGCAGCAAATGACACTCTCCTCCATCCGGGGAGAGGGAAAAAAAAAAAGGGGGGGGGGGGGGGGGGCAAAGCAGCACTTTCAGTCTCTCCCCTCCCCCTACATAGACCCCTATAAAACACTTTGGGACGTGAAGAGGAGCAAGAAAACACTGGCAGGCATTTGACAGCGACCGCAAGGAAGGACTGGGAGGACCCCTCCACGCTAGAAAATGATTAAACAGGCAGAAAGCGCACAGTGACCTCTCATCCACGGCGGACCCGGGTGGGTGTGGGGCGCGGGGGGAGCAGGGCAGAAGAAAACAGGGGCAGAGGTGTTACCTTGCAGACGGTGCTGTCAGGGCGCGAGCCGACAGGAGACGCAAAGGCAGGACTGAAAGGTGCTGGCTATTTAAAGTGTGGAAAGAAAAAATTCAGCCGTGGTGTAATCCTAGACTTCGCCCAACCCACATTCCTTCCCCCACCCCCCAGGGCTGGACAAAAACCTACACATGACTGATTTCATGGCCAGTGCAAAGGGGTTTGTTCCCCCCGCCTTCAAGAAGGACTCACACCACCACCGCCAGCGCTCTCCCTCCCGGGCCAGGGACCGCTTGGCTCCCGCTCTCCATCATCTCACTGCCCAGTGCTGTCCCTGCCTGGAAGCACAGGAGAAAGGGGAGATCACCGCACACAGGTGCCTCTGCAGCCCTGCCCGAGGGAGCCAAAACCCCGAGACCTGCTGGGAAGAGGTAAGAGATGAAATACGAATTCATGGTGAATTCCCATCACAGAGCATCTCCTCAGTGGGGAAGACATGGGCACAGGGCAAGGTCCTGCATCGCAACCCAAGCTGCAATGCCCACGGGGGCAGCTGGGCTGTGCCGTGGCCAGGAGCAGGGGTGGACAGCAGAGCTCTGAGCTGGAAATAAACTCTGCTAAATGCTCTGCTGCTTCTTACTAAGGGCCCAAAACAGCCTCGTTCAGAAATTCAGCAGGTTGCAAACTCTCTTCCCTCACACCCAGGGATCTTTGCCACTGGTCTTTCCCAGGAGCAGCACTGCCCCATCCCAGGACATCACTCCAGAAGCCACAATGGGAGCGGGCAAGCAGCAGATGAAAAATCACGCATCGGGGATAAAAACAGCCACAGTTGTGCATATCCAACCCTAGGTTAGCTGTGGCTGTTCAAGAAGGAGGTCTTGGGATTACTGCAGGTGTTTACCCAATGACCTTAGCTCCATGCTTTAAGGCCATAAGAAAGGCAAACAGAACAGAATATTGTTCAGGGTAGATGTGTTACAGCTGTGATGGTCCAAAGATGTAAGGGAGGCAAGGTTTTAAAATATTTTTATTACATCTGTTGAAGAATATCTGGGGCAAGAGAGAACAACCAAAAAATCACGCTTTTGGGTTCAGTGTCCTTGTATCAGGCCTGCAAGCAGCAGCAGAACCTGAGCTGTGTACAGGGAGTTTGAGAAGATAGTAGAACAACAGCAACGAAGCAGAAAACACTGTGGTGCCACCACATTAATCTGTGGTGTACCCACACAGCACCGGACTTCCTACAGGAGAAACAGGGAAAGGGACAAAGGACAGGCAGAGGTAAGGAACAGATTCAACCAAGGAGTGATCAAATACACAACTCCTCGTCTCAGGAAGAGATGCCTAGCATAAAAAGAGGGTGACAACAGAAGTCTAGGAAACAAGGAAAAGACAATGAATATATCTTTCACTACATCTCATAGTGCAACAACTAATGGCATCTAATTAAAATATTAATATTTAAAACAAAAGGAAATACTTTTCCCTCCCACTGTGCATAATTAATTAAATGTGGTACTTCCGGCCATTGCCACAGAATATCATTCAGAAAGGAACTAGGCAAATTCACAGAGGACTGCTCCACAGCAGCAACGATTAAACAGGATGGTCCACATAAAAGTCAGCTCCAGTCCTCAAATCAGTGACTGCTGGAAACCAGGGAAGATGTTCGAGAGTAGGAATTACACAAGACAGTAAGAAGCAGAGAACATCCCTGTGCAGAAACCATCTCCCAGTGAATAGTGCAGTTGTTAAATAGTTAGGGTAAGGATATAGGGATTAAAAAAACAACAGCAAAGTCAAATAATACCGTGCCTTGTGCAACAGATTGGTGTAAGGAGAGAGGAGATTGAATAAGGAAACATTTCTAGGGATTCTCAAAACTTCTGTGTGCATCAGCATCGCTGCTCAAATATCCCTGGATAACCACGATCACTACAGCACACCAATGGCAATAATCTTATCAACAAGACAAGCTAATTGGCAGGAACTAATAGACTGTGATAGGAAACCATGTAATCAATAAACTATTTGACTTCCACCCAGCAAGATAAGACTGTGCTGAACACAACAATAAGTTGAAAATGAAAACAAATGTTTAGTGTAAACATATGCAGCAAGGGGAAATATTAAATCTACAAGTGCAAAAGCAAGCTGGAAAATCCTAAGCGAAGCATATTTAAAGTAAAACATCACTTTACACATCTTCTGGGGTGAAACAAGAAAAAGTCCATATGGTTTTGGGAGATGTTATTTGAGAGATTTTAAAAAAAAAAACAATGAAACAACAATCTTTTTACTTAAGATAGGAAGAGAACCAACAAATATCACAAAGGATCAGTTAAGACTACAGAAAAAGATGTTTTCAATACACATTTTTGAAATTGCAGAAGGCAAAGAAACTGGGAGGGGCTTTAATCTGCCCATCAGAGGCAATGAAAATCTAAAGGGAAAAATGCAAAGGATGCAATCTCAATGTCTAAGATTTTGAGTCTGTAACCATATCTAAGCCAAGTGGAAGAACAGGGACAGTCGGAAACAAAACCTTAGGAAATATTTGCAAGAAACAAATAAGAGATATGGAAGAATGTGAGTATTTAAAAAAAACCACCAAAAAGCAAAAACAGAAAACCAACAAGCCTAGCTAACATGCATGCTGTAGTAACAGGAAACTAATTTCATCCTGAGATCTACTGAGATAATGTCATTTAAAAATATTTGGATACATACACATACATATACTTTATTTGTATGAATCAGGAGAACACCAGGGAAGGGCTTTTGCAGCAGCATGTACCACCTGGAGTTGTGCAAGCTGAACCTCACCGGGCAGCTGCAGAGCATTTTCCTCTCAATGCTACAAGTGCTGGGCAAGTGGCAGTGCTGATGCTGGCACCTGTGCATCACTCATGTCAGCCCCCCAGATGGCACAAGGGTGTTATTTTGCATGTGACCTCCCCTGCTGGAGGTGTGAAATGGGAGGCACGAAATGGGAGGCTGCCTATCTAGAGCACAGGGCTGAAGACATTGCCAGCTGGAGCAGCCACACTCCTTCCAGCCGCGTCCCAGGTGGCCAAGCCGTGACCCGCCGTTTACTGGGACAGCTGGCGCTGGAGCGATGCCTCCCCGAGCAGGTCTTGCTGCAGCTTCCAGGTCCGGGCAGGCTGCCAAGCTGCCTTTGCTGGCGCAGAGCAGCGCAGCGCTGCCACACAGGGTATGAGTGTTGCGCGGCTGGCTTAGCCACTTCTCCCCAACACCCGTTTTGGAGAACATCAAGAGCGCTGGACCAGGGCGTCTCTGTCAGGGTACCTTGCACCACAGCCAGGACGAGAGCTGGAAAATCCTGATCCTAAAGGCTATGGATTCCTCTCTTGAAATTTATGTTGCATTTTGCTCATCTTTCTCTCTACCGTGCAACATTTGCCAAGATTTCTGTCTTCAGCTTGGTCCCAGTCTTCCACCAGCAGCTGAGGCTGCACTCCCAGGGAAGTGCTCACAGTCCAGACAAATCAAGCCTGGAATGAGCTTCCTCTGGAGATAACAAGGTACTTTGACATTTTCTGGGTCAGATGTGCGCAAGAACTGGCCCCATCCTGCACAGCCTGCACACAGGAGTGCTGGCCCTGCATGCTCTAGTAGGAACCACAGGACCTACTCCTAGGTCTGGTCTCACTTCACATCTACATCCAGCTATGCAGGGAATGAACGTTAATTCGATTTCTCTCATCTAAAGCACCCAGCCACCTCCAGCCACCCAGAGAGGCGGTTCAAACCTAAAAGGAGTAGGGATTCAAAAGCACCAGCTTTAGAGGAATGATGAGGGAGAAGGAGGAGAGGGAAATGAAGACATATGCTATCTCTTACTGCTCTGCAAGTAGCAGAGACTTTTAAATGAACTTATACTCCTGACCAAAGCACTTTTATGAGAGCAGCCAAGGCACAATTGCTGCTGCTTTGGCGCTCCCGAGGTGAAGAAGCCATCAGCCACACCTGGCCTTTGCTAAGCACCAAGAGCAGCTTCGCTCCTCACTTCCACCTCCCCCTCCGCTTCTCTGTCATACATGACAAACTGCCTCCATGCGTTTTGGGGCCATGTAATCTTGCAAGCCACCTCCCAGCTTCCAGGAACTCAATTTGCCGTTATATTATCTGGGAACCAAAGGCCAGAGCAAATACGATACATTTCCTCTATCTGATAATCACCCTGCTACTGGCCATTTCAGCCTGAAAATGTTATTCAGTTTAAGTGACCATGGCTGTAGCAAGCAAAATTGTCACAAATATGCACAGAAGAGGGATAAATAGAGACTGATACTGGCTAGCACATTACAGGAACCTGGGGACTGCTCAGCAGAGAAAGAAGCCAAAGTAAGCACAAAGGACTGACTCGTGCTTGAGCCACTAAGCTCCCTCCCAGAAAGGCACATATATTTTGAAACTACACTGTCAGGAACCAAAAGCCATTGCAAGAGCCTGCCAGTGACAGAAGATCCTGCTGCAGCCATGGGGGCAGCCTCATTCAGATGCAGCCTCCCTAGCAAATACCCGCTTCCAAATAATGACCTGAAGGACCAGAATCCCAAGGCAAGAACAACCATGTCTCCACTGAATGCCTGCAGACCAGCGAAGGTCTCATTTCTGTGCCCAGGTTGTTTGTGGGGTAAGATACGACTGTCTGTGGACACCGTGCTCTGTGTACAGGAGATAAGTGGATGACACTCCTGCACTAGCCAGAGCTCAGGGACTAGCTTGAACACAGGACGGCATGCTCACAGCGAGTACACACTGGAGAACCCTCACCTGCAGATATCGCTGCCTTACCCTCCACTCTTCTGCACGCAGAAGCTGAGGGTGATGCTTGCACTGTGCTCAGCGTAGGCTGACAGCATGCTGTAGAGTCCCTCTCTGTGCGCCTCAGATCAAAGGTCAAAAGCAGTAGAGCATAGGGGGAGATGAGACCCAAAGGACCGTGCCCCCAGACCTGCTTTGGCCATAATGTGAATTCCCAGCTGTGTAAGGGAGGGGCAGGAACAGGGCTGCCGATTCCCACCACTGCTGTCTCAGCTACGTCCAGTGCCAGTGGTTCCCCCTCAGAACAGGTTGGAAAGCGCAGTGCTTCTCAGCTGTGCGCTCGCCCGTCTGGAACAGCAAACCCAACACTAAGGCAGGAACGTGTAGGCATTTGTATTGCACGCACAACCACAAGCACAGCAGGAATGCCCAGGCAGGCAGATCTGCAGCGCTTCGCATCTTACCTCTGCTTTGACATCTGCTTAGTAGCTTGTCTCTGTTAAACACTCTGGCCCTTTGCACGCATGAGCAATGAACAGGTTTTTTTTCTGCTCAGAATTCAAAAGTGTCTCCATTTAATTTATGGGCAAAACCAAAAGCACTGCAAGGTTATGCAGTTATAAGCACATATGTATAGATACCTATATATATGCTTATAATATAATACATAATATAAACAAGGGTTGAGTAGCAATCAAAGACTCCTGAGTCTGGAGTCTTCAATACTTTTAGCATCTCCTTCTGCTTTCCTTCCAACTCTGACAGGTCCCACTAGTTCCTCAGGGCTCTTCCCTAGTTCCACTTCACCAGCAATTGGACATCCTGAATAAACCCTTGCAGAGTAACTGCAGGAACAGAGCCTGAGCACATTTTAGTGACAGGATAGGAATTACAGCTCTTCCGAAGACTAGTCATCAACCTCCTGATGTGAAAATTGATAGTTTGCATCAAGAACGTAACTCACCAGTTTGTTCTTGCAGCCAAAGAGCTAATTAGAGGGCATTTTCACATCAAGAACCATATGCTAAAGGAAATCGTAATTTCAGGCTAGTAACAATAGCAGTATTGCTTAAGTGACCCAGAAGTGAGAAGTATGAGATCAGCAGATTGATTAGGTACAGGGTAGATTGGGGGGGTAGAGAAGGAGCTGCGTATTGGGACCGTTGGGATGATGGTCCTTCCTTATGCTCTGCACACCTTACTCTTACTCTTACACTTACAAGGCATTGATAAGGCTGGGATTTTAGATGCGCCTGTGCCCTGTCTGCCTGGAAGAGGTATGCTCTGGCAGGAAAAAGGAAAAGCTTTTCTCGGAGGTGAGACAGGGTTGCACCTGCTTAACCGATTCTTGCACAGAAAACCCATAATCTGGTTTTAAACAGGCAATGTCTGGGCAATGTTCTCAGAGCATCTGTTCATACTTATTTACATACTCTAAAAAAAGTGAAAGAACACTTTTAAATTCAAGAGACCTACTGGGCTGGTAACTACTCAGAACAAAAAGTTTCCATTCTGGGAGAAAAATCCACTAGATAGTAATTGGTGAACAAAATGAGAGAAAGTTTTAAAAAGTTTCTCAGAAATAAGTTTTCTAAGAGATGACAAAGCAAAAAACTTTGGCATTTTGAAAAAGGTCAGTAAGAAATAAAACAAGGGTTCAGTTTTTCCAGCCTCCAAAAATCAGAAATATAACAGATTTTTAGAAAGCCCCTGCATTGCCAGATGTGTTACCTCTTCAAAACATCCCAGGCAGCCCTCATCTCGGCAGGAGTGCCCCGGCTGAGCGCCTGGGCCAGCGCAGTGCAGAGGGATGCTATGCTCAGAGAAGCACCATCTGGGAGTCCGGAGCCCACCCCTGAAATGCTGCTCAGTCCCAGGAACACCGCAAGGCTCTGCAGAGCTTTGCTGCAAGCACCACAGAGCCCATCCGGTCCCAGCTGCTGCTCGCCAGAAGTGGCTTGTGTCTCTTGTTTTGCTTCTGTGGTCGCCGGCAGCCTGAGGCAGGGCAGGAGGAAGCGGAGGGACCTGTGCTGCCTGTCTTCTCTAACCTGCTCTTGGCTGTCCTGCTGAGGTCCCTGCAAGGTAGCGTAGGCAGACACTCAAGAGTGCTGAGTTACCTCTGCGGAGAAATTAAAAAGGAGCTCACATACTGGAAGTGTGCTTCCTACCACTCATCTACTGAACTGGTTCAGTGTGTGGTAGGGATCTGAAACATAACATGAGCAAGACCTAGAGCCTTTAGACAGACATCTTCCCAGATGGATGGGATTCTGCCTGAAGCGAGCTTCACACTGAGGCTGATCTCTCTACGAGTCATTCCTGTTCTGGTGGTCAGTTGCAACATACCACAGCACTGAGTCTCTTTCAAGCTTAGACATTTTTTCCTCAAAAATTTAGGTAAAGAGTCATTTGCAAGTTTTGATAACTTAAGACAATCTATTTTTCTACTGATGAGTGCCAGAGATGAAAAAGCTAAGCCTCAAATTAGATCCAGGTGATGTCTGAAGAAAGCTAACCCTTCCACAGTCAAGAGGAGGAATGGCAGTGGAGCAGGGGCTCAGTGCCCAGGCACCAAGATATCAGCAAAGCCACGTGCTACATGGAGTAGTAGGTAGCTTCTTGGCATTGCTCAAGAGCAGCCTTCTCCTGAGGGAACGAAAGGGGTGCTGCTGCTCACGTGCATCACTCTGTCACTTCTGAATACCAAATTCCAAGCCACATTACCCTCTTGCCACCATCAATTCAAATACTGATGCCCAGCTGAAATAAAACATACAGGGTCTGACCTGATCAAGAGATCAGAGGAAGAAATACACACAAACACAAGGTCTTCCCGTCATGAACTACTTTCTTCAGCCAGACAGGCTCAGGGCATCACTGCTCTTCTTGTTAGAAGACACTTCATTCTTGACCACTGCAAGCTAAGGCAGAGGGTCAGGTACTGCTTGCCTATCATGTGACGAGTGCTGGAAATGTGGTTTCATTAAGTCAGTCACAGCCCAGATATGAAGTTTTCATGGCAATCAGAGAAAAAAATGCGAGCATCCATGGTGATGTGTCCAGATAGGGGAAATAATTAGAAATATGTAGTCAATTAAACCTTTAGTCTTGGTAGCCACCAGAACTGGTATCTAGGTGGAAAATGGGACTAGTCTTTGATATTATTTACCCTACAAATTTCCTATAGCAATGCTTGAACTGCATAGCAGTACCAGCTATACACCCTACTGCTAGCAGAGAAGCTGGGAATTTACACCATAGCAAACCAGAAAACACCCCTTTTTTATTGCAGTCCAAATCTGGTCCTAACCATGCTAACGGACAGGGACATAGCACTCAGCTCACCGAGGAGGAAAGACAGGAACTTCAGGACAGAGCAACACTTGAGAGATAAAACCAGGCAAGGTGCTAACCTGCATGGAGGATGCTCCAGCTTGGAGGTGAGAAAAGGCAGCTCCACGCTTCCCTGCAACGGGGTAAGGAAATACTGAGCTGCTAAGTAGGAAAAGCTCTGGGGAGGCAGTTTGCAGTCTCACAGTTTCTCTGGAAGTAGACAGGCAGCCCTAGAAAGGTGGGAGGTGAGACCTCCCCTGCTGGGAAGCAAAAGCAGCTGGGGAGGAGCAAAAAGAGCCTGCAAAGGGCATCTGCCCTGATTTCCTTTGGCCTCACTTCTCTTGGAACAGTGATTTTCTAAGGTGTAATGGGACGGCCTGAAGGAAAAACACATGGAGCAACTACGCAATTGTGTTCGACATCAGCAGAGCTAAGAAAAACAGGGACTCAGAACAGCTGTTTTCTTGGGACAAAGCAAAGAAAGTTCCTTTTTGCAGAAATATCAGGTGTTGCTTGTGCAGCAGCACTCTGCACACTGTAAACAGGAGTTAGAAAAAAAAAAAAGTGCCTGCTTTCTGCTCCAAACAGGAATCTGACCCATCAGCTTCCTAGAATTGCCTTACTCAGCAAAAAAAAAAAAGAAAAAACCCCTTCAAATTGTGAATAGCTTTTCTGTGCTGTGTACTGTCTTCCATTATTTGTTATTCAGTTTTGTGCATTCTCTTAATTTTCTAACACCTCTAAATCCTGGGGTGTGACCATTCCAAGTGTATTCCTACTAGAAGCCAGGGAAAAATCAGTGTTCCAGCCTTCAATTCCCTGTGCACAGACACACATTCAGGAACAGGGCAGGATCCTCTCAGAGCACTGTAAGGTGTCTTTACTAATTCATAACCTGTCACCCATTCCCTTCTAATACAGCTTGCAAAAATACTGGAAATATGAAAGGTCATTAAAGCACCATAAACATCATGGAAAGCACTCTCCTAAACTCCTTATTTCTTCCGAAAACCATTTATAATCCCATTTCTCCCACACCTACATTCCCTGCAGAGACAGCAAGTGGTAGTCCAGGGATTAGGGCATCAGTACCAGACTATGTCAGTTTTTTCCCTCCTTCACATTCAGCAGGCACTCCAGACATATGTTGATTATCAGGGAAGTCTGTCCACCCCTCAGGGCAAAGACTCTGGTTTCCCTCTGCCAAACTATTCCACTATCTTCTTTCATACAACAGTAATTGTGGAAACCAGTAGCCAGGACTGATGATCTGCCAATCTTGGTTAAAAATTACAGAAAAGGCCATGGTGTGAGGCAACTCCCAGAAAAGAAGCAACCCAGATGTGCTTAAACCTTACCATTACGGATACAAACCTGGATAATGGTTTGCAGCTGCACCAGTAATCACCACCTTCTAGCAACAGGTGAAGAACAGTACTACACACTCACCTGGGGGTTCATCAGCAAGAGGCAGGGTTGCTACCAGATGATTCCACTACTTCTTTACCAGGTATTCTCACACACTGGTGTGCCGCAATCTTCTCTTCCAAGAATACTTCTAGGCAAAGCTAAGGCATCTAGCTTCTGCCTCCCCTCCTAAGAGACTATCGGGAAAGCTGGCAAGGAAATAATGGGATGCAACGCTATCAATACACTGATAATGTCTAGATTTTGATCTTTACAGTATTTCGCTCTGATAATGCCATTGCAGGGACATACGCAAGACCTGGCTAACATTTTCCAGCTGCATAAAGGGAAAAGTCAAACCATTAACTGACAGAAGCAAACAGAATGTGCTGCTCATCTCATATCCCACTAAAATCTGAGCTGTTTCTCAAATTCGTAATTTGGATTTGTGCAGGCTCCACTGCTATTATCACAGAACAGCGGTAGCCAACACCTTATTTCTCTGGGGAGCAATACAGTGTGCCCATTGCCTGCCGGTTGACTTGAGTTGATGCAAGACCAAGCGCAGTCTGCGTTAACCTGGACACAGCTGCAACAGGTTGATCTGCTGGCACATCACCCATCCATTAAAAGCAGATGCCAGGCTGGCTGGTGACATCAAGCATCTCGGGATCTGCGTGCTCAGAGATGGCTGCTCTCCTCAGATATTAATACCCACAGCAGTTCCCTCTGGCATGTAGCTTGCTTTTTTTTTTTTGGGGGGGGGGGGGGGGGTGCGCGGTGACAGACTGCCAAAAATTGGCCTCTGAAAAGCCTCCAATTGAGGTGAGGCACAATGCCCCATCTAGGATTAAAACTATTTACTGCAGCAGGGCTTTTGTTTCAAAGGCATTCAGAGCATGTCTCCTTAACAAATATTTCTGTTTTTCAATAAATCCATGCTACTTTCATTGCCTTTACCTTGCAACTTAACATTCATTTGTACCAAGCCATCTCATTATACAAGGCTCAATGCTCTCAACGTCTTGCTGTGCAGTTTCCAGCTGTCCTACGCATTTATCACCCTCCCAAAGCCAACGTGGCTAGAATTTCGGTAAGGGCTGGATTTATTGCATCTCCCTGCTGCCTCAGTGCTCCAAGCAGAGTTCCTGTTTGGTTCAGGCAGGCTGACCAAACACATTTTTAGTGACTGCAGCTGGAGAGGATTTGAAGGAGTTCCCTGCTTTTCATTTTCATGTAACTTGAGGAAACCTCAAATCTTGCTTATAGCAGACCACAGTTCTCAAGTTCTTGCAGGGGCATTAACAGTGATTTCAGGAATGATTTTAAGAAACTTTTTCCACCCTTTTAAAATCTTTCATTTCCAACATACAAAATGACTGCTAGTGTACAGTGATGCTATCAATCATTATTTTTAAAGGTATGCAACATCCACCTAAAATGACAGCAAGGCATGTCTGATAAGCAACTGATGAATATCTGAATACTTTTTGCTTTCCTTTGCTACAATTGTGTTGCACTCACTCTAATAGCTGTTACTAGAACAACACAAAGGTGACAGCTATCCTGGGACAGCTGTCTAGTAAACAGCCTAATGTTGAATGAACAAGGCTGTGGACTGTTTCATTTCTCCTAAAAGATCAGATGCGCCCGTTCGTGCTCATTTGTATTATGCTTTTCTTCTAGTGTGAAGAACTGTGTACAGAAGGACCATGCATCAGTAACACTGACTTCAGCCAGGCCAGCTTGGACTTGTATCTAGATGTATGGGAGCAACATAACCGCTCACTAGCCCTCATGGAGTTTAGGTATGAGCAGCACTTGAAGAAGCTTGGTTCTGCCATTTAGTTTTCCACGCATCTTACAAACAGCAATTCAAATAGGTTGTTTTTTGCCTTTGAATCTTATATGCCACCATGATGAAGCAAGCTTAGGAAACTGTCTGTATGGAAAATCATTTTGATCATTTGATGGATTGTAATGAACCCTTCTGCATGTCATGTCCATTCAATGAAGAGGAAGAAACAAGGAGGATGTAGGGAACTACAGGGCAGCTAGTCTCCCCCTGGTCCCTGGGAAAATTACAAAACAAATACTCCTCAAAGTCACATTCAGGTCAATGAGGGATAAGGTGACTGATAACAGTCACCACTATAATCATAGCCCAATCTGGTTGCTCTGTAGACAAGGGGAGAGCAATGGATGTATACCCTGACTTACAGCAAGAACACACTTACATAGATGGACAACATACAACAGGGGTGAAAAAAGGGGTGTGGACTGTTGTGCTCAGACTTGTCAACAACTTGAAATCTAGGAGGTGGCCAGCTGCAAGTGGAGTACCTCAGGGGCTGGTACAAGAGACTACGGGTTTATGTCTTACCCACCTGGGTGGTGGGATGAAGCACACTCAAGTTTGCAGATGACCCCAAACCGAATGTTGGTGGAGGACAGGAGCAGGACAACCCAAAACAGGGGAGGAGAGGGCTCCTATTCAGTTGGATCTTGACAGGCTGGAGTAATGTGCTGCTGGAAAGTTTAAGTTCATCAGTCCTGCACCTGAGAAATAATAAACCAAGGGACCTGGGGCTAACAGTAAACACAATGAATAGGAGTCAGCAGTGTGACTCCTTGCAGCTATAAACACCAACCCTGTACCAGGCTACATAGTAAAAGCATGGCCAGCAGGTTAAAGGAAGTTATTTTCCCCCTGTATCGAACACTTGTGAACTGCATTCGGAGTAACACATCCAGTTTTGGGCTCCTCAGTACAAAACCAGACATTGACAAACAAGCAACAAGTCCAGCTGAGGACCACCAAGATTGTTCAAAGGCTGCAGCTCATGACATGGTCAAGGGAGGCTGAGCCAGGTTTGTTCAGCTTGGAATTTAAGGCTGCAGGACCTGCAGTCTTCAATTACCTAATGGATGGTTACAGAAAATATGGAGCCAGACTCTTCAAGAGGCAACAGGCAAGCTACAGCAAGTGAATCTTTGACTGTACAATAGACAAAAGTTTGCACTGAAGGTGCTACAAAACTGGAACAGGAAGCCAGAGAGGTTGTCAAATTCCCATCCCTGGAAATACTCAAAACTTGGACACAGCTCTGGAAAACTTAACCTACATTCGAAGTCAGCCCTGCTTTGGTCAGGAGATTGACCCAGATGACCTCCAGAAGTCCCCTCAACCGAAATTACTAAATTCTAAAAACTGAAAAGATCAATGCCAGCTTCACAGTGTGGCTGATGACACACAGACATCTATCTATCTTATGCTGTGTAACTGTATGTCCCTTAAGATAATTTCCATAATATCATCAATTTTACCTTAAGTCCTCGTTATCAAATAGTCCAGGCTGCACAAGCATTCAGCTACAGATGATCTGCCAGAAGCATAAATCCTAAAAGTAATGGTACTGAAGTTCAGCAGTGACGTTTATCCCTATGCAAGTAAAGCTGCCCAATTCCAGGCCCTGGTTCTTACCAAAAAAAAAGAAAAAAAGCTTGAAACCACATGGTTCAGATAAGATATACAACTCAAGTCTTGGCCATTTTTAGTTCCTCACAACAGCTCAGGTCGTTTCTTTGACCTTTTGTGTCAGACACATGAAGAGAAGTAACATGAACAGTGGCTAGCATCCATGTAGAATATGGCATTAAGACATGTACCTTTCTAGATACACATGAGCTAAGATTTTGTGTATACTGAGATTCTGTCCCCAAACCATGAGATTTTTTTCCTACAGCTGTAGCAGACCTGTAAGAAAATTATTTCCTTATCTTAACTTTGGCTTGCTTCTTTGCATACATTTTTATAAAAATTCAAAACCCTAAGATCTGGAGACAATACCACAGCTGTAGCTTTAGGTTTTTCAACCACTAACTACATATCTACGGATTTTTCAAAAAGTTAACATTTATTCATAAGTTCATACTACCAGCAATCTGTTGATAGGAATTATGCTCTTAAAAATAAGCTGAAACAATAAGATGTAAAGCTAATAATGATCTTTGCATTACGAACACCTTACCCGAAAGCAGATGAGACATCTGTAACTAGAAAAAGTGTGGCAACATCCTTCCAACAATGTAATAAAAGAGCCTCTCCATGTGATAATATGAAAAATGCCTACTAAAAATGTGACCTTCTGCACATTATTTGCACTTTCTTTCTGTTGTTCACTCTTTTCCATGCCTGTTACAAGCAGAATGATTTACCATTGCATCGTATAGCTGTGTGTTTCCTTCTCGTTGTAACTAGTGCTACTGTTAACATTCTCCACCACACCTTCTACTCAGAGAAACAGGAACATTCAATGCAGATTTACTTGAAGATCTCTTTTTCCAGTTGATGGTAATTACATACAACAATGACTTTATCGCGACAGAGAATGTAGGAATGGTTAAGAGGATATGCTCAGTGGCTAACAGGATATGCTAACCATATTTTCCCTGTTGTGTCACGGATTCTAGGAGTCAGGAAAGAATACAGAACACTGGGACTCTTTAAGAAATCTTGTACTAGTCTACTTCTGGAACGATAAAAACATCTGTGACAGATAGTCTATCCACTCCATATAGGGAAACATTTACGTAGTACCATCAGTTAAAGCTTGAAGGAAAGTAACATCTGTTTAAACCAGTTTACCAAAACTAAGCATACACTGAGAAGAAAAAAATGTAACTGGAGGCAAAAAGAGGGTATGTCTAGCTATAGCATAGACTCCTTCATAAATAAGTAAACAAATAATACTCTTAAGTTTGCTAGGGTTCCCATTCAGCCGCATGCTTAAACACAGCTTGCTTTTACCACCATATTAGTCTTTAAGGAGCAGGAATTGGAAGTCTGTGCCCAATTTGCACTCAAAGCTCCCAAGACCCTGTATCTTCTGCCCTCCATCTTACTTTTTTCTTTTGCACATCTTCCTCTTCCCAGGTAACAGGCACAAATAAAACAAACTGATAAAGTTCGTCTACCTGAGCTGAATTTTTTTTTGGATGGACAATTCTGCCAGATAAATAAACTTGCAAATATTAAAGAACAAGAGAAGGGACACAGAACAGTCAAGACAGAACACTTTTGTTTTTGTCAATATTTCTTTAAATCCCAATCCAGCTCCTAGTAAGACTGGACACTACTTACAACACTCCTAGAACTGCAGAAGAATGGAAACACAATAGGGAGCGAGTAGAGAGGGGGACAAGACAGCCCAGTGGCTGGCTTCAGACATTCACATACACAAAGCCAGCATCCACTGGAGTTGTTAAGGCCCAGATGCCCCACTAATAGGAACAAACCCAAACACAAAGGTAGCACATGAAATGTATTTACCTATTTAAACACAGGCAGCTGGTCAAGCTAGAATGGGGAAGGTAACTGCTAATTCCTTGTACTACAAGGAAGGAATGGAGTAAAAAAACCCAAGCCCACGGGCAGGTTTTTGCTTTGTGAACCTCTGTCTGTGCTGCTGGTTAACAGTGGTAAGTATAAAAAAATCAAAGAAAAATAATCTATTTATAGAACAAGTCAGTAGTCTGAGACATTTAGAAAAAAGTAAAAACAAGTCCTTCTTTAAAAATGGATTTACTAAAACAACTGTCACCCAGGATGACCCCAAGCCCTCTGGTCCTCTGGCAAAGCCAGGGGCAACTTCAAACAAGAACTGTTGCTGATTGTACACTGGTACACATCCAGCAAAGCCAGCAGGGAGGGGGATTTGCGTTGCGAACAGTATCTGCAGACTGCTTTCTGGTATCGCTTGAGGCCATGCCCGTAGCCTGGTGATACTGGAAATAGTTGTGAGTGAAACTTTTCACAGAAGCACATGTCAGTGTAACCTCTGAGGTAAGTGGGCTGTCTTCTTTCCTTCCCATCCCTGGGTACAGATCACAGCAGCTGGTGCCCTGGGTGCTGTACCTCCTTGCCAGCTCCATCCTGCGTGAGACAACTTTAATGTGCAGGAGTGCAGAATTCTAAGCAAAGCCTAGAACAGGAGAGGGCACCCCTGTGGAAAGGGAAGCACTCTGCTCTTCCCAAGCTCTGGTCTAGCTAGACATCTTCATCAATGTTTTCTGGCCCTCCTCAGGACAGGAAGATCAGCTGTTCCCCACTAAGGATAAAAATTTTGCCTAGTGGAGTAGAGTTGGGTTTCTTTTTTGGTAAACAGAACCTTTGCTGATTTCTGAGATCATGAGCTCCTCTGCCCTTTAGCTACAAAAGAGAAATTAAAAGAAATTCATCCACTTGCTCCCATCCTTATAGTGTAGTGTTAGCTGCCTGGATATGGAGGCAACTTAACTCTCCCAAGACATTGCCCTACTCACTGGGTTGGCATAGGGAGGCAAAAGATAACTTCCAAAGTCACCTCCTTAGGGTAATCTGGTAGGCCTAAAAGCTCCAGCCTATGCCCACCAATTCCAGGCCATCTCCACTGCCATCATGTACTTCTAACACCCTGAAGTGTCTTATCTATCAGCCTCGGGTTTGCTCAGTCTCTAAGAGCAACAGCCACACTCAAAGATGGAAATACTCAAGTCAAAAAACAGTGGCTGGAGCTCCTAATCAGGCGGTGTCTGCATAGATGAGTCGGTACCACTGTGCCTTGACGTCCCCGTTGTATGAAGGAAGCCAGCTGTAAGGAAGGGACCAACTCTGCTGCAGGTCTGTACATCCTTGGAAGTGAAGCTCAGTGGCTACATTAGCTTCAAACCCTCTCTCTCTGTAGGGTTTCAGTGGTCCATTTCCCAACAAGTTCCAGGCATCGAGTAGTTGCTAACTTGTCTCTTTAAGATCTTCCATTGGTAGTTTGTAGCTCAGTAAGAAAGGAGGAGGTGGTGCATGAGCAGGGCTACTTGGACCCTGCATTGGCTTCTTTGCACAGTTTATACAGATGTAATCCTCATTTTCAGCCATTTCTGGAGAGACACCAACACAAATTTGATGAAACCACTCATCGCAGCCGCCATCGCACTGCACCCAGTCTACCTGCAAGAGATCAGATCAGCAACACATAGCACATTACAAGGCAAGACAGATAGGCATAGTTTCTATGAAGAAAATACCTTCTATTAAACCCACCTGATACACCTAGAACACAAAAGCTTTTGGACACAAATTAATGCCCTATAGAGCTTGTTTAAACAAGCTGCTTCAGTTTAATAAAAAATAACACTTTTCCAACAAACCTTGGCCCTCTTGCATCCTTAGACCACAACAATACAAACACACACTACCATTACTGAGGAAGATGACACCCAGTTCTCCTCAGATGAAAGACAGGTATGCTAGAACACACTTAGAATAGGAGCAGGCTCAGGGACAGTTACTTCAGCATAGATGATAGTCCACAAATACACATCCTAAATCATACACATCCCCTTAGACTGTATTATCAAATAGTAGCTTTCGCAACTTGAAAATTACAGAAAACAAGAGGACTTGACTACTGCTTTTGGCTAAAAAAAAGCCGCATGACATCAACAGCTTTAATACTTTTCTAGCAGCTACATATTAGGTATACAGCTGGTCATCAAATGCCAAAAAAATGCACACAAACTGTAACTCCAAAGTGTCAGAACATTTAAGCTAAAATATTTCAAACTTTCTGCTGAACTTGCTACAGAACAGTTAGGAAAAGGCATAAAAAGTAAATTAAAACTTAGGAAGGAAAAACGATTAATTACTGGATTTCTGTAGTTCCCTGAGTAAAAGTACATGTTAATTTGGGTCAGTGGGCAGACACTGAGATCTGCAGGATAGAGACCAGATTCTTAATTTTAATGGCATGCACTGGTACAGCTGTAAAAATTGTTACTGCTGTAGTTCTGCTTTCACCTTACTGGGGAATGTGAAAATGAAAATATATTAGAAAAATAACAGTAGTGGTAACCTATCTAAAATGAAGAAACATTATCAGCTCAATATTTTGCTTTAGTTTATAGGAAAACTACTCCTGAACAATTTTTTTTAAGTGACTAGTAATGGACACTAACAGTTGCAGCTTCAGTCATCACATTGCTATATCTGCCATTTTTGCCTTGTATGACATTCACCTGCAGAATGTACAAAAATACATCCAACCTCATGGCAAGACAGTCATTCCATTAAAAGCTTTGATTATACAATGAGGAATTTTACTCAGTTTCATTTATGGAAGTTTGACAAATTTTGTATAACCTTCTTTATAATATGAACTTAAAGGCACTCTTCTCCCTCTTGCAATCTCAATTTCTGTAGAAACTGTACTAATACAAGCTAATTATCATCTATGAAATAAAAAGAACAGTGGTACAAAGACTGTATCATCTTTTGAGCAACTGAGTGTAATTTCTAACCTTGGTCTAAGTTTAAGACTTTAAAATTGGTCTTTTAACTGGACTTTTTAAGTGTTCAAATGAACACTTTAATGCCATGTTACAATTTTGCAAAACAAGAAATAAGATCTTGGTATTTGCAGTTGTTCCTACTCTCTCTTGTACAAGCCAGTGCAGTATAGTGTCTATCCCAGTTATTATTAGGAGTGGTTTTGCCTTCTTTTTAGAAAAGAGCAAGAAAAAAATTTCAAAAAAAACATTTTTTTGATCATCAATTAGTCTGTGTTAAAAGCTGACAATCAGGACAGGTAGCACCACAGAGAGAGGTGGTTCAAGTTTCTTTTGTAATAATCCAATCAGGTCTAAAATTATTGATTATTTATCTCCAACAAGAAAAGTGAAGCACTCCAGTTGGAAATCTCTCAGCCTGCATCATCACTGTTCACCAACTGTATGTAAGAAATACAGAAAACTCAGTTCATTTAGAAACATTGCACATCCCACTTCTGCTCAGAAACACACTTAAGTCAGAAACATTTCTAGCTGAGTCAAAGAATTTATCCTTTGAATCAGCCAATGTGTTGCACAAAGCCAGCAAAAAATTACACAGCTTCAAGAAATTAAACTTCCCAACCAAGACAGAGTACTTTTTCCCAGATTCTAACTTTCCTTCATCTTCTCCTGGTGTAAAGTACCTAAGAGAATAAGGAAGTTCTATAGTTTTATCTACTACATCTGTGTACCTATCCAAGTACTACTCAATTCCTCTCTCATTCCCAATCATACCACTTTTGTTGCTCATGCTGTTCAACCTAATTATTAAATTGCACTGGAGTTTTTGACTTTGCATGGAATGTCTCGTGACAGAACTAAGCGAAAGCGAAAACTCACTTTGTCCTTGCAGGGCCTCTGGCAGTTTTGTGCAGCACATACAGCATTCTCATCATCCGACTCTTCTGCTCCTGACCAGTCATACTTCGAAGGAATATCTAGAACCTTCTTCTCTCTTTTTTTCTCTGTGCTCTCCCTTGCTAGTTCCACCTTTGCAACAACTGCCTTCTCTCGCTTCTTCTTCCGCTCCTCTTCCTTAGCCAGTTTCTTTGCCAGCTTGTTCAGCTCCTTTGTCTTATCCATGGTGAGTTTTAGCTTCTTCTTCTTGGGTTTTTCCAGTTTTTTCAGCTCTTTAGATTTTTGCTTCATATCTCCAAAGAACTGCTCTGCTCTCTCCAGCTTCCTTTTCCGCTTTCTCTCAGAAGAGTCTCTCCCTCTCATTTTCAGTGGTTTCTCATCCATGCTGTCATCCTTCACAGAAAGGGTAAAAAGAGATTTTTTTTTTTTTTCCAAAGTGCAAATTTCCACATACTGCAAAGCTGTGTTTGAGAGATGTACTCAACTCCACTATTACCCTGACAAGGTATGAAGGAACCTATTCAACAGCATACTGTTACAAATTCTAAAACAAAAAGGGGGGTTCAACTTTATTTTCACCATACTAGAAAAAAAATCATAAGTGGTATCAATCGTGTCAAAGTACAATGAATCAAAAACGTCCAGTGGAAAAAGTAAATCATCAGCAAGGGTAAGAAGGCAGAATATGCAATAATTACAACTCCCTTCTCACATTGCTTTTTAATAAAAGTTGAGAAGATTAATCATTTGTTAGATGCTCTTGCTTATTTTTCATCCCAGATCAGTCTTGCTTGTAATTATTTTTGAGAGAAAGCAATTGCTATTCTGGAGATTAAGAAAGAGCAATTGGTGAATTCTTAAAATGTATCATCAACTCAAGCAAGGAAGGAAAGTAACAGATCCATTATTTGAATAGCTTCCAAACTGGCACACATTGTAAATATCCTGGCATCATTAACAATTCTGAAATAGCAGATTCAGATCAGAAGTGAGGCTTAAAATTGGCAAACTGTCACTGCAGGTAGTATCCACAATGACAAGTCCTACTTATATCCGAAAGACTCACATGTATAGTTCCTTTGTACAAACAGGACTGACTCAATTTCTGTTAATACAACTAGATACTTTAGCCTTAATCATTATTAATAGATTAAGGACATACTACAAGCCAGTAAAGAAAGACTCTGTTTACTGTACATTACTTAATATAGCTACTCCACTCAAAACCAAATCCTCTGAATATTATTATACAAAAGTCTAACTGTTTTGCATGTAAATAGACATAAAAAGGTATACAATTCAAAATGAGTAGTTCTGGCCAAACAAGTATTCATAAGGGTTAACCAGAACATGTCATAATACATACACCCTCTTACCCCCTTCTCTGAAAAGAAAGCTGTGCTTAACTATTAATATCAGTCTGGCACACTATTTAGAAATTGCTATTTGCTGGCATTCAAACTGTTCTTTAATCAATTTCACGCCAAAACTGTTAGATTAAAAAAAAACATTAAGCTTATGAAGTACTTAGGTCAAAACACGGTAAAGCAGTACTTTGGAGGCAGGATCTGTTTTATACTACTGTCCTAACTGATGGCAGCTTCGCAACACTGATTTATCCACTGTTTATGGACACCACTCAGAAAATGAGACAACTGATAACATGTTCACCTAACCTCACTGTTCACGGCATGTAACCTTCCATCTTATATTACTGTACACTACCAAAAAGTCAAGGAAGAGCCATCTTCAATATACTTCCTGTGCAGTTCAGTAACCCAAAAAGTGATCATACACTCCGTAACTACACATGGGCAAACTGACCCCTAACTTTAGCTGACAGATGATAAGGGGTGGGTTCCAGTACAGCTCTTCAACACAAGAGCCTACCTTCTCTTCCAGCACACCTCCATCATTCACACACACCATTTTCCCACCGCATCAATGAGGCTAAATGATTTGGACTAGACCTAAGATTCAGCAGATAAGTCTGCCTCATTCATTGTCAGCTGAGCAGTGATCAGCACACCTTCACAGTATAAGTATTTTTATTTATATAATTTTTATAAATGTAATAAAAAAATTGCTATGTTATTCTGAGGAAGAATAGGAATCTTATTACCTGCATTACCAAACCATTTTTTATTAAAGTGTTCTTTTCCCAGTAACAACAAAAGTTCAGCAACATACAAATATCAAGTTATATAAGTGTAGACTTTCCATCTTTCTAAATGTTTCCTGTAATTCTTTTGCAGATCAGTTTTGATTCCAAGCATAATCAAGAACAACGTTTCCTTCCCTAACCTTGTATTTTCTAAAATAAGGTTTGCATATGGAACTGCCTGAACAAACTGTTCTAAATATACTTGTGGAGGACAGTGCTACGGCATAAGTGATCAAGAATCGAATTTTTGCATCTCTTATTCTGTTATTTTCTGGAATCTACTATTCCCCAGTTGAAATCCAAACATGTCAAAGTAACTAAGGATTCAACTACCCAAGATTATATTTTTTCAAAAAATACCAAAATAATGTGGGTTGGGTTTTTTTTTTTCCTATACCAGAATATTTCTTCAAGTTCCATACCTCCATGACATGAAGGAACCTGTCCTCAGAGGGTGGATGAGTAGCCTGTAAAATCCGCCAGATGTGCTGAGTCTCATCCAGCGACACCTCTAGCAGATCTCCTACCATCATTAGATCTTCTAGCTGAGCTTTTGCTCCAGGTGACAGCTCCAATACAGGGGGCTCCAGACTGCGAGGTACCAGTGGACTCTTCCGAGGCTGCTTCCTTGGAGTGCTAGAACCTTTCAGATGGAAGGCAAGTCATGTAAGGATAAAAGGAAGAGATCAAAACCAAAAGAAGTTACATACTTTTTACAACAACAATCTAAGGAGGGAAACAATCCCAAGCAAAAACATTGACGCAGGTTTATATATCAGACATCAGGAAACTAGCTGCAATGTAACTCTACCGTACCTTCTTACAAACAACATATCCTCTACAACTAGCACAGGTCACAGAGCGGTTTCCCTCCTTACTGACTGCTCATCCCAGCTGTCTGTTCAATTTTATCTCAGCAGATACAAAAGTAAATACCTTGAGAGCAGCTTTTAGAAGCAGACGAATATGCATGTTCAGCACAGAATGAGGGAGCAGTCCACATGTGTGTCACCACTTCCTCTGATTTAATGGGGATTTCCTCATCACAGAACAAATTGGGCTCCAAGCTGCTAGAAGATTTTACACTGGCATTGTCCTGAAAAAGACCCACAGAAAACATGCAACATCTGGATCCAGAAAATACCTACTTCAAAGTAAATTCTACTAAGACTGACCAGTCTGCTGTTCCTGAAACTCTACTTTGAAGTACCCCACCTGACACACCAAGACCATGTGCAAAAGGTACAAGTTACATCCCTACTTAAATAGTGGATGAACACAGCAACTGCAAAGACAGGTCAATAGATTTATAGCTAGTGCATGAGAAACACTGGACAGTTCTCCTCACTCTGCAGTTCCTAAAGTATGGTCTTCAGAAGACAACATAATGAAAAGAGGCTTACTGTTAGCCTACAAAGTTTTTCTTTGCTTGAAAAATTTAACTGCAAGACCATAAAGACTGGCATCTTTAGTAAAGCAGGAGTATACTGAGTAAATAATGGTTACTACAGAAAGAAATGATTAAAGATCTTACAGGCAAGGAAAAAACAGGGTGCTCCAGCACAGCAAATATCAACAGTGGCAAACAATCAAAGGTTGGCCTGGGATCAGGACTTTTATGGCAGTCTTGAACCATTTTAAGATGGGCCCAAACACTGAAATGAAGAGGGCTGTAAGAGGGCTTGAGACTACTGTGAATATTTCCCTGAACAGAATAATGATGGCATTGGCTTATGCTCAGCTCAATGCACTGTGTAGGATGGCTGCTTAACTTTTTAGAAGCATCACCCTCTGAAATGGGACAGATGCCTTCAGGTGCAGGTGGATCCATTAAGAGAAAAGAGATTAGGAATCTCTTATCAGTGGGAGCAGCTTTGCTTGATTTTGCATTACATTAGGCAGAGAATCCAGAGAAGGAACAAGCCCACCTAGTACTAACTTCTTCCTCTTCTTATTCACCCCTGCAGATGAAATTAATAAGGATAATCTCCTCAACCAGGTGTCTACTTCCACAGCACTTTCCAGAACTTAGCTACCCCATCATATTTGTGATGAAACTGGCCAACAGGTTAAACAAACTTAGCATGCCATGTAAGACTGAAACCTTTCAGAAAACAATATAAAACAAGAAGCTGGCTTAAAAGAAGAGAAAGGCTGTAGAGCAGTTATTGACAATATTTACCTGAAGATTAGCTGTGTGGGTCCCAAAATGGCCAACTCAGGAAATTGTACCACCCAGACACTGTCATTTCATGACATAAAAAGGGAGTTTAAGAATGGTAATCTCTCTCTGGCTTTCAGTTACACTCTTAAAAGGAAGTGAAGTACACACTAATGATTTCAGGACAGCACTAGAAGTGGGAAATTCAGATTCAAATCGCCCAGATGAAAAGGTAGAATACATTCAGAAAGAGGAAGATGTTTCTCCCTACATATTAAAGGCTGTCTCTCATACAGTATCTGGATATCATATTATACTAAAGGAAGTTCAGGGCCAATAGGTGAATTAATAAAAAGTTACCACCATTTGGTGGCCACAGGAAACAAAGGTGCAAAGAAATGAGAAAAAACATGAGAAAAAAAATGAAGGCAATTAAAGATGAAGAAATTTTACAGTAAATTTGACCAGTGAATCAGTCTGCTTATAAATCTTAGAACAAGTCTAGATATTGCACTCATAATGAAGTATTTGCTGGCAAGAATCATGTTTTAATTAGAAGAAACACAATATAATCAGACAGGCCTTTTCACATGTGTTTTTGTAACCACTGCTGTACTTCAGAAGTTTAAGAGCATGGTTTTGGATATACAGTCTCTGGACCCTTAGGGGATCCAAGGATTACTTCTACAACATCCACAAGAAGTTATTAAGAGCAAGTTCATACATCATAATCTATACACTTTTTTTTTTTAAAAACACATCACTCCACTGGAAAATGTTTACAGATCAAACTGAAAAAACCCAACCCTTGAAAGCCAAGTATAAAAATGATTAAACTTTGAGCAACTTTGCTATTTCTTTTGAACTTTGCTGCTTCTAGTTTAGACCTGAAGAATTTGGCTGCCTGAACATGTGTCTTCCATTCCAACCATGTTAGCTGACCTAACAGAAGACATTTCTGGTCCCTATCGGCTTTGCCTCCAACAGATTTTTACTTTCACAATTACATGTAGTGATGGACATCCAAATCAAAAGGGTTAAGCAACAGATTTTGAAATCATAACAACACAATCATTAAACAAACAAGATTACACTCCTGCAAAACCCTCCAATCCTGACAAGCATATGCCATCTTTCTTGACATATGCTTTATCACAGCCTCAGAAAATGCCACATCTTCCAGAAATGCCTTAGTATGATTCCTGATGCAAAGAACAGTTTGAAAATCTTTTTTTTAAAATATAAAACTAATTTAATTAAAAGCTGTGACATCCACTTGCAATACATTCTTGTTGACATTTCACATGGGACTAAGACACATGTCTGTATTTGCATAAAGCTGCTTAGAAACTAAATACTAAAAGAGATAGAGGCAAATCATACCTGGAAAATTTGCTGTCCATTTATAAACCAGAAAATCTGCCTTAGAAGAATTTATATGATCACACTGTCTTCTAACTTAGCATCTTTTAAAGTACATATGACACTATCCCTAAAAAGAAAACACTGCACAAGAACAAACATGGTTGTCTCTGCATGTATCAAAAAGGACAATTCAGAAGTTCTGAAGTGAAATACATCACACTGAAAACACCGTTATCTCTACAATTGCCTTTTCTCATGACAGTTCTTCTCTAATTAAAATATTTTAAAAATTTAACTGCAGCTACAATTTCTGAACTGAATCCAGACACTAATTTTACAACACGATCCACACATCTCATTCTGAGTATTTCCACACATTGAAAACTAAACGGATATTCCTTTATACGAGGGTTGAATAAAGAGAAAGGTATGGAAACTTGAAAGCAGCTCTGGCATCAGGAAACTTCTCACAGGGACACAGCTTTCAAAGACTAATTTTTTGCTGTAGCAAAAACTGTTGAACAACTCTCCATATAGACAGTTACTCATATTTATTCAGACAAAATCAAGAAGTACCTCTTCTGCAACAGGAGCCTGGGCAGAATGTACAGAGATAGTTTAAGATATGAAAAATATTCCAAAATAAATTGAATTAATAAAAACAAGTGTTCTGGATTAATTCCATGTAGACAAGCCACATTGGACTGCTTACCTTTATGTCATAGCCATACGTCTCTCTTATGTCTTCATCAGAGTCTGTCTCTTCATCATCATAATCCAAAGTCTGCCGTGGGGATGAGGACACACTCCCTATCACTCTGTTAAAGGCTGACTGCTGGAAACTAGTCAAGTGTCCCTGAAAGAAAAATGGAATATGGGAATGAAAGAGTAAAATTTCCAGAAAAATCTATAAAAAAGCTGAGTTATTGACAAAGAAAACAGTGGTTCTTTTGGCCTGAGGATAACTGCCTGGACAGTCACAGAAAAGCCTACTTACAGCAAGATGTGAAGAAACACAGGTAAATTTCCAAGGAAAAGGTTCTATTACATTTTATTTCTATGTTTATGAATAGTGACTAGAACAATCTAGATACTGCTGTTCAGTGCTACCAAATTACAGCCTGTGGTTGTACAAACTTCATCTTCATCATCTGATTACTGATCTCAATCTCAAGATGAAGAGGTCAGCAGTACAAGTACCAGTGTTCCCTACAGTCCTCGTCGAAATTTACTAACAAGACCCCAAATGCCTGAGAATGACAATCCATGAGAGATCGTAGATATCAAGATCTTCAATTCTGTCAAGAGAGAAATGGAATTTGGACACCAAAGCAGTCACCGCTTTACACATCTTCAGGCCCTTAGCCACCTGTTGTATCTGAACTGAGGTTTCTTACAAGCACCTTCAACAGTTGCTCTTGAGAGTGAGTACAAAGTACCAGGCCTGTTCCTGCAGCAGCCTGTAACTGACTGAAGCCAGCCACAGCCTGAGGAGCACTGAATTTTGGTCTAATTTTGGTCTAATTCTCAGCCTTTAACTGCCCTCCCTTCTCCCCCAAGCTTCTCCAAGAAAGATAAGGCATTTCAACACACTGAAGGACAAGCATGGTAAAGAGCAAGATATCCACATCCTCACCTGCAGGTCTGGGTTAGCTGCTGCTTTCTGTAGCTCTGCACTGATTATTTTCTCTGTTTTCTCCCGTGCTGCCTGCTCCACCATTCGTTGGCTGAGCACAGAAAGCTTAGCCAAAGCAGAGGACAACTCGTCAGTGGCCAAAGCCTGTCGCGCTCGGTCCTGCCAACTCATTGCACGTTCTGTCAAGCACTGCAACGCCTCCCCTTCCGGCAGCCGTACAGGCAGCTTCTGCAGGGACACCAGCAGAGACAGTATCGTCTCAAGCCGTGGCCTCCGGGAACGCATGCAAAGTGGACACAGAAACTTCACTTCTTTAGCCTGCCAACTAGAGCCCTTCTTCTGAGAACTTGTTTTGGGAAGGGGCACGCAGCCACTATGAAACCAGTCTTTGCACAGCTCACACTGTAGCATGAATCCACTAGCTGTTTTGCGGCAGACACAGAATTTGACTTCTTCGATCCGATCCACCATAGTCATCTTGGCCAGGTTAGCTGCCCTGAGAGCATGCATGGCTTCAATCTCCTTCTGTTCCCGCTCCTTGAATATAGCCACCTACGCAGCAAAGACAAAGAACAGCTCGTGACCTTCATAGCTAAGAGAGATCACATTTTATTAGCAATGTAGGGAAAAAAAACCCCACAATCACATAAAGAGATCTTCCTAGTTAAACTAGCCCAAAATTTAGGAATTATGGGATCTAATTAAAAGTTTAGGTAAAATACCTCTTTCTCAATTACTAATGACTCCCCCGAGTCCTTCTGACAGAGGTTCTATGTAAACTTTAGATAACTTTCTCCATATCTACAAAGTTTCTGAAGTTCATAATTATATCTGTCATACGGCCACCAGAAGAACAGGTTTTGACCCCAGGAAAAAAGTCAGAATCAGTTCCACCCATCTACCGAGACAATGCAGCTGAGCATTGTTTCAATGCTGTCTCATCACCAGGAACATCTGAGTGACCATATATCTCCCAAAGCAACTTGCATTTCCTCAGTGTCTCCATTCAAGTAACTATAACAGGGCATACTAAAGTAAAATAGACTGTGTATATGCCACATTAACGAGCCTGCATATATTTTCTTTGTTTCTAGAGAAACAGCAGCCACATGACACTAGGTTCTTCTCATAAGCTGCATCAATATCTTCCCAAGGAGAAATCAAATACAACATTCCCCCCCAGCTCAGTTTCCATGACCAAGCACTTACAGGCTGCCCTCAAAATCAACCTAACCAAATATGTCTTGGTACTGTTTAAGGTAGACCTGTGCCTCATTTCACATTGTTTTGATGGGATTTCAATAAATGTTAATATTAGATGAGCATTACAGATATTAACCCAAGAGCGTAAGTCTTACACATAGCCCAATACATACTAAATACCAGCACTTATACTCTGAACTGTGCTTCCCTCTACTTCCACTACAATTAACTGAACTACATTCTTGTGTCAAACATCATTATATTTGTTTTAGTGAGATTTATTTATCAGTTCTTGCATCAGATTTATACACAGATTAAACCCACGTATGAGGAGACACTACCTTTCATTGCTCCTTACCACAGCTGCAGTGTCCCTGGCCTCCTCCAGACCATCCTCCAGTTCACTTAAGGATTCCAAGTCAAGATCTTTCTCCTTTTCCTTCTCCATCAACTCCTTTGCCCTCTTCCGCCTATTCTTACTGCTCCCATAAACACCGATATCAGTTCGAGGGCTCAGAACCTGTAACCACAAAGAACTCTTAGACTGTCAGAGCCAAGGATGCCAAGAACAGAAGAAAGTTCTAATCTATAATGTTATCATTTCAGGGACACATACGAGAACATCTGATAAAGGAATTACAACAGAGTCATCAAAGCACAAAAAATACCCAGCAATCTAACACCTTTGATATCTGTCAATTAATACTAGGAAGAGAAGAAATAAACAGAAAATGATGCAAGTATTTCATACATATGGAATTTGAATGTAATCAGCACCAGAGTGATGTGGCAGGTCAACTTGAAAGCCACTGTGTTTTCATGATTAAATTACACAATCTATTCAGATTAAGCTATCATACATACAGTTAACTGAAATACTGTATACAGATATCAGTAGTTTAACATTCATTTCAAGTACTTTCATCAATTGCAAGTCAAAGATCTGCCATGATTCCGTATTTATGTCAGCAATTTTGTGGCTGAAATAAAACTGAAAAATATACGCTATAAGCCTTTTAATATCAAATATGAGAGGCTGCAAAGCACTTTTAAGGACAAGAATTAAATTTTAGGTCATCTTGATTAGTTGAAAGGCATACCTAAATATAAAATCTATACGGGAAAGTTCAAATTGGTACATTCTGGGAAATAGTCAAATGCAAAACCAGAACATATTAAATAACTGGTTAGGCAGAGAAAAAAATTTGGACCTAGAGTACAAAAACAAAACTGAACATCAACTGCCCCTATTGCAACATCAGTGTGATGATGTTGCAATAGGGCAAATCCCCTTGGGAAACATTAAACAGCAGTATCCCCTTTGAAACACAAGATGTAATTTACTGCACTTCATAAGGCACAAGGGAAGCCATAGTGAGAGCCATAGCCTGGTATTGGACATCACAGTAAAAGTGAAGACAAACCACAGAGAATAGCAACAAGATAAGAGTATGAAAAATTCAGCCTACAAGAAAGCGTTGAAAGAACTGGAATTGTTTCCCCTAGAAAAGGGAAGCCTGTCAAGTAGATATGATAAATCTTCAAACACATGAATGATTTTTATTAAAACAAAGACAATTACTATATTCACCGAAGTGAAATAAACAACAGTGGACTTATTTTATAAGCTGTTTAACTGTAAGAAAAATTATCTAATCTATTGTCTTAGAATTTAAATCATGGAGCAAGGGAAACATCCATCAATTAAAGACAGTTTCTATGACCATTTCAGGACTACATTTTTACACTTACACATTTACACTTACACAAAAAAATAAATCCTTTTCTTTCCCTCCCAAAAAGGAGAGTTTTAATACGTTTCTTCAAAAGTAACAGTTGAGATTGTCTATACATAAAACAAGACTAACCAAACATGGACTTTTTACCTTTTTCATTCTTTTCACCCAACAACAGCTGAAGTTTTTTATTCTATTCCATTATCAAAAGGAGCTGTAATCTACTGTAACTGAACCAGCTGTTCCCTCTAGACCACAGAGGACCATCAAGATCAGTTTCTGAAGGCTGACACAGAGGTCTTTGTTGCTCACCTGTAACAGACTGTAGCTTGAGTTCTTCTTCAGGAAGGTCCTTCCTGTGCGCTCTCTCCAGGCACGTGCTGCAGCTACCTGTGACTCCAGCTGTGGCAGAGCATCAAGACGCACTGGTATTGGGCGACCTTTGGCAGACAAGCTCTCCAGTTGCTCCAGATAGGCATAGTTGCTCCCATTCTGGGGTTAAAGAAATTTTTTTTAAGCCAACAATTTCACCACTATATCGGTGGCCAGCTTAATTTCAAGCCGTACACTATTTTTGTCACGGACGAAATAGAGTTCCATAGGAAAGGAAAGGAGGGCAAGTTTTCAATCTTAATGATATTTTAAAAAAACTCTCTCATACAGTTTTTGTTTTAACAGTCATTCTGACATGGCCAGCTGGCTTAGGGAGTAAGACAACATTCCATTTCTAGACTGTTGTCTTAAATGCTGTCTGCTTAACAGCAGGCTATTATATCTGAGAGTTGTACAGGGGCTGATGTGAAATCCACTGGGATTCTCACTTCAGTTCCTAACAAATACCTGATATAAGAATAGCAGTTGCAGTCCAGAGATCAACACCTAGAAATATCACAGAAACCATAACCTTTTTGGATCAAGTTATATGGGTAGACCAACAGAAGGGTAGGCTACTGAACCAACAATTTCATAACTTCATCTATTTCAGATAGAAAATTTTGGCCATCAGTGCCATTAAATCTTACACCATTTGGGGGAGAAAAAACAAACAGACAAAACATTTCCATAGCCAGCTCCAAAACTGAAGACCTGTGAGCAGAACATCTTCTGCTGCAGCTAAGTATTTCCAGTGAGAGCATGTGGAACAGTTTCAGTACCAAATACCCTTTGAGAGTTACATTTGTGTCATAATGAATTTGCTGGCTTTTACATCCCCCATGAAATGCATAAAAGGAAGCGAAATCAAAACTGGATAGCCAATGGGGAAACAGCAGCACAAAAAGAAATTTAAGCACATGAGCAATGGTAAGCACATTTAACAGCTATAGCAAAGCCTCCCTTCAGGTCACCTTTGTAGGTAGAGGGGCTAGAAGTAAACAACATGTCTAAATAAAAGGATGCAAGCAGAAGATTCCAGTCCCTGCTGTAACCCCTACCTGAATGGCCTCCACTTTGGCTGTCCAGTCTCTAGCCCGCTGCAGGGCTTCTTTCAGTGCCAGCACATTGGGCAGGTAAGCAGGGATGTTCTTTGCTTCATTCACGATGCCCTCCAGAGCCATCATACTTTGGCGTGGTCTAGAGTAAGAAAAACCCAATTCCAGCCTTCTCCCAAAATGCCAGCCAACTAAAGCCATAAATTTGACAGGCTGGTGATGCAACTTCATCACTACACTGCAGTGTAGCATGCCATGGCTCTATTCTTGGAGGGCGCTACTGGCTACCAAAGAACAGGAGAGGTGAGAAAGCTGATGAATTTTGCACAATCAAGTTCAAAAGAGCACAGCATCAGAACTCCTTAACATCAAGGAAGCTGTCTTGTGTAGCATACTCAGTGTTTTTTGTTGAGGGAGATGAACAGCAAGGACAGTAGCAACACTCGCAGCCTCCTATCACTGTGCAACATGACAGGGAATCAACTCTTCTGCAACTCATCAACAACTTCAAATCCAACTCTTGAGCAATCAAACTGCTGGGAGGTACAAACAAAAAGAAAAACCCAATGCCCTACAGCTTCAAAGCCCCTACCTTTTCACTATACTCTGGGGATTCTCAGCCTCTTTTGAGAAGTGTGTCACCTATAAGAACAATTTGCAAAGAAACACTCACCTGGCCTGCAGGCAGACCTTGGCCTTCTCCTCCCATCTCTCCGAGACTGTAAGCAGCTCCTGAAGCTCAGCCATGGCTTTCTCTACAGCATGGTGTGGTGCCAAGCCCACACCCGAGTCAATCAGCTTCTTCATCACATCCAGGGTGACCCTCTGGGGATCCAAGAGGGTGGACCTCACCTCATCCAGCCACCGTGCCTGCTGTAGCTCTTGCTTCAGCCTTGGCAGTTCAGGAAGTTCTACATAAAGGCCAGAGCCCATGTCTATCAACTCCTGCAGCTTGGAAGAGTCTGGGATCTCATCCATCATAGCTTCTTGAGCACGCTCATGAAATTCTTCAACATCATCAAGCAGATTCTGAAGTAACATACAGGAAAAACCACACATAGAATCAAAAGGGAAAGTTGACTGAGGGATCAGTCAGCTGTGAATTTGTATGTGATCATCACATAATCAGTCAGAGCTTCTAAACACAATGCCAGATAGTTGTCACAAACCATTAAGTCTGATACATATTAAGTAACAGACCATCTAAACTCATTTGGTGGCCTAATGTTTCATACATTAGGCACATTAGTTTCATCAGACTCTGCACCTAAAATAGTACAACTGCAACTGGCTACAGCTCCCAACGAAACAAGAGAATTAAGCACTGCCCGGTCAACATTAACTTTAAAATAGTGGGGGGAAGGGGGACTTGTACAAACAGATTGTCCTTTCAATCTAGTGTCAGAGGCATTACAGTAATGATGGTAATACACAACAAAACATGCTGAGGGGAAAGAACAAGCCAGAGTTGTATGAGGATGTGAATACCTAAAGATCATTAAAATAATGATGGTCAAGTTTGAAATCACCATTTCCTAAAGCAGGCCCACCACTTAAACACATCAGAGTTTTACTGCACAAAGGAAAGAAATGAAAATGAAAAACCCTCTAATGAAAGGAGACAATTTCAAACAAATCCAACTGCACTGCTGCAGTTGTCCTCATCCCTCAAGTTTTGGCACTGCAATGAAAAAAAAAAAAAAAATCAAAGACAGCAAACCGACAGGAAAGAATCACCGCAGGAGATTCATTCAAGGACATTCAACCAGTATACTCAATTGATTCACTCTTGAGTCTCTTACAAAAAGACAGGTATTTCTGAGAGCAAGTCGATAGCACAGTGAGGAGCAAACCTGCATTTCCTAACCCTTAGCTTACTGCCCTTTTTGTCTGATGCTGCTTTTCATAACTGTCTGGAAACCAGAAGGCATTTACAAAAAAGAACAAGATCCACATTCTAAAGATTTTGATTTAGGGAACATAATGCTGAATGCTTCATAGTGACAACAGTAAATTATTACAGTTTAATAATTATAATGTCTTTTGTGTTACAAAATACTCATCATCCAACATGACAATTATTTTGCAATTCATTATGATGTGTAATTGCATTCAAATGCCATGCTGAAAGTTAGTGAGTGCTTAGGCATAAATGATCATTATCCGACTTCATTCAGAAACTAAGAGATTACTGTCTGTAACCAATAAAATTATAATATTTATTTTATTGGCTAGTGATTACATTGATGCTTCAAGAACATACACATGCATAGACAGAGTACTTTAACAGAACCAGTTTCCTAAGACTGGGGGGCAGGGGAAAGAGAGACTAGTTGGGAGAAAATATTTAGACAAGAATACAGATTAAAGCTGTTAAAAGAGTTTACTGTATTCCTGCAGCTCTGTCATCTACAAATGTCTTAATTAGAAACAGATTTTAAATACGCTTGAAAAAAAAACTCTTTTGAGAAGAATGTTATAGGTCCATTAATAGATGATAAAATCTCGTTAATATGTACTAGTAAATATTTCTGGTTTGTATGTGGACAGAAGTGTAATAAAATCATCCTACGATATAAGGATGACGATACACCTTCCACTCTATTAGCTGCTGGGAAACACATTAAGGAACATCTTTGAAGGATAAAGATTAGCATCAACAGGCCTGGAAAACCTGCATCCTGGAGTCCTGTAGTTTTCTGAAAGTACTTGTTTTCAGCAACAACATGTCAACATCATAAAGAAAAGAAGAAGGTCCAATATAAAGTCTCTCTGTGATATCAACACTGAACTACCATGACAAAGTTAATACAGAACTCATGAATGAAGAAGGACATAACTAACACTAGTAAACACTTACAGAAAACAGGCCTTCTCAAAAAAACCTGACATGTTGTTACAAACTGTATGTTTGGTTATGTAGCAGTAGCTGCACATATGGTAATGTTTAGAATTTTAGGCCCCCAATCCAGCACTATAGAACATTCTTCTTAAAACTCTATCAACAGAGAACATCTGTGTTAGTAAATGGTTAACATACATCTCAAGAATCATTTCTCAAGGTGAAAAATCTTTATTAAGGATGTTTCTTGAAGGAGTTTTCTAGATGTTAGTTAGTAGGCGAGACACTATTTAACATTTCATCATCAGTGACAGAGAAACAAATTAAGATTGCTGCTGAAAACACTTGCTATGATACAGACTGCCAGCGTGATAAACGGTAATAGCAGCCAGGGGAATCAGTATGATCTGGATTACTTATTAGTCTAGATTCATTCAAAGACAGGGGCAAAGATATATATGAAGGACAAGAAATGCAGGCTGTGCATACAGATTAAGGGGACTATAACCTGGAAAGCAAGGCTGAGAAGTGTTTACAGAACAACTGTCAATGTGGTACTGCCTTCCCTCTCCCCTGAAGAAGCACACCAATATAACCTTCAGAAGTTTCTACAAAAATACACGAAGGGTAGGATTTAACTGGAAATTTCCACCATTATAGATAGCACTAATGATGCTGGAATAAGAATAACTGGTTCAGAGAGATAAAACCGGGCTGCCTGGACAGTGAGAGGTGGGGGGGATCTTTTATCTTGGTTTAGCTACAGTGAGACCACCACAATTGACAATGGTCCCTGCAACAGGCACCTTAAAAAATGTACACACAGTCACATAAAGGGCTGTTTGTTTGCCTAAATGCTGACTGCCATGTGCAATACCCCACACTGTCTGAGACTGCTACACAAGAGCTAAGGTACTCTTCCAAAATGGCAATGGAGGCCATGTGCAATATTTTAGAGCATCTCACAGGGCACTAGATATCCATGCTCAGGCTACCAAATTGAGCCCCACGTACTCAGCTGCTATGACTACGCTAGCATAAGTAAAAATGCCATCATTGTCCACTTAGAGATATTCTTGCAAATGAGCAGGAAATAACGTGTTACCATTCCATTACGGACAGACAGCAACACGACATCAGCAAAACTTCAATGACAACAGCAAGATTACCCAGTAAAGCAGGGAGACACTGAGGAAGATGCATCCAGGGTCTTTTACTCTCGTTCTTGAGGCCACAGGTATCATTGCAAAGTAGCTATTTGCTTTACATTAGAAGCTAGAAATGAAACACCCCATTCAATCCATCTCTGCCAGTGCAGGACTGATTCCTAAAGAAAAAAAGCCTTTCATCCTTTACAGGAGGCAACATTACCTGTTAAAAAAAAAAAAGCCCAAAACAAACCACCACAAAACCAGAACAAAGTAAAAAGCATGGCATTATCTGAGGAGCAGATGCAAACTTACCTTTACTTGTCGGGCCTGGCTGATAACGCAGGGCAAGCTAAACAACTGCTGTACAAATGCTTTAAGCTCCTCCATAGTTAGCTTGGTGCGTGTCCTTCCACTATCTTGGCTCTGTCTGCTGTATGAGTGGACATAATTAAACAATATTAGGTGAGAGAGAAGATGATGATCCCTGGATTTAATCCCAATGACAGAAAGCTATCAAGATTACTGAGAAATTACAAAAAAATTTAATCACTTGAGAACTCAAAAGAACCCCAAACTCCACAAGAATGCCAAAATCTTGAAAACTAAATTTAATGTAATTCTTCTCAGCACCTTTAAGAGAATTTACCCTGCTCCTCAGAGGTAGGAGTGTCTAGATGACTTTCAAATTGTTTGTTCGAAATAGGTAAAAGAACATAGCCCCCAAAAGCCTGCTTTGAGCAGCTGAAGAAGTTGACTGCCACGACAGGCACTGCAAGAAGTCTGAGATATGCAACAGCAACAAGCTCTGAGAAGAAGTCTTATTTTCTAGAGCACCCTCTTGTAGCGAGAGAACTGCGGAAACTGGCCTTGCAACAGGAGAAGACTGCTACTGAGTAGGACATGTTCTGCAAAGACACTTCCATTACATATCACTCGAAGCAAGTGTAACAAGCCTGCTGAATGCAGTAAAAGACTTAAGTGACACAATGCACAAATTAAACACTTAGTATACATATCCCTGGCGGTCACAACTTCACAAGCAGGAGATATTTTTAAACACTGAAGAGTTGTTCCCTGCTAACGAATCTACATTTTATTACTATAGAAACACTAAAGAAAAAATTCAATCTTTCAACCTAAGGACTTAAATATAATTGTAAAATTAAGATTAATGATCAAACATAATTACAGATTATCTAAAACTCAAAAGGAGAAAAAAGAATACTGCAGGCTTTGACTTGCTATGACAGACAGTGAGAAGTGGTGGCTGCACTTGGACCTGCTGTGCCTCCAATATTCCTGCACGAGAGTGGATGTGTGTGGCACTCCAAGAGACACCACTGCGGGGGGGTACGCTCTCCGAAACATCGCACCGCCATTCTGTTCCTAGTCCAACCATGGACTGCCACAGCACGAGGTGCTGCACAAGAAGATATGCCTGCCTACAGAAACTCACAACTTTCAACAGCGGGGAGAGATACAGGATTGGAACGTTGGACACATCTTCACAGCTGCAAGTTACCTATTTTTCAGGTTTATATCTAATCAGATGCGTAAGACACATTTTCTTTTGCTACATTTGACCATGAGCTTATTGCTGCTTTAATCCCTGCCAAATTGTTCTGTTTGAGCACTCATTTTTAATTTGCTTTTTTAATAACCTTATCCTTTGTGTAAATGTGATCCTTCTCAATGTATTAAATATGAGCATAAATGTTAAAGAAGCTGAACGTGACCTGTATATTTAAATTTCCTAACACTGTTCATCAGGATGGTTTCAAAATCTTTCTCTAATCTCAATTTTGTAACATATTGCTACTTACCATACAACAGCCCCCAAATGTATATACAAGACCTTCTTTTTTTTCCCCCCAAGGAATTCTTTCAGCTTTAGATCAGAGTCACCACTGCAAGTTGTCAAATCTTTCTACCCCTTCTGTTTCTTAGGATAGTGCTGGAAATCCACCACATAACTAACCGAAGGCAAGTCTGCTGAGAGAAGGCTGACACTCCAACAGCAGGAGAAAGAAGCAGCAACAGACCAGGAACACCTGGGAGCTACCAAAATAATTAAACTTCACTAGGAACAGGGCAATGCAAGCCCTGTAGCTTTGCCTCCCTCACCCAGACCAGAGTTCTAAGTGACCATACCTCTGTGGTAGTGTGATCCTACAAGCAATAAAAACCAAACAGGAGAGCGCCTTCTTTCCCCTTCAAATTCAACAAAAATGCTTCTCTATTTTATAATAGCTTTCCAATTACATCAGGTATTATACTCGGATCTGTGATGTAACTAACATTTCAGTGTTCAAATTCAAGCAATTATGATATGCATTATGATCTGCGTAGCAAAGTTGGGTATTATAATTAACAAGGTATTTACTTTTTAATCCCTCCCTTGAAAAGTCTTAAGCTATACACAAAAACTACAAATGTAAAAACCCCCAACCAACTACAAAGCCCAATCCTATACTCAACAGAGGAAACGAAAGCTATAAAAGTTTACCATACAACTGCTGGCACAAGAATTACGGTCACCTGGTCAAATTATTTTCTACGGGACTTTTATTCAGTGGACAGAATGGATAGAAGAAAGAACATGTTGCTGAAGGCAGGGGGACACATCCAGCAGATGGCTGAGGTAGGGCCAGGGGATGGAGTAACACTGAGGCAGCCACAGGCAAGGCAGGGAACATGGAGAACTAAGGGAGTCTAAACTGCCAGAAGTTACTGAGGCAAGCCACTACTTTTCAGCCACACATCACTGCCTCCTGTGGTCCTTCCCAAGAGTAAAAGACTGGCTCAAACTATGGACTGGTTTTGCTCTCTGCACTGTTATGCTCCCCAAGATCCTTTTGTCCCAGCTAATGCTGGCAAGACATAATTCTTTTGCATCTTCCAGTAACTCTACCTGCATCACAACACACTCTACAACTTGAGAGCAGCTGGCAAAATTGTAAGTATTTCTGAAAAATGCTGTACCAGAAGATACAACTGTGTTTGCCTCACCAACTGTAATTGGTATTTCTTACTTTTCAAGGATTTTGCTTTGCAATCCAATGTTTTAACAGATTCTCTTTTCATAGCTTTAAGCTATGTACTTAGCCATGTTACTTAAAATACAAAAATTCATGTCAAGACTTATTTTCATTATATTTTTTCTCCAGTTGTCTTTCCCTACAACTCTCCCACCGTCAGAGAATACCTGATCAGCAATCAAACACAGAACTTCTCCAAATAACTTCACATTTCAGTACATAAGTCAGCTGAAAAGTGTGTTTAACACATTCCAACTAAGTCCACTTTTTCGGCCCTTTGTGTCACTGTGTCACCCAACCCCCCAACCTCTCAATGAGTCACAGCACTAAGGGCAGAAACACTGAAAGTAGCAGGCAGTGAGATCTCAGGGTTCTTACATTTCCAGGTCCAGTCAAGTAACAAAACAGACAAATGGAAACTGTTGAAAAAATGCCTGTCCTACCTGTGTTTTTGCTTTTTACTCAGAAGCAGCTGTGCTACTGAAGCACAGGTCTCTGCTTCTTTCACAGCATCTCTGAGCCTGCGGAAAAGATCATTCTCCGGGTATTTCCTGTCTTCGGCATCCTCCAACATTACTCTCAGCTCAATCACATCTGTAATAACAGTACATAAATAATTTGTATGCAAAAACAAAAGAGATTTTACACTGGCTCAAAGGCCTTCAATCAATGTTCCAACAGGCTAGATTAATTAGAAATGCACAATGATGAGTTGCACTGCACTCTCAGATCAGCTCTTTTTTTTTTCCCCACTAAACATACACAGTGCTTCTCTCATTAAATGAGAACACAGAACAAATGTAGGAGTCTCAGGACATCCTACTATGAACAATAGAAGTCTGACCTTTCTTGTGGTTGAGATTGGCAGACAGAGCCTCTGTAACTCTACTGACCCAAGTGTCATAAGACTGTGCTCTAACTTTCACTCCATACAGCAAAGAAGGAAGGTCTTCTAGTGGGTACCGGTACCTATAGATATGGAAGGAAAATACAGAAAGAGTACTAATGCCCATACAAAAGCCAGGACATTGCTTACATTGAGTTTTCCCAGCTACAACAAGGCCAGAAAGACAGAACATGTATAGTATCTGCTGCCTCGGAACCAAGAAACAAGCAAAGAGGATAAAAATACTCCTTAAAATAAAGGAAGAGAGAAGTATGGCCAAATGTATTTGGTCACTGGTCTCCAGCAAACTACTGGATAGGGAAGAAAAGTGGGGAAAAAAAAAATCCTGTGTACCTTAGACACTTCTTCTGCATGGGACATGGACATAAATCAGATGGATGGTATAAGCATACCAGACGCTCAGGATTACAGGAACATGTAAGAGCTGACAAGAAGCACGTGGTTCTGCAAGCTGTGCACTGACGCTCATCATCTGGAACCAGTTCAAACACCTCTTCTTCAGACATCAACACTCCCTAACAAAAAAAATTAAGTCACTTGCTAAAAAACTCTAAAATCCAGGCAGGGGGAGGGGAAAGCAAAAGTTCTTCTGCAGCAAAGTAAGAGTTGTCTTTTATTACTCACCATCTGCACAACAGACTCCCTTAACCTTGTCTCTTCCTCTATCATTAGAGTCATCTCCTTGCAGACCATGGCAGCTAGCCCAACATCCAAACACTCTGGATCTGCAGCCATCTTGAAGATTAGCTCTTCATGGGAGAAAACACAGTGACGTCCTAGCCTTCGGTAATGACTCACACACTGACGTCCAATGGGAAGCTACAAAAAAACCAACAACTATCATTCTGAGAAAAGACATCACAAGATTATCTCTTAGCTGCCCCTCTTCTTCCTTTGACAAAAACTGGAAAAAGACTAAGAGAGTCGTATCTTATCGGACAGAGCCAATTCTAACAACCTTAAATCATGTCACAGATGATGACAAAAAGGATATCCATTGTGGGGGGATGCCCATCTGCCATAACTTTATGTGTCTAACTTTCAGACACAAGTTTAATAGTTGTCCTAAGCTCTTTTTACTTCCAGTGGAAAGAATCTGGCACCAAAAAGAAGTCATATGGTCAATGCTAAGGTGAATGCATTGCCCTCTGGGTATTACTGTGCTTGGACAAACATTTAACACAAGATGTCTAGAGTTAACCAAAATTGATATCACTCATTTTGTGCCTTTTAAATCAAGAGAAATAAAATGGTAGATGACTTTGCTACACAGATTTCCAGATTCATTTTGCATAAGCAAAGGAAATTTCACATGGCTGGTGTGAATTTAGCAGTTTTTCAGAGGCTATATGCAGATTACATCATGAGCACAGGAGAAAAAAGAACACTGACACACTGTCAATCCTGCAGATAATTTTTCTGATGAATTAATAAAATTCTCTGATAAAGGACTAAAATTCTTATTTGAAGGTAACAAAAAAACAAGTTAAGAGAGATAAACTACAGATGAGATAGTAACTTCCAACTGTAAACCCTAGATAGTGATAGGACACACTTTTGACAACTTACTGAAGAATCCACATAAGCTATGCTCTGATGTGGCATGGCTATTAGAACAAGCACTAATATGATTAAGAGGTGGAATGAGCTGGCACAAAAGGAGAACAAAAGACTGTTAGATGCCTACCTCCAACATTCAAATGACAGCAGCTGTTCAAGACACTACATTAATCTGTATCAAATTCAAAAAGAGGCATCACAGAAATACTAGCTAAAGGTACTGTGAGATGTCACTTCTTGGTTGGATCAATGCTTAAAAAAGATCACATGCCAAAGTAAAAGACCACATGCCAAAGTTTCAGCTTGAAGCTACTTAAAATTATGTGCTCAAAATTATTTTGTGTAATGAAAACTCACATCAGTCTTTAACTGTTGTACCAGGAACTATAAACATAAAACATACTATGTAACTTAAAAGACTATTCTTCAGATAATGAAGTTACTAACACACTCCTTGCGAAGGTCACCTAGCAGAGACATAGCAAACATATACAAAAACAACAGACCCAGTCAGCAGTGCAGAAGTTCACAGCTTCAGCAAAGTTATATCCCTGGTTAAATCCAGAGTGATAGGCACGAGGAAAGGTCACAACAAACTCGCCAGCACACTGATTGGTCCTGTATACCTAATACAAGTGAAGAAAAAAAAAAAAAAAGAAAAAATGTGAAACTTGCAACAGCGTTTAAGACACGTAATTACAAGACATTTGAACACCATTTTCTTTACCCATAGAACACCACAGGCAACAGAGCCACCCCAAAAGTGGTAAGGATTGGTTCTGTCTTCTTAAAGTGAATCCTCAATTTACAGCTTTACTCAAAAAAGCTGAATATATAAGCCAGCAGCTGAAAATTCTTTTTATGAATCCCAAAAGGGATGTTTCTCTATCATCATTTAATCCATCGCACCACAAAGCGCAAAAGCTTCTGGAAACAGTTTATGGTTTGCTTTGTTGGGGTATTTGCCAGGGAAGCAATTTATCCTAAGACAAAAGCAAATGATAGTGACTGCTGCTTAAAGGTCTGCAGTCAATTATGTTTGGTCAAAAAAGCATTTTCTAATGCTAGGATTTCTACTGAATATAAGAGAAGTATTTTGCTGTCAAAAGATATTAAAAGCATTTCTCAGACAAACTTGCTGCTATGGCAGGGTGGGTTTTTTTTAATTAAAAATTAACTGTAACACAATGTAGACTTGTTCTATATGATGTTTTACATAAGAAGCTTGGAACACTCACTTCTGATATAAGATACTTTAAATTGCATGGTGAGTCTAGGGAAGATTCTAGAAAATAGCTTTAAAAACCACCCCATAACTAATGAATTGAATATGCAAATGTCCACCATAAAAAATTCTTCAGAGTTATGCCAAACCATTGTTACACAAATCTGGCACAGAATGAAAAAAACGGAGAGCACATAGGAGTACTTATGTAAAAAATGCTCATGTGCTACTCACTGGTACACCATGTTCCATCAGCACATTGGGGTTCATAATAGTGACCAGCTGATGCAGGAGATCAGGCTGGGATTCAAATAGCTCAGGAGCCAATTCCTTCATCACATCTTCTAGCTGCTCTGCTGCATGAGAGGGCACGCCATACCATGTCTTCGGCTCTCCCCTAACAAAACACAACCACAGTAATAAACACATTACTTAAAGGAAAGCAGTGGTGCCACCCAACTGCTAAGTACACCTCAAATCTAGCACCACTGGCCACACAAGCCAAATACTTTGCATATAGACATAAAAATGTGTTTAATCAACCACCATCTTCTACAGGATGTACCATTCCAATCTGAAAAATCAATTACACTACAACACAATTCTCAACATACCTGACAGCAGATTTACCATGACAAGCCTAATGTGGAAGATAATTGTCATTTACCATGCTCTAAAGGGATAAAATGGGCAATTATTTTCCTTTAGGAAGAAGAAAGTAAGTTTAACAAGCAAAACCTTGGTCATCACAGCTAACGTTTAAGAGAAGAGAGAGCATGGTACTCTTTCACTCACTCAATTAGGCTTGCAGTAGTCATATTCCTGAAACCAATGGAATAGTACACCAGCTAAGCATAAGTGGAAAGAATAAAACACGAGTGCAATGAAATATCAGCAATCCTTCTAATATACATAACTAATTACTAAAAACCAATGGTCCATTGGACTCTTAAGATAAAAAATGCCTAAAATCATGAATTAGTTACGTATGAGGAAAGAAAAAGATTAACAAGATCAAAACTTAATAGAAAATTACTTGAGAACATATTACTCCAGTCCTTCCAGTCCTGTCTTAACCAAAATAAACTGTAAGGCTGAGATTTATTTTTTAATTCTATTTTATTAAGAAGTACAAGCAGTAGTCTGCTGAAATATCTGAAACTGTTCACATAGCACTATTTAACTCTATTAACAATCTTGTCACCAACCATCCCAAGAGTTAAATGAGGCACAGTGCAACATTTTCTGTGGTTCCCACAGGCTTCAGTGACACCTGCTGGTAGGACACAGCTAGTAAACCCCAGTAAATTACTACTACTCTGCATCTGGGCTGCTGGAATTCACCAGCTGACAAAAAACCCCCACATACTGATCTAGTTAATACATGCTGAAGACAGTAACTGAACTCAAAACAAAATTAATTCCTCTCCTAGGCCTATGGATCAGATCTTAATAGCAAACGTGCTTCTCCAGAAATGTGCAATCACAGTCTAAAGGCTATCAACTCATCCTTACATAACGTACAACAAATTCTGTTCTAACCCCACAGCTTCCCCCTCCTACCCCTCTGCTCCATCCACTGTGACTGAGCTTGGTGAACAGGGAAGACTGCAATGCAAATAGTTAATCTGTCATGATTTCTCTTTTCAAACACAAAAGCTGAACTCCAGAACACTTCTAGGATTGTTCTGAAAGTCAGAATTGCTTTCAAATTTCTCTTCTCTTAACTCGGAGTATTTCTGTGTATACATAGATCTGCCGCTGAACTTTCACCTCTAATGCCTGTGTAAGCCACTTCCAGCATAGGGGCATATCAGCTTTAAATCATAAAGCAGTGAAACAGTGAACTGCAACTCAGTTCAAAACCAAAAGCTTTCTTAGAAAAGATGTCAGCCTGTAAAGCATGATCTTACAGTGACACTGGATTTTTGGCAAAAAAAGAATATTTAATCGGTTAATGAAAAACACTGAAGTGCTTAAAACAGTATCTGTATTTGCTTTTAATCAGCCTCAGCTAAGAATATAGACTGCTTATCACATTTAGGTTTTTGGTTAAAAATGTCAGTGTGTGTAGGCATTTTCAAGTAGAACTACAAATTTACTAACAGCAAACAGGGCAGCGTAAGATAGATGCACAAAGGAGAGTCCATACCAATGCAGGTAGTTGATGGAATAGCTCCAGTGATCTTCAATATGCCAGCAAAATGAGGAAAAGCACATCCCTACATACAGCCAAGGTACCTTCATGCCAGAGATATCTGCGTTGATGTGAGCAAGAACTGATTGTTCTAGAATTGGCATGTTATTCAAGTTCCAACCAGAAAGCGCATAATCCTGCCAACAAAAAAAGAGAAAATTCAGAAGAACATAAGGACACCGACTCCAGAAAAGGAAAAGATCAGCCTATCCATTTCTGCAGTAGACAGTGGGTAATATTCTGCAACAATGAAGCATCAAAACTAGGAAATAATCACTTAAATATCTTAGCCAGCAATCAGACTAAGATTTAAGGCCAGTCCTAGTATTTCAACATACATAGCCCATCCTCTTTGGATCAAGGCTTATATATACTTAGGCTTTGATACCCCTGCTCACCCCCACCCCCCACCCCAAGTTTATAGGTTTCATGCTTTTCTGGTGGAACAAAATACCAGCCATGCTAGCAGAAGAACAAAAGATAGAAGTCTTTAAAAAAATGGGTAAGACTGTAAACAACACAGTGAATCTTATGCTCCTATTTCAGCTTAAGACCCGCCTTAAACTGCAGTGCAGTTTATCTTGATCTTCTTTATATGTTACTTTAGGAAGTTTTCTCAAGAGAAGAAATTCCTACACACTCATTTCTGAGAAGAGAGCATCACCAGTTAACAATCCCACCTTTACTTCCAAATACAGACAATCTGTACAAAAATGAGAATCCAAACAGACTGCATTAAAAGCTCACTACTGTGCTTTAACATTAGTATACTTTCCACCTGTAAAAAAGCTGTTAGTACAGATTCACAGTCATTTTAGGCATATCCCATAGTTGCTGCAAGGACTGGTGACACCCTCGGCTCAGCCACGCATTCCTGCTGCTTCCTTTGCTCTGACACTATAAAGACAATGCAGTGAGTCAGATGACCTACGTGATCTGGCTAGAAAACATTTTTTTAAATCACTATTTTCATACAAACAGATCAACAAGCAGTTCTGACTCACTAAGCAGCTACACAATCACTGCACAGCTAACAAAGGTGCAGGTATGGATGGAAGACAACAGTGAGCAGGACTATCTCTTCCAGTGAGCACCATAAATTCATTTGGAGCTGTGTAATCACAAAGCCACATACTTACTCTCATTTCATCAGAATTTAAACATATAAGCAACCAGAAAATTGATATGCTACAGTAAGGTCTGAGGGAAAATAGGCAATATACTTACCAGATGTTCATTATAAAATCCTCTATAAGAGGATGCTGTATCTACATCTTTTCATTCTTACAGTATGCAGTCAGAGAAACAAGCCAAATCCAATTAGTTTGTTTTACCTACTATGAACCTCCTAAGGAGGTTAGAATCATGTTTCTGTAGCTAACAAAAAGGTTCAGAACAAGAAAAAAAATATCTTATCAGTCTCCTCATACTCAGACATACTGTAACAACTTGCACATCTTTGCCTGCTAAGATTAAGTGATACAAAACAGGTGTGACTGCGAAGAGCAGCTTATCTATCAGCAACCAGATCTGTAAAATAACCTAAAATATCAGATTAATGCCCTGCTCAAAAGGAATGTTAAGTGCATTCAAAAGCCTTAAGCAATTTCTTCATGAAAAAAAATCCATGCTGGTTTTTGGCCTAAATTCTTAATGTGAAATCTTACACAGAGCAAAGAATGGGGTCAGTTTGCATATCCTGTTCCTCACCTCCTCCTCTGGCATCAGCTTTCGTCGGCCATCCTTCACTGGGAAGCCACTGCCAAAGTCCTTGGATGAGATATCAGCCCCATATTCCACAATGACATCTTCTTCTATGCTGCTCACCAATCGCCAGAATTCTTTTTCTACGAGCTCAGTGGGAACCATCTGAAAGTGGGAAAGATGTTAGGGTATGTGCAGATAAGACTCAACATAAAAGTTATCATTCAAGCAATAAATCATTGCTAATGCCCCATGAATTTTCAAACACCAAGGCCACTCCCTCTCCTCCATCTCTTCAAAATCATAGTTTGGGCTGCATCCCTTAGCAGTGGTTGCCATTTAACAGAAATGGGATGCCACATCGTAAGGGATGGAATGAACAAAGATGGGGTTACCAGAAGTACATCTAAAAAGAAGGGGAGAAGGATAAAGCCAGCAGAAGCCAAGCAGCAAACAATTAGCAGAATGCAAATTCCAAACTATTTCAGAGGATGATGACCAGAACACTTCTGAGTAACAGTAAGGAAATTCAGATAAAGAATTGCATTCAAAAGCGTATTCTTCATATAGCTCATTACAACTCCTACTTATATGCACTTATTTATGAAGCTTATTTGTAAAATAAGCTTTGTTTCTTGCTTTGTTCAGTGTCCCCAGTTGTATTATAAATTGGAGTTCTTAAAAGGCAGAAGCTTTAGCAAGAATGCCCATAAATTACCAAAGAACCCTGAAAGGAGAAGGAGATTGGTGCTGCATGCAGTCTACGGGACAGTGGAATTATGGAAGTGTGCCAAAGCAGAAATGCTAGTTTCAAAAATGCTGCTGAGATGCAGAACAAAAAAACCTGTGATTATCAGACAGACTCAGTCTATTGACTTGTCTACAAGAAAAGACTGTAACAGGGAGGAAAACAATGATTTACCCTCTGAACAAACTAAGCCAAGACAAAAGCCATAGGAAGGGCATGAGAAAGATCCTTTTGCCAAAGAGGAACAAGATACTTGGTTCAATTAATCAAAAAGGGCAAAAACTTAATTAGAGTACGGCCAATAAGGTGTACCTTAACAAGCAATAAAGCTACCTATCCAGCACAGGAAAAGGGTGAAATGAAGCTGAAATGAGACTAGATGCCAGAAAGCTAAATAATTTGTTTACATGTTTGAAGCTTTTGGTGCCTCCTTAAACAAAGCTAAGACACCTCAGCAAAAATCCAGGATCAGCTGAAAACTCTTTTTCCCCTACAAGGAATCACAACAGAAGTTGAAACTCACATGGACTGGCATGTTGAAATAATCAGACTTGAAGTTATCAGCCATTTCACCAAAGCTCTGGAGAGTATATTCCCTGACAGCTTGTTCAAATCCAAAGGCCTCACGGGGTTTGTTGCATTCCTAGGAGACAGAACATAAAAATATTGTTCCCTGCAGCAGATTATGACACAGTTACATTTTTAGCAAAAAAACCTAGTGTCCATCTGAGTCCTTACCAAACACAGTAAGCTATCAGTTTTGAGCACTTTTCTCAGCTGAGGAAGTCCTACAACAATGGAAACTGAACAGAATTAATTGTACAGAAGCTAATCTAACACGGTAAACTCCAATGCTACGCAACTGTGTTTTCCTGTCCAAAACGAAGTTTCATCATCTACTGCTGCCAGAGTAAGACAGTGCACAAGACGCTTCGACAGCCATAAGACATTTCTTAGACACACTGGATTCAAGCACCTGCAGAATAACTGCACAGGAAGAAACCCTGCAAGTGCTTCAGTCTTATCAAGTCCGCAAATCATCAATGGATTTGGCACTGTGAAAGTATACAGGAGGAAAGAGGAAGAAGGAAATTAAAACAATCCCAACACAGCTAACACCAGATATGGTCTATCTGACAGAAAATCTCCAAGTCTTCCACTGTTCTATTCCCATTCATCCCAAAAGCTTTAAAAATATTTTAAAATAAAATATAAAATATTAAAATAAAAATTTAAAAATAAAAAATAGTGCACATTTCAGCTACTCTCCCCACTCATTTCTACAGTGTCCTTTTCAGCCCCTTTGTATCTGACACAATGTTTATATATACAAGACGTATCTGAACACAAACATGACACAGAACTATCCCATAGTCAGCTGTTCAGTCATAAAGAAACAGGACTGGAAAGGAATTCAAGAGGTCAGTAGTTTCTTTTTCTTCAAGAGGAACTACCCTTAGACTATACCAAACATTTATCAAAGTAGTTCTTAAACGGAGCCTGCAACAGAGAATCTACAACATCTGTAAACACTGTCAAACAATTTTGACCTGAATATATATAAAGAGCCCTTCCCTCATCCTTCCTAGCTTCTGTTCCACCACCCTGCTGTTAGCATTACATTAAGCATCTGTGCACAATTAACATTTAAAGTAAAAACTGAGGCAAAAAGCACTACCGAGCATTTCAAACATCCTTCTGCTGTTGTTTACTCTCCATTACATAACATAGCTATGTTTTTCCCTTCTTCCTCTTACTTTCAATGTATTTCCAGATTTTTTCAAGTACTTTCTGTATTATTTGCTAGTAATTTATTTGGCACCTTAACTTTCCTGATTATGTCCCTACATGCATACTTTTTCCTTGGGAACAAATGTATCCATTTTTACTAGTAGTAGTAGTACTGAAATTTCTTGTTTCCACATTCTTAAACCACTGCAGTCACTATATTTACTACTATATTCTCTAAATTATGTCCATACTGGATTGCTGTAGTTTGCTAATGCTCCTTAATTGCTCTCTCTTAAGGGAACAGTAAACAAGCAGCTTAATCCATTCTGTGAGCAGCAGCCTAAAGGGCTAGTTGCATCTTTTCCTTTTCCTGTAACTACAAATTTCCACCTCTCACAAGAGTTCATCTGACAACCTAATCTCTCTTGGTGAAGGGTTAGAGATCAGCAAGCTGATGCACCTCATTATGTGGCTGCACTATTCATACACCACCATAAACAAAACAGCAGAAGCTCACAGCCAGGAAGGCTGTGAGGGATGTGGGGGGAAATATGCATACACACGTGTGTATGACTGCCCCTTTTGGAAAAAACAGTCTAAAACGTTAAAGCGAGTCACAAAATTTCAGATTTATAAACAGTAAGCTTTTTCCTTTGAATCCTACATCTACCAATTTCCTGGGCTCCCAAAATTTGTTTTATTAAGACAAATACCAATCCAATCAAATGATGTTTGCTGCCTTTAGGCTGTTGCTCAGTCACCTCTTGGAACTTGGTAGCTCATCTTTTTGAACAATGAAATTCAACTAGCTTCCAATTTTGGAGCCCCAACAGTTCCTTTTTTAGTCTAAATCAAATCTAAAATAACTACAAATTTTTGAAGTAGTCCTTCCACTTTCTGCTACAAGCTGTTCTAAACAATGCCATAATGACTTCCCAATAATCAAAACTGTTACATCCAAATCGCGTACTTTGATTACTTCGAGGTTTACAAAATGTCTCATCATTACGCTGAAACACCCATCACAACCCTACTTCTCACCCTGATTTCCCACTACCAGCTTATCAAATTGAGTTTCAGCTCTTAGCACAAAGGCCAAAGTTTTAGCTGTCATGTGGCTGTAAAATAAATAGAGGTTATGTCCAAGCTCTAGAAGGAACATTTCTCTCTCCTTACAGCTCATCAACCAAGAACAGCTGGAGATTCACAGCTCATCTTGACAATACTCCAAACAAAACTACACTTCTACCCAGATAGAACAGCACTGAGCTGAACTGCTGCTCTTCTCATCTTTCCAGGAACACAAGTATACATCCAAAGCTTGAGCAGTCCTTGAACTGTACCTCAGCAACGCATTTCGGACACCTCCAGTCACCCTTGGGGACATCAGGTAAAGGAGGAATTAAGCAAAAAGTGTGATAGCTGTCATCACATCCATCACACAGTAGCAGTTTGTCCTCGTTATTTCCTCTGCCACAGAATAAGCAAACATACAGATCAACCTGTGAAGAAAAAAGAAAAGAAAAAAAAAGAAGTTACAAAAAAGTTTCCTCATCCAGAACCTGGCATCCTTAAACTAAGGAACAAAGGATGTAATCCTAAAGTCCGATATATCAATGCAGTCTCCTCTGATTTTTGAGAAGCATTGATAATGAACGATTACACTTCAACTTCCCAAAGCAGTAATACGTGGCAGGCAGGGGGACTTTGGGTGCCACAAAATAACTACCTGGTTCAGTTGGACAATTGTTTTCTATGTAACTCAAAGTAGCATCTCATTTATGTTATTCTAAGGCAAAGGAGTAGGTTACAGCTTTTAGAATGCCATGCTCTCCCTCTCTTTGGGCCTTTATCATGGAAAACAATTCAAACTAAACCCCTATAAAGAGCCCATGGCTGAGGAATATCTCCAAAACCATACATGCCATCACTTGCAACAGTACAGTGATTATCTTTACAATGGAAAAGAAGAGATAAACCCCACAGAACTACAGATTTCAACCTAAAAATCCAAGGGGAAGGAAAGGCAACGGCATGTAAAGGTACCAACTTCTTTCCCATCTTCTCCAAAATAAAGGTTAAAAACCCCAAATGGTAAGAGAAGTATTAATCCCAATACAACAGCAATTTCCGCAGATGTCTGTCCAAGATAATCTCTCAACAAGAACATCACTCACTGGGAAATATTCTCGGGGACCAAAGAGAAAACTGTATCAACAGGTTTCAAATTTTCTTTGCTGTTGCTTCCTGTATTGTTCAAGGGACTTTAATTTAATATAAACATTTAATACAGTACTGAAGATCTGTAACATAATCTAAATGAAGAAACTGTGTATTACTATACTAAAAAATTATCTTACATATACATTTTTAATAACAACATGAACTTCATGAATAACACTTGCTCCAAATTCTGCTACAACTCCTGTCAGTCACCAGACAACTCAGGTTATGCATATTTCCTTCACACAGCTCAAAATAACACCAGAAGTGGTGGGGTTATTTTGGGGGGGGGTCTTACTTTCATCAAGATGTCAAAGACATGTGCTTTTCAGCTGATTGGGTTCACACAGTTGTGTTGACGTCAACCCCATCGTGGTTACACCAGCTAGTTAAGTATGCAATTTCCTAGCTATGCAGTAATATACTTAAGAAGATTGCTCAGGTTTCTTAAGAAACAATTTTTTAAAAAATGCAGTTCTGTTGAGACATATCTGTCTACCCCTTTTTAAAAAAGTCCACACACTCACCCTCATGGAATATCATGTCTGTCTAAAACACCAAACTAGTTGCTTTTGTTGCAAGTATATAAAACAGAGGGAGGGTACCATAGCAGACATTTCCAGGTTCTCTTCCCAAAACTATAAATGCATTAAAATGGCAACAGGAGGCTATTCTGTGATAACCACTAGTTACCCATCACTGATAATACCTTCTTTTCTCTAAATTCATATTTCTCAAATACCAAGACTCCACTGAAATACATATCCACAAGCAGATCTGTGATTACACAATAACCACAAATAAGCCTCCTAGCCATGGAACAAAACACAGTAAGAATATGATGATATTTAACTGTATTTATGAGGGGGGAAGGGATAAAAAGAAAAATGTATATTATTTCACAGTTAGCATTTCACATAGACAAATTTCACAGTTAGCATTTCACAAATAGATAAATGAAGAAGTATAAACAAAACTGCAGCACAGTATTTTTCAGACAATAGTTATATAAGGCTCATGTATCACCTGTGCACTTCAAAGACTGCTTTCCTTGAAGATCTCTCATCCCAGTATAAAAAAAAGTGTGGAACCAAATGGTACCAAGTCACAGAATTTCACAAGATTACAGTTACAGCCATACAGTTCCAAAAAAGCAGTTCTGCTGCTACAGTATTTTCATTTTCTCTTATAAATAGGAGTAAATGGAAAGAGTAAACAAATACAATTTTCTATAAAGAAACAGACTAGACAAAATATTTTCAAATTAAAGCATGCTTAAACAGAACAGTCACAACACTTACACAGCCTAGGAACACCACATACTCGGAAGTAGAAGTAGTACAATTAAAGTACAATTAAAAAAAATTCAAGTCACAAATTCTAACTTAGATGCAATTAAAAAAATTCACACACAAATTCTAACTTCGATGCAATGGCACAATGATCTGGTTTTCAAATATCCAACTTCTCCCACATTTTTTTTCCCCGGGAGGCATTTCCACATATAAAAATATGTTACTAGGGACTTTCGGTTGCCTTGGCCTTCTATGGTTGAAATTTAAAATAAGCTCTTGTAAGTGTTCTCAGGCTAAGGAAAAAAGAACAGTTGAATTATGAAGAGTCTAATTCTTAAGACATTAAAAGCATGCATCTTCATTCATGGTTGTGTACACATGCTACATTATGACACTTTAGAAGTACAAAGTCATGTACTATGAAAGATGTTAAGAACAACTATACACTGCTTTTCCAAGGTCAAACATCAGAGAGCTAACATTTCATTTTTCCCCTTTGGGGTTTCTCTTGCATGAACTTGCGTAATGACTAGTTCAGTCTCAAAACAGAAAAGACATGAAAGCTGGAATTGCTGAAGAACAAACTCCTGAAGCACTGGAGTGCCTCAAAATATCTTTTAAGAAAGAGAAGTAGTATAATAATTGTTCTACAAGGGGAGCTCAAATAGAAAGTGAGCTACTGCAGGCATGCAAGAAGTGTGTGGCAAAGCAAGGCCTCAAACCCATGATCAGCAAGTATTTTCAGGTTGCAATATCCTTCCTGACCAGAAGATTAAAACAAACCTAGAGCATAGATTATTTTTCAAAATACTGTTCATTCTTCCCGTAACAGTATCATCTGCTGCAGTGTCCATCCATTCATCTAGCGGGGGGAGGGGGGGGGGTGTGTTTAAAAAAATAAATCTTAATAAATCAATGAATTTATCAGAAATCACAGCAAAAGAATCAAACTTACGAAGTTGACAGAAAGAGTTCCTTTGCGCTGCCTCATCTGCATTCCAAATGCTTCTGATCTGGTTCCCTTGCGTCTTCGTGTCACCTCATCTTGAAGTAAAATAAAGTTAAGTGTTATTCCTATCACATCAAGATAGACTTAACTTGCAAAAAACAACACAGATACCCAGCCTGATACCCTGCCTTTTGTATCAGAAACTATCTGAGAGTCCAAAGAAAGCAAAAATGCCTTGTTATACCTGGCCAATCTAAAATCAACAGGGACTGGGAAAACATACTTTGCTTATCCTCACAGGTGATCCTAATTGCCTTACAAAAGAGAGTGAATTACACTCACAACTTGCACACTTAACTGGTAGGATCAGTTTCAGTATTGTCCAATCCTGTTTTCCCTTCCAGTCACTCTGTTCATGCAACAGCTGCTTAATTGTTATTGTTACTATATAACACATAAAGAGCTGAAACTATGCCAAGTTACATGAAGCACCCTGTAAATCTTTCTCATGAATGAAACCCTAGAATACTTAGCTTTCTTTTTCCAGTGATAATGATTTGCTTACTTCTTAATGTTGTATCTAGAAACATTGAGAAAGATTTAACAGCCTCATTACTTTTCAAAGCGATTAGCCCAAGATTTAATTACCCTCTTTATCCTTTGCTCCCAATGCCAGTCCCATCATCTTGGGTCCAGCTCCAAAGATCTGCAGCTTCTTTAGTTCAGTATTTCTACTCATTTCTCCTGCCTCTGCCTAAAAATAAAAACAAGACCAGATCAGCACAAGCCATCAATATTTCCCCTCCAGGTCTCTTTGTAATTTGTTTATATTCCATTCCCCACAACATCTGCTCATCAAAAGAAAGAAAACAAGAGGTATGAAAAGACCCAATTTTCTGTTCCTAAAGCCAATGAATAAATGCAAACAGAATAAAAGACACCATTTTTGTCCCAACTTTACAAATTATTTCCCATTTAGTATTATAGATAAACCATAGAAAGTCACCTGTACAGCAAATAAGACAACTAGTTTTGACATTTAGCAAAATAAGAACACCACAGCAGTATTTTTCAAAAATTACCATGATTCAGTCCAAGTGCTTGGATCTTAATACATATACTGTTTCAACAGGATTTTTTAACCTACTTCCTTGAGTAGACACATAGACATGACACTAATAAGAGTTCCAACCTACTTCCTTAAGCTTGGCTGCTCCTGGGTTTATTTGTGATGAAATACAATTTATTTGTGATCAGTAAATTCACAGATGATACCAACTTAAGCGGGAGTGTCGATCTGCATGAAGATAGGGAGGCACTACAGAGAGACTTGGATAGGTTGGATCAGTGGGCCAACGTTAATGGGATGAGCTTCAACAAGGCCAAGTGCCAGGTCCTGCACTTGGGCCACAACAACCCCATGCATGGCTACAGGCTTGGGGATGTATGGCTAGAGAGCTGTGTGGAAGAGAAGGATCTGGGGGTTCTAATTAACAAGCAGCTGAATATGAGCCGGCAGTGTGCCCAGGTGGCCAAGAAAGCCAACGGCATCCTGGCTTGTATTAGAAATAGTGTGACCAGCAGAAGTAGGGAGGTGATAGTCCCCCTGTACTCTGCACTGGTGAGGCCACACCTGGAGTATTGTGTCCAGTTTTGGGCACCTCAATACGAGAGAGGTATCGAAGTGCTGGAGCGAGTGCAGAGGAGGGCAACAAAGCTGGTGAAGGGCCTGGAGAACAAATCCTATGAGGAGAGATTGAGGGAGCTGGGACTGTTCAGTTTGAGGAAGAGAAGGCTGAGGGGAGACCTCATCACTCTCTACAGCTCCCTGAAAGGACATTGTAGAGAGGTTGGTGCTGGTCTCTTCTCACAGGTCATTAGTGACAGAACAAGAGGGAATGGCTTTGAACTGCAACAGGGGAGGTTTAGACTGGACATTAGGAAAAAATTTTTCACAGAAAGAGTGGTCAGACAGTGGAATAGGCTGCCCAGGGAGGTGGTGGAGTCACCATCCCTGGATGTGTTTAAGGGTCGTTTGGATGAGATGTTGGGGGATATGGTGTAGGGGAGAACTTTACAGAGTAGGGCTGATGGTTGGACTCGATGATCCCAAGGGTCTTTTCCAACCTGAATAATTCTGCGATTCTGTGAAATGACTACAACTCTGAGATCACAGCTACTCATGCTGCCCTTGCAACCTCAAAATCAGAATTGAAAAGACTCATTAGGTGACAATTCCATGCCCCTGCCGGTGTTGTTTCCTAAGTGTTCTGTTCAACTCAACTTCTTCCGGTTTGCCATTAGTGACCCATACTGACCCATCATTTTCCCACATAATTGCCACTAACTTAACAAAGAGAACCTCCATATTCTGTTTTTATCTGCAACACAATCACCTTGGTATTTGTCTTTACGTTGCCTCCTTATACTTTGAAAACCTTTTCTAATCTGGTATAGAAGGCCACTAAAGTCTCACCCTTCACAACCTTCCTCCTGAAATTCACTGATCTTAGAAGATCTTAGCAAATCTATCAATTTTGAAGGTGATTATCTAATTCTAAAGAGGTTATTCTTCAAGTAACTTCTTGATGATACTTCATCTGTCATTTTCCACAGTTATGGCCTGATACATCATGCATGAAACAAGCTCCCTTGAGGTGACATGCTTTCACAGTTTTTAATCGATAAACAAAAAAACCTCTTTCAAAAACAGTGTTTAAAATAAGTTCAAATGCATTTGCAATGAAGTTAATAAAATAATTTTCATTTATTCAGCCTAAATCAGTTATTTTTCTTGCTTCCGGAACACATTAAAAGAGATATCGTTTCCTAGGCGTTATTACTCTAAGAAATTGTTAGTGATATTTAGAGTCCCTGCTCCCACTGAACTGTGTATGCAGTATGCTAACTGGTATTTTTCTAAAATTATTATTCCTGATATTCTAATTTTGAACATTTATGAATTCTATGTTGCTATTAAATTATTTTCACTGTAGATACATGTTACCAACTTTGTAAGTCCACTCTGAAATTGCACTCTAACTGGCAAATTTTTCTCATAAATTCCCCACTTTTTGGCTAAGAAGCCATTAGGAAACACCGACTTTTTTGCTGTGCAAGAAAGCCTACCACTTGGAGACTTCATAGTCCCTCACTTCCCATTTGAAATTCATTAACAGCTCATCCATTCTCTCAACTAATAGAAACTGACAGCATTAACCCACATTACATTTCTCAGCACAGTACAATTTTCCATCATTTCAGCAACATTTATGAACGATCCTTACAATTTCTCTCTCCTTCTGTTGTGACCTAAGAAAATTTTCTCAATGATACCAGAAAAATAATTTTACTATCATATTTACTAAAAGTAAATCATTAACATGCAGCAACCTCTCTTCAGTTTTACAGCTTTGTTTAAAAATGCATTGCCTAACTCCATTACCCAGATTTACTTGGATTCCACTAAACCTAAGGGGATGCAATCCATTCATGCCCAGGTGGAAAAAGCTATAAAGTCTTCAAAAAGAACAGGTTGCATATTGAAATGGAAATGTTTTTTTAAAGCTCAACTTCCTATATAACCTTATGAACACTGCCAGAATAGGTAGTTTAAGGTGAGAATACTGAAAGCATTCAGAAGTCTCAATCTTTCTGCGGTGTCCTTTAAGACTGTATAAAAACATCAAACTCAAAACCGTGAACACGTGGAAGCAGAAATCTTGCATTTCTTGTCATTTTCTCATTGCTAACAAAGCTCCATCACACTTTTCCATTATATTTTTTCCATATAAGCAAAATGAACTTGATTAAACTGCAATTCTGTTCTTACCTCATATTTTTCCTGAAGCTTGTAGACATATTTTTGTTTCTTTTACCTTCTCAACTGAAAGTACAATCCAAAGGCTTTTCTTGTACATGGGCAAAGCCTAATAACATGATCCAGTTACACTGGATTCACACACTATCTTTTACTGTTGTCCTACCCTCATCCATTTTGAAACATTCACATCCTCACCCCTCCACCCTCAATGCACAGAATGCGCAGAATAGTTACAACCAAGAATCAAAATATTTATGTGTTTTGGGCATTTGTCAGCATCTCAGAGTTCTTTTGTTTCACACAATTATTCCCACGGAAGGAAATCTTTCAAATTAAAAAAATGGAAGCTTATTTCATTAATTCCACTATTCTGCAATCAACGGAATTTGTAAAAGAAACCTGAAAGCAGATATATTACTTAGAATTGGTTTTAATTTTTCAGAAAATTATCTGGACGTTAATATCCTTTGAAAAGACAGCACTTCATTATCTTGTCTTCCAGTACTGCATTTCTCTACCAATCATCATGATATAACCTCATTAGAGAAACCCCTTGCCAGTTAACACACCCTAACAGATCGTCTATGAAGGTTTACTACTCTCTTCTAAGAAGTATTCTCCTAAATTTAACCTTTCCTTAAGGATATTCTCTTTTCCGAATCTGAATTCATTCTACTTTTTGTTGTCCTTTTCTTTACAAGCCCTTAGCAATTCAGTTGCCCTTCTCCCATTTTTATTTGTGATAGCTTTCTTCAGCAAAAGGGAAAAAGAATGAAGCATTAAGTCTATTTTTGAGCAGAATTTCTCATCACCAAATTATCCTTTTCCAATTCAAAGACAATGTATACAACTGACACTTGATTGTCGTATCCAAAGATTCCCAACCCATCTTTCACAAAAAAAGAATTCTCATTCCCTGTTGTCTTTCATTTTTTACTTTCTCTAAAAATTCAAAAATTTGCTTTTTGAAAGTCTGCCACCCCCTTCTACTGCTGATGATCTTTGTTTATTTCAGTAATTTCAGATTACTATCTTTATGCTTTCAAATTCATCACCCATTCTTAGGTAAGTTACCTGCAAGAAGATGCAGAGCATTTTTGGAAAGTACTTTTAGCACTTGGAAGAAATCTACCAACACTCAGAAGTCAGTGTAGTTATCCATGCTCACTACCCAGGCATTGGACTATTCAGCACACTACACACAAATGATTCAGATGTTTCCTCTAGAGCAGAATGACATTTACTTAGCAGGTTTTTACATTACTTGCATATTACCTGTTCTCTGAAGACTATCTAGACAATCTCTGGTACAATTCCAGGTAAGCACAAACAAAGTCCTGTCTACAATAAGGAGGTGCACTGAAATCTGGAACAGTTTCTCAGTATTTCCCAGATATTTACACTTCTACCATTTGTGGCTATTGAGGACAAATCTTTGTTTCTAAATACGGTTTCAGAGTTGACTTGAGAGTTGTACATAGCTTCCAACACAGCTAAAAAATACTCCTGGCTATGTGAGTAGGTTGAGTTTTTCCTGCATTAAAGAGCTAATTTCAGCCATTTTAGTAACTATAATGCTTAAAAGACAGCTTGGCTACAGGCCTAATAAAAGGTATTTAAATATGTGTGTGTGTATATATATATGTATTTACTTTTTGCAGGTGATCCAAGTAAAATCACCTCTCATTTCTGAAATGCAGCCCCTTTAAATGAAATGAAGCAGCTATACTGTACCAGGATCACCACAGAATCATTTTTTCCAACAAGGAGAAATGAGAAGTACCATTATTCTACTGAAATCAGCACGAGAAATGATCCCATAGGATCTTAATAACGTAGTGATACTCTTATACCACATATGAGAAAAAGGTCATACTGGCATTAACCCACAAGATTTGTTCAAATCCAAAGCAGAATTTCACATAATGAATGACTGCTTCAGTTCCTGCAGTTCCCTTGGTTTTTCTGGATAGCTCATTAACAATACATGATTCAAGAGATCTGGTTAAGATCACAGACTGGGACTGTTTGTGTGATGCACTGTTATATGGCTACAATAAATATCAAGTCAGCTTCAGTAAATTCGGTAAAAAAAGACAATTTAGTCTAAATCAATCGTGACATCAGAAAAAAAGAAGTTTATAAAGGATACTGAAATATCTCAGTGACAAGAAAGATGCATTTGAAAAAAGCAGTTTAAGAGCATCTGAAAAATCTCTGTCGTGCTTAAAATAAGTCTAAAATGTCATTAAGCTAGTAGTAAGTTTGTTGCATACAAATCCAGCTTTCACCCAGCAGGGAGTCACCAGACCTGCTGTGAAGAGCCTTAGGATGCTACCTGCAATAGATATCTTTGTCAAAAGGTGAAGGCCTGCTTTAAATAGTGCAATAAAAGCAATGAAGCCATAAGGACAAGCCTCCAAGATTATTTCTAATGATATAGCATTTCAAGCTGAATCACCACCGTTTTAACTGAGATTTACTGGGGGGTACTCCCAGGACTTAGTATCACTTAGTAGAATACCAGAAGTTCCTACACCACCACTAATCCAGAAGAAAATAAACTGCTTTTTAGTAGAAAAACTGTGGAAATCCTATATAGTTCCAGTCATCAGTGAGCATCTTCCCACATACAGGTTTCATTTCTTCACAAAAACAAGTCTGTCCTGCTTCAGATAATTACTCCCAAGTGCAATTTCCACAATTAACAAAGACTTATCTACACATATTTGTGTTCATGTAAAAAAGGGTGTATTTGAGAAAAGTTTTAAAAAACTTTTCGAACTTTGCACTGGCAGAAGTTTCAACATTTCACAAATGGCTTTCTACTCACAGATATATTCACAACCACAGTACCTAGGTCACTTGTCAATAAACAAAAAGCAGCTTTTATAAGTTTTCAGATAAACACTGCATCTACCATAAGCAAACCAAGCCTCAGAGAGACATCCTTCTCTGGATTTTATTTAAATGAGCACTGCTTCCGGGTGGTGCTTTTGAGCAGGCTCCTACAGCCAGCCAAAGGCTGTGGCGCTGCCTATGCTGCTGTGCTGGTGGAATGACTAAGTGTTCTCTGTCTGAAAGAGCAAATTAACAGGGGTACCTGGGATTTGACGCGCCTGGTTCTCTTCAGCACAACATTCATTCTTGAGGCCTGCTTTGGGGAAGCCTGGGCATCTGAGCTGAGGTCCTCAGCCTCCACTTTTTCCTTAAGGTCCAAGTTTGGCTTTTGGATGCCCTAGAGGATCAGAGCACAGACCACCAGGTTGATTGATCAAGCAGTGCTAATCATTCCATGGTCTGTGAATCATTCTGTTTGCTAAGAAACAGGATGAGTGAAATCAAACAGTATTACATCTATCATTCAGACAAAGAGGCCAAATTAATCCACACATCCTTCAAAATAAGGAAACTGAATCTCAACTGCCAGCTTATCAAGAGAGAGAGAAAGACATCTTTCCAAATATTCGTATCATCTTTTGCCCCATCTTCCTTCCCCATAGGGTTGGCCTCAGTTCTATAAAAAAATGGCTATCAGAAAATAACTGCACAAGGTCATGTTACAACTTCTAGCACTATCCTGTCAGAAGTATGAGGTTGGTTCTATGTTTGTTTAAATAGATAAAGCTTCTAAAACTGTAGGTCCTATGTCCTAGTTGTGTATGCAATAACAAGTAGCATTCTATGTGTAGTTTGGATACCCTCTTCATATCATGAAAGAGAAGCATCTCACCATAAGGCTGACCCCAGACTGGAAGAGCTCATAGGGATATAAGATCCGTTCATAATGAGACTTGAGTAATGACCCTGTGCCTTTTCCTGGCAGGTAGCCAAGTCGACTTGCCACTTTAGACCATTTCTTCTCTTTAGTGACTACTTCAAAGCCTCCTTTGCTGGCAACAATCTGAAACGCATAAACAAAAAGTTAAGGGTTTTGAGCTGCTCTCACCACCTTGCACAAACCAAGAATCAATTAAACCAACCAAACATTAAGAGGTTCTATTAAAAAGTAACAGAATCCTGAATTTAGTTTTTGCTTCCTGAAGGACCAGTACTTTAATAACTAAGCACTTTCTTATCCTCATTACTTAATACATTTAACATGACAATTTTCCTAGTAAATGTAAATTGCATACTGTCCTAGACAGGAGGAGTCCAACAGTCAAGATTTATGACCTGTTGGAAAGAATACAAACCCCACCATCTGAACAAACTGAAAAGTTAACTCTCACCAGACTTGTACTCTGATGCAAAACACAAGTCTGGCCAGAAGCAAAGCCCATTCTAACAGACCCCAGGCAGAAGGGAGCGTTGGAGCTCACACCTTCAGAGTTATAGAAACTCTAACAAAACCCTGAACGGAAGAGAGACTACTGTAAAAAGAGGAGAAACTGAATTTACCTTCCAATTAACTCAGTCCTGTTTTACACCTGATTTCAATTGGTTTGAGTCTAGTAATTCACATACAGAACTATCACTGCTTACATGTAACTAATATGTGCATAGAATGAAAAACGACAGACCATTTGACTCCAAGCAATGATCATAACAGCATATGAGTTGCTTTCTCAGAAACACTGGCCACATTTCCACTGTCTCCATTCCCTTTACAGTTTCACTGCCAAGTAGCTTAAAACCCAAATGGATTATAATTTCATTTATATTACGGTAAGACTAATAGCATTTCTACAACAGTGCAGTTTTGCATTACGTTTCTTTACACATGAGGACCAAATTTCATGCTTAATGTTTCACAGACTGTTAGAAACCTCAATGCAAAAACATTCTGTTACTGGAGCGAAATTTATGGTTTACTTTTGAGACTGAGGTAAATTCAAAAGTCTAATTGTGACAGTAACAAATAAATTAGTTAATTCTGTTTCCTCCTATAATCAGAGCTAGCTACACTTAGATAAAACAATATTATTTTTCCTCATATTTACAGCAAAGTAATTGAAAAGCCATTTTAAATGAAACTATTCCTAATTTCAACTTATTTTCAAAATGTCCATGAAAATTTATTTCTACATGAACAATGGCTAGAGAAGCCACCAAGTAACTAAATAAGCTTAGACCTGCATATCTGTTCCAGCTCTTAACAGTGACCCAGATATTTCCCAGCACCACTATGATATTCTGCATATCCCAGCAAACCACCATAGACAAGAAAAAAAAAATACTGAAAGACATTTTATCAGCTTTTCTGCGCATTTTATTGGCAATTCCAGACTGTCCAAAAGACTATGATTAAAATAAAATCTATTCACATCTTTACATTTTTACTTACCTAAGAGAAAGAAATCTTGATGAAGAATGGAAATTGATGCTCTAACCTAGAAGCACTAGAACTACCTTACCTTGCAAGAAAAAAATCCACCTCTTTATACTAACAATCCATCCTTAGCAGGTAAGTTTATATTAATAAATATATTTTACCAATGTAAAAGCAAATTCCAACAGATATTTTATTTGTGTGCAAACTTTAAAAAAAAACAAACACACCAAACACAACTATAGTAGTATAAATTTCTAGCCAGCCTTAAGCCTAGTCTGTTCTGGAATTAAAATAATTATTCCAGAAGTTGACATTGTAAATTCACAAAGATGGATGTTTGTCATGTGTAGAACATGATGTGGGAACCCTTCACAATGGGAGAGAGGAAGGAGCAATTACAACAATTCATTGCAGAATTGCTAGGTCAGAAGCTGAACTGCATGCAATTACACTGCTGCCTTCTCAAAAACCACCTCAAACTCCTGCAGCTCTACCATATGTGAAAAACAAGAACTAGAAGCTGTACGAAAGGCAACAAATATATGCTCTATAGAACCCAACCAAGGGCAACTGATTTAACTGTGCTTGACAGTCTGCCGTAACCATTCAATTTAAAAGTTCTCTTTCACTGTAATTTTTTTCCACACTCTCATTTAATCTCTGTATTAATGAGATTAATGCTGTAAAACAAGCACTCCCTGTTGCTTGGCTTCCTGAACTTGAATAAAAAACGAGGTCCCTGTCTGACCAAGGCCTACAATTGCTTACTCACCTTACTCAGAGCATACAGATCCAGTATTTTTCTCTCCACCACGGGGATTTTTAAATTGGATCCTTGGAGTTCCCAAAATTTTGCTAACTGATCCAAGAAGTCCAGCTTCACTCTTGTCATTGCCTGAAATAAAGGAAGAAAAATGCATATATCCCAAAACAAGCGTGACAATACCTTACAGTCCTGAGAAAAAACATGACAAGTTTTTATAGTGTTTACATTTTCAAAGTGCAACTTGGCAAGCGAGGTATTTCTTACTCATGTAAAAAAACCCTAGAAAGAAAAATACTGATAAAAAGAAATATCTTTACAAACAGAAAATTGTATATGCTTTTCTCTCTGCCTTCTAGAGGCTATAAACCAAACTCCTACCTAACAATTTCTTGGTTTGCAACAAAAATGCATACTTATGAAAAAATCGGCATTCCAGGGAGAAACACAAGAGCAATTATTAAAATATACATTGAAAGGAGGGGGAGAGTTACAAACAGATTTTATATATGCCTTAACCAGGAAGAAGGGCCTCCTCCCTTGAGTACTTCTGGAGTACTCAAATCACTTTCCATAAGGAGACCCATTTACAAGCCAAATAATACATGATGGTTTGGTATTTGAACAGAGCAAAGCTTTGAGAAATGTTGTAGAGAAAAGGAAAAAACCAGGACTGAATGGGACTCATACTGCTTTCAAGAAAGCTCCCATACATTTTTAAATCATAAAATTAACCAACTATAATAAGCCTATAAAAAACCAGTTCATTTTAAGGCTTAAAAGGCATTATCAAGAGTATAAGGTAACCAAGGGCTTCAGAAAATATTTTAAGAAAAAAAAATTCATTGCCTGTGGAGCTCCGAAGGCTAGACACTGGCTGCTCTTACTACACAACATGGTACTTGGCATTCATTTTAGATGTTTCCAGTTGAATGTGAAAAACTCTTGTGGTTATTTTGGGTAATAAAATAAAAACCAGACTTTTCTCAAAGCCGTGGAAAGTTATTTTATATGAACTCTGCCACTGCCAAGTATAAACACTGATGTGGTCTATGGGTTTCTAAAGTCTCCTCCATCCAGAAACCTGCCAAGATGCAAATCTCAAGCAAGGAGACCTACTGTTTTCAGTGCAAACACAGAACTGTATCAACAGTGGAAAAGCTCACCTCCAGTTCATTCAGGCGCTGAATTCGTGGAGTGAAACGAAAACTCTGTACTTCACATGCAAATGGAGGCTGCCAGTCCTAAACAGAGACAGAAAGACATGTTATTGCTTCAGTAAATTTCTCCAAAAAATGCACAAAACAGAAGGCCCTAACAATGTCTGAGTAAACAAGCTCCCAATAGTAAATGAGTTTCTCAGTACAACTGGTGACATCATTTTTCCGATTTTATGACATTCTTGTGCAGTAAAAATAACGTTCTTCCCAAAATATTTTAGTTCGAAGAAAGAGATCGTCACAGAATTAAAAATATGAAAGAAAATAAGGTTCAAAGCATTTCAGTGTGCATTACCTCACACTGAGTTTAAATATGAGAGATACCCTGTAGCTTGTTAGTTATTTACTTTAAAAAAAGTTCCATATATCCTGCACATTGCAAAATTCTCACCATCAACAGTGACAAAGACTAAATAACGCACATTATTACGCATTTAACTTTCTTCATGTTTGTCTCCAGTCATTTCAATAAAGATAAGACCACCAGTCGGGAGTTCAATTCTTTAACAGAAAAGCAGCCTTAAATAACACCTTTATCAACAAACACAGTCAGCAGTTGGTTCAACCACAAGTGCCTCCTAGCCCCGTCTCTCAAAACTGTGTTACAACATCAAAACAAGTACAATTCAGCTTTTTAGTACTTTTTAAGAAAACTTAAGTTATAGTAGACTGTCTACCTGGCAGTAAATACAACAGAGTAAGGACACCCCATTCCAGGTGGACGAGCCACACTAAATATTTATTATTTGCACTGCTGCAGCATATAAAGGCCTCAAGCACAATCGTAAAATATTTACAGCTTCTAATAATGGAAAAGAATAATAAATCAGTAAGGTTAGTATAAAGTGTCTGATTTAGTCCTTATTGCAGGTTGCAAATCAACTTGACGCATGCATCCTGCAAAGCCCTGCAATGCAAACAGCTAAGCAATCATGGAGAAATACAAATGCGTTAACAGCCAGGAAAGTTCTAGTTATTCTCAATGAACAGGATCTGGATCAGTTTCTTGCAGCCTCTCAACCTAAGCCATTCTGCTTATTTTAGAAAGGGCAGCCCCTTGGAGGTCAAGTTTTCACCATGTCATTAAACCAACTAAACATATTCCAGCAACCCAGACAGGTCAGAAGGAGAGGAAGGATCGTGAAATCTAATCAGCAACCCCCGTATCCAAGTTGTTCTCAATTACATACTTTCTTTTCAGTTTTTTTCAGCCTCTTTCTCAGTATTTTCAATTTTCTAGTTTTACAGCTATATTTAAAGTTTATTTGTACTTTAATTATGAAGTGATCTAACCACCTTTTGCCAAATTGCCTGATGTTCTCATATAAACAGTTTACCAGGTCACAGGGGAAGTCATCATAAAATAACAATCAAGTCATCAGAGAGATTAAGCTTCTACCTTCTAAACTGCTACGCATAAACATAGTTTCCCTGCACAAACAGGTTGGCTGCACTTATATTAACAGTTTAAAGATTACGTTTATAAACAACGATGTATTAAAAATACCTTTCCTCCTCTCTTTCCCCCCTCCTCCCCGGAGCAAACGCCTGATTTCACCTACAACGCATTCACAATTTTCACAAACAGGCTGTTGGGGGTTTTTTTAAAGTAAAAAGAGCGTGAAGTCCCAGACACCGCCATGCACTACTAGCTTCTCACCTGCTCAAAGCAACCTCTACAAACCCCAGCTCTGAGGTCAAAGACTATACAGGTTCCTTGGAGTCCCTGGCACGGACACCGAGGCCTATGGAAGGCGACACACGAAACCCCAGGCGAGCAGCGGGTGTGGGGGAAAGGGCTCCCCGGGTCCCCACGTTCACCGCTCTGCCACCGAGACTCCGGGCCCGCTCAGACCTCCCGGCGCACCCCGCCGAGCCCCTCCCGACCACGCTGGGCCCAGCCCGGTCCCCCGCCCTGCCCCCACCCCAGGCCCCAGACGGGCGGTACCTTGGGGGGCCGGATCTTGCAGATGCCGGTTTTCTCGGCCAGGCCGCGGATGCGGCCGATGAAGCCGAGGGGGTCGCTAAACTCCTCCCAGCTGGGCTCAAATACGGGGCACTCTGGAGGGGGCACGAACTCGGCCGCGTAGCGCGACCCACCACCCCCCGACATGGCCGCAGGGGGAGGGCGCCGCCGACGGGGGGAGCGCACGGAGGGCCGCGGCTGGGCAGGGCAGAAAGGTGCGGCCGGGGACGGCGGGGGGGGCCTCAGGGGCGGCCGGCGGGGCTGGGCCGGTGGCCGAGGCGCATCCTGCGGCGGCGGCTGCCGGGCAGGGCGGCCGCCAGGGGGTGGGGGGGTGAGAGGGGCGGCGGAGCGGCCGTGCGGGGCGGCGGGGGCAGCTCCTGCCGACTGTTGTCGTCCCGTCCCCAGGGGCTGCCTCCCCCCTCGCCGAGCCCCTCTCGCTCGCGTTCCAGCTCGCCGGAAGTTACGCGTCTCGCTTTGAGCCCTCCCCCGGAAGCAGGAGGCGCTGTTGCCTTCCGATCCAAAAAGTAGTCCCTCCGCTACTCTTCTGGTGAGGCGGGGCCCAGCGCCGAGGAGCCGACCGCCTCCCGCGCCCGCCGCTCCCGGGGACACTCCTCCGACAGAGCCGAGAGGGAAACCGCTCCGCCGCCGCCCCTCAGGACACGCGGCCAGAGGAGGAGGGGGCCGGCGGGGGTCGAGGCGGGCGGGGCCCCCTGCGCTTCCGCCGCGGAGGAATGTGCGACGAAACCCGAGCCATTCACTTCCGGTGCTGAAGGGCCGTTTCGCTCATTGTCTGAGCCGGACGTCAGGAGGAGGGCCGGGAGCCCCGCCCCCTCCGCGGGCCCCGCCCCTCCCGCAGGCCCCGCCCCGCGGCCGCCGCTGGGCCGGGGTGGGGGGGCGGCCCGCCGTTCCCTCAGGCCCCGTGGGGCGGGCAGGCCGCGCCGCCGGGGAAACGCCGCCCGAGCCCTCGGAGCGTGTCTGCCGGCAGCTGGCGCACAGCATCTCCCGCAGATTCTTGCCGTCTGTGTTTCACTTGTGTAGGAAGCGAGCCGTCAGCGCCCGCGGCGCTCAGGGCGGGGCCGCGAGCAGGCCGCAGGCGCCTCACGGGAAGGCCTGCGCCTGCGAGCCTGCGAGGCCGGCACTCCGGCCGCGCCCGAGGGTACTCTCAATTAACCGGCGCTAACGACAGTCAGCACACACTCCTATTGACAGCTCCACCACCTCTGGCCCAGACTGTCCCTCTCGCTGCTTCAGTTAAGGTCTCAGATAATTAATAACAAGTAATTAATAACAAGTCCTCCACAACCAACCCCCAACTTCTGCATTAGGTATAGATACTCTGCTGTATATTCTGTGTTATGTATAGATACCCCATATGGAATGTCTTATTTCCAACATCAAGTACCTGCAAGTTGGGACTCACGCAGTACCTCTTTTACCTATCCATAGTCTTCCAAAAAGAATTGTGTGGTTTGGTTTTTAACCGAAACCCTGCCTTCAGTGTTCACCATACTCCACAGATCACTTTCTTCTTACTGCTTATTCCAGCCTTAGTCCTGGTGTACTATTTCAGCCTGAGAAAAAGTTAATTTCCCCCTCCTGTTACCATGAGGCTTACAAGATCTGCTTCAGACACATAAATTTGTCTGCATTGCTCCCTGATAGATTGAAGAGGTGTCACCCTCATTTTACATACGGGAAGCCAATGGCTCCAATGCGAAAGGTTAATTTTGACAAAAGTTATAGGTAAGAGGAAACAGATCATAGAACACTGAGTGAATTTATCAATGGTTATTGTGTTGTTGCAATGTCTTCTTTTATTTTGCAGAGGGATCTTGACATGGATGCCTGATACTTTTATGACTGTAAAAGCACGTGGAGCGCAGATATCTCCTTACCAATATCTGTAAATTATATTTCTACATCTTCTTGCCATTATTTTTTTGTCTTTTATTATTTGGTTGTATCTCTCTTCTGATGAGCTGTACCAGATTCTTTTGAGGAAATGTACCTGTGCATGTACATGTATGTGTATTCTATTCCAACAGCAGAATCACCAAGGTACCCAGTTTCCGAGACAAGCTGTGATTTAGCCGGGAGTACTAGAGGGAAAAAACTCCATTCTAGAATGTACCTAATCCATGCAAAAGCTTTGTTTTGAGAACCAGTCTTTTGCTGATTTCCATCTAGACTGCTCAAGGTTGTTTTGGCTTTGTGTTAATGTTTGGGCTAGTGGAGGGCGCTGCTGGGAAGAGAGCAGGTTTTCCCAACAGAGTAAAAAGCTAAAAATCCCAAATCGCCTGTGAGGGGGCGTTTTTTAATTTCACCACTTCTGCAGATGCCCTTTTTGAAACAGAGTTTTACGCTTTTCCCCGTTACCCCCTCCATTTTGGGGGCTGTTGACCTCTGAAACACTTGGCTACGCTGAGGCTTGTGTACCCCACGTTAGGCTTTATTCATATTGGTCATCTGGAAGTATTTACCGCTTCCCTGAGAAGAGACTTCAGCCCCTCATACAATAAATTTAACTGCTTTTTGAGAACGGTGCTTCTTCCCCAAATACGCCCCCCCCCGCGCTGGTGGGTAGGCCGAGGGGGCAGCGCTGCCACCGCCGCCCCGCCCCCGCCGGCCGCGCACGCGCAGTGCCCCCCCCCCCCGCCGGCGCCCCGCGGACTCCAACTCCCAGGCGCGCGGGCGCGGGAGCGCTGCCGCCCGTGTCGCGAGCGCTGATTGGCGGAGGCGGTGGGGCCGCATGGAAGGCCGCCTGTGAGTGGAGGGGCGGCGGCGGCAGCTGGTCTCGCTGTTTAAGTGGCGGAGGGGCGGCGGTGGCGGTTATTTTGCCGTTGGGGGCCTCTCGCGGTGCCCGTAAGCGGATGTACCGGCCTCCTCCCGCGCCGCCTCGGGAGCTTGTCCCCGGGTTGTTTGGCAGAGCCCCCTGGGGGCTTTTCCGCGCGGCTACGGCCGTCCTCAGTGGGGCCTGCAGCGTGCCCTAGCTCCTAGTTCTGCCACACGCACCCCGCCCCCCCCCCCCTCCGGCAGCCTCCCGCGGTACCTGGGGCCGAAGCTTCTGCCCGCGGTGAGCCCGGCCGCTCCGCAGGGGCGCCATGAGCGCGACGGACTCCCCTCGCTCCAGAAGGTAGTGTGGGGGCTGCCTCCATGGCACCCCGCGCCCAAACCGCTCTGCGGCTCTGGCCCCGGAGCTCTCCTCTCTCTGTCCCGTAGCCAGGCTTAACGTTTTGTCCGCTCTGTGCCTGCTGTGATTCCTTATCTTTACGCCTTTCCATTTCTACTCTTCTTTAGTTCGGTAATAAATTATTTACCATGTGCCTATGTTATGTATTTTCTTCTGTCGCTGTTACTTATTTTTCCAAGTGTGGTGTTTAAAGCATTTCTGAGCACAGCTGGTGGGAAAGTTCCTACGTGAAATAATCATATTATTGCATATTTAATACTTTTCTCCAGTGCCAGGAATTAGGGAGCTTGGCATGTTTTCATGGCTGTAACACAGGGGTTCTGAGCTAAGCAGCTTTGGTGAGCTTGCTCCATAAAGGTCACTGCCTCAGTGTCACCTGCCACATCACTTTATGATCAAAGTTCTGACACTAGCTCCGGAATCAGATTCTGGGCTGGTTTTTTTGTTAAGCAGATCTTTAATAAAGATGCTTCTTATCTTTAATTGTGTCATTCATGGTATCATTAAACAAAAGTGTCGGATCAGCATCAATAATTAAAAGTTTGCAAGAGAATTTTGAATTCTGTGTGTGGCTCTATTTGCAAATTTCACGCTTGTTTAAGCAGATTAAATGCCTGAATGCAGTAAGCATTGCTTAAAAGAAATCAGATATGTAATTATACATACATCTTGTAATATTGACGTGATTTCCATATAGTACCTCAACATAAGATTCAAGAACTTGGAAGCTTCTATTTCACTATCAAGGGTGGACAAGCTATGTGGGTAAGACATTAAGTACACCAGAAAGGAAAGTATGTAGATTCTTAGACCTACACTTTAAATTATGGTGACTTGTGCATCAGCTAACTTGAATTATTGTCTTTAATCAACAGTCTTTCTTTAGATAGCGTTTTTCTCTCTGGATATCAGATGGTGATTGTCACAGATTATGTCTTCCTGTTTATTTTACAGTTGCTGATGCTTCTAATTGCACAACAATGGACTTTTTGTCTTCTTTGTTGTTGTTCTTTTCTTTCCTCCTCTTCCTTTCAGGTTCACCCTTCCAAAATAACCTATGAGACTTTCTTTCCATAACATTTTTCTTTCTCCCTTTTCCCTCAGTTGGCCCCATCTCCACCATACAGTAAAGCCTGCAAGCTGTTCTGTATCAAAGCTTCTGGTTCTCGTAAATGTTGTGATCTCCTGTTAATACCTGGAGCACAGACAAGATAATCTGTTTTTGGAATGGAACCTGTGTTAAAATTGAAAATTTATTTTTAACTATTTTAGAAAGTTTTTTAAATTTTATTGCCTGAAGCTTATATGTCATTAGAAACTGTTTCTGTCCAGGCTGGCAACCCCCCATGTCTCATCCAGATATGCTAGTTCTCAGTCTCCAAGTCAGGAGGACTTTACTCCTCTCCCTTCAATCAATGAGCGCTTGGCCTTTCTCCGTCCCTCCCGGGAGCTGCTGGAATACTACCGCAAGAAGATTGCTGACTTTGATGAGGAACATGAGGATTTGGTAAAAAGGCTGGAGAGATACAAAGAAACATATGATGAGCAGGTTAGGAAAAGAGTTTTTGAATGATGATGGACTAAGTATCCTTACACAAACTTAATATTTTTTCTTCAGCTGAAAGCACGGATGGTATTAAGATTTACCAATAATGTGGTAGAATTGAGCTAAGAAAAAATAAGTAGGTTTCAGGGTTTGATTGTAAAATCTAGCTGTTTGAGCTGTTTGTCCTCTGTCAAAGCAAACAGAAACATGCCTGTAGGATATTATTCTATTCTTAAGTTACAGTAGCTTGGTTACATCTTCACAGTAGGTTGGTTGTTTCTGTTGTTTTAAAATTAATGCCCAAGTTTAGATGTTCGGTTTCCATGTTGTCCAACTTCTTTCCCTTGTTTGTCATAGTGAAGAATGAGTGTTCTTTTGTCCAAATTTAATGGGCTTTGAGATACGGATATAATTTGTATTTAGTGCAGTGGAATTCATAAGCTTGGCTGTAGGCTGTTAAGCAGTATACTACTCAGCAAAAAAATGCAAATTTAAAAGAGACTCCAAAATGTAAAAACCTTTGCCTTTTGAGAGTAAGAAAGCTTACAGAGTATCTGTATGATATTTAGTTCTCTTGATATGCCTTACAGCATACATCTGTCTAGCAGTCATCTTTTAATTGTGAATGAATGACCCTTTGGGAATAGAATGATCACTTCTGAAGTGATTGAGGTCCCTTTTCAAGGGACTCGTCATGCTTGAAGCAGACCAAAAGTCCTTGGGAAATATGCGGTGTACAAGTTACTTTCATTCAACATATGGTAAAAAGAGCGGCAGGTTCCAAAATAGTGCCTTCTCTCCTATGGGAATGGTTTTCTAAAAGGTTTGTTAGTTTTCCACACCAGGTAGAAAATCATTAATGAAACTTAGTAACTAGCCAGATTTCTCACTACTAAACCATATGGATATTTTAATGTTTATTCTTCAGTAATTTATTTTAAGAGTAACTGCTATTACAGGGGCTTTGCTAGGTTTTTGTTGATGTCAGACTCCCCATACCTGTGCCATTCTGTCAGTGCAGAAGTGCAACCCCTGGGAACTGGAGACCCTAGCTTAGGCCTTATTTGACTGTTGTATAGTGACAATGATTCTCAGGGTTCTGAACTCCCTGTTGAAATATTTTTTAATAATTTTTCCAATACTGCCCTCATCTGGTCAAATTTTCTAAGAGAAAAAAATAATTCATTTGACCTGGCAGTCGTTCTAGACAAGCAGTCTGAAGTTTGTAAGTGTTTCCCAATGCTCTGTATCATTTCAAGTACCTTATTCTCTCTACCTAGCACAAATTGCAATGGGAGATTCATCAGCGAGAAGAGGAGATTGTGGAGTTGCAAAAGGCTTTGAGTGATATGCAAGTCTACCTCTTCCAGGAGAGAGAACATGTCCTTCGTCTTTACTCAGAGAATGACCGGCTGAAAATCAGGTGTGCTGTCTTAAATGGTGGGCTGGGTCACTGGCAGTAGCAATTTTATGCATTATGTTCTAGTTCTTACCCAGATCTGGAGTCTTAAGAGAAGCAATTATGCCACGCTTTCCAGAGAGGGCTCCTATGAAATAGTACCAATCTTGGAGGTGGAATGCAATCTGTTGGGCTGCTAAATATGTTTCCACTTATTATGCCTCTTATTCTGTTAGTAGAAGGAAGAGCAGAAGTTGATTGTAGATTCAGATTTGAATGGTGAGTTGCCAGTTTGAATGCAGAGGTTCTGATTTAAGCAGACTGTGGTGAGTTGACCTTGGCTGGATGCCAGGTGCCCACCAAGCTGCTCTATCACTCTCCTCCTCAGCTGGACAGGGGAGAAAAAATGCAACGAAAGACTTGTGGATCGAGATAAGGTCAGGGAGGTCACTCACCAATTACCATCATGGACAAAACAGACTCATCTTGGGAAATTAATTTATTACCAATCAAATCAGAGTAGGATAATGAGAAGTAAAAAAAAATCTTAAAACAACTTCCCCCCACCCCTCCCTTCTTCCCGGACTCAACTTCACTCCCAAATTTTCTACCTCCTACCTTTGAGCGGCACAGGGGGACAGGGAGTGGGTGTTGCGGTCAGTTCATCACATGTTGTCTCTGCTGCTTCTTCCTCCTTGCTCTCTTCCCCTGCTCCAGCATGGGGTCCCTCACATGGGAGACAGTCCTCCACTAATGTCTCCAACATGAGTCCTTCCCATGGGCTGCAGTTCTTGACAAACTGCTCCAGTGTGAGTCCTTTCCATGTGTCCTTATCACAGGCTGTGGTCCTTCAGGAACAGACTGCTCCAGTATGGATCCTCCGTGGGGTCACAGCTTCCTTTGGGCATTCACCTCCTCTGGTGTGGGGTCCCTCCGCGGACCGCAGGTGGAGATCTGCTCCACCATTAACCTCCCTGGGCTGCAGGGGCACAGCTTGCCTCACCATGGGCTGCCCCACGGGCTGCAGGGGAATCTCTGCTCTGCCACCTGGAGCACCTCCTCCCCCTCCCTTCCTCCCTGACCTTGGTGTCTGCAGAGTTGTATCTTGCATATTCTCACTCCCCTCTGGCTGCTGCTGTGCAGTTTTTTCCCCTTCTTAAATATTTATCACAGAGGTGCTACCACCGTCGCTGATGGGCTCAACCTTGGCCAGCGGTGGGTTCACCTTGGAGCCGGCTGGCATTCGTTCTGTTGGACACAGGGGAACCTTCTGGCATCTTATCACAGAAGCCACCCCTGTAGCTCCCCACTGCCACAACCTTGCCACACAAACCCAATACACAGACCTTGTACCTGCCTGGCAAAACTTCCTCCCTCAGCCCTAAAAACGTTTAAGCTCAAATACAGACCAAAGCAAAGTTTCCCCTCACTCTATGACATCATGTTGACAGCCACTCCTTTTTAATGACATTTAGTTGGTGAACTGGAATATAACCTGCTGTATCAGACTAGCTGCCAGTGGCGAAGGAGTTCCCTGCCTTCTTCAGAACATTTGTGGGTGATAATATCATGTTTTCTATTAAAGTTTTAAGAACTTAAGTCAAAACATGGGTTGGTGTACTTTGCCACTTCTCAAGAGTGATGAAACACAGCCCTTGATGTAGTTTGCTTTAAAAAGAGTGGACAGTTACAATCTATTGAATGAAGTATCTGAAAGGATTTTGTATACACCAGATTTTATAAAGGATTTTATAACCACAGTTCATAACTCAGGAATGCAAATTCTTTACCATTATGTGCTATGGCTGTATCAGCCTATGTAGTAAAGTCATACTTGAAAAGAGGATTGCTCTCCAATGCCAGCAGAATCAGTGGTGTTATTATATCGGCAACATCAGCAATGTCTTTGGGCGTGTGTTTTTAAAGCAGTATTCTCAAGAACTGCAGCTGTTGGGAAAAGTTGCATTAATGAGTGAACTAGAAGGATAGTGTGTCACAATGTCTTGATGTACTTAAAAATAGCAACATGCTGACCACTTTCTTTGAATTCCAGGGAATTGGAGGATAGAAAAAAAATTCAACATCTCCTGGCTTTAGTGAGAACAGACAAAGGAGAAGTTACATATTTTCACAAGGAGCCTCCACATAAGGCAAGTTCCATTTTTCTGTAGAAATCTGCTTTTGATTGTAACATGAAGATCTGTACCCCAGAGGCTGACCACAGACCAGATTTGTCCTGTAAGTCAAAAGTTGCTAAATGAGCCCAAAGCAGGAGGGATCTGTAGCTCTGTAGCAACATCAGGTTTTAGTACAGCTGCTGACAGATGAATAGGAACAAGCACACTGGAAGTAGGTCCTCTTAGCATTAGTCCCCTTCTGTCTTCAAAACATACCTCCTGATCAGCCTCCTAAATGCCAGATAGGAGTCTGAAACCATTTGGCAAACAGTCATTGAGAAGTTGGAGAGAACACCACAAAGAGAAAGAAAAAAAAGGAAGTGCAGAAAATGACCAGGTGTGGTGTTTGAAGATCAGCTGTCTCAGAGTGCCTATCTCTTAGTGCCTCAATAAACAATAAAGCAGTGTTGAGGTTAATGCAGCAGTTTGCTGGGCAGGAGACTGCAGAAGAGCCATCCCCTCTAGGTAATATTGTATTGCATGTTTCAGAAATAATGTCAAATGGATTAAATGACAGTGCATATGAAGTGCAGCATAGTTGAACCTACTTAAGAAAGTCACGAATTGGGAATGCTTTGAACATACAGAGACTGATGGAATGTAGGATTTATCTTGGAATAAGGTGCAGAAAAAGGCTGAAATATGCTGCATCATTTGTGGTTGCTCTGCACTGCTCAAGCAGCTCAAAAATTTCGCAGAAGCTTTGAAATTCCCTGATATAGAGTAGCTCTAAAATTAGGCCTATTATATAGCATTGACCTGAACACAAGCATTGGGGTTATAATGTGCTCCCTCATGGCCTCCTGTTTTTAAGTTGGTTTCAGTTCAACAGTTGAGTTGTTTAAATAGTTTTATTGGTTAGCTTTTTATCCCAGGCTTGTTCAGTAGCTTGAGTGAATATGCTGATAAATCAAGCTTCACGTTTCTCCCTTGCTAAGGCAAGGAGGAGTATGAAAGAAGGAAATAACATAATCTTCATCTTCACCTTCCTCTTCTCCTCTCTGTCCCCAAAATGCTCCTTTTTCCTGCTGAGGGTGCTGATTTTCATCCTAATGAAGCCAGCAAAGGCAGGATTACTTTCCAGTTTCGGTGAAAAAAAATAGAGGCAGAAATGGCAAAACTCAGCCATGATAAAGGAAACTTTTCAACATGGACATCACACTTGTGAATGTCTTCCTTATCTTATGGTAGACGTAAGGTAATGCTGTTCTTTTGGATATCTCATTTTACTCTTTAAGATTTGTTCTTGACCACTGCAACTTTGGAGAAGTCAGATGTTCAGCACAGATATCTAATCTTCTTTCTGTAGGTTACTGTTCTGCAAAGGCCAGCTAAATCCAGAGTGTCACATGAACAAAACGATACTTCTAGAACAGGTACCATACCAAGCTGATTAACAGCAACTCAGCTATTGACACTTGTTTCTCTATGTATTCGTGTCCAGTATACCAAAATAATTCCTGACTGTGAATACTTTGGTATACCTCCACTAAGTTCCCTGAATGTATCCATGTGTACATACATACACATGCATTACTCTTGGCTTCTGTTCACAATCTTTTAAAATAACCTGAGCTGGCTTTCGTGTCTGTGATCTGCTTAGCTAGGGAAGAGGCTGGTATGACTGTGGAATGGCTGTTCTGGAACTGTGCAGGTATCAGCTGGACAGGCACCCTTAGCCACAGCCTTTCCAAGGTGGGGGTTCTGCCTGCCTTTAGTGTAGACAGGAGGGTGGTTCTGTATGCCTGCTTACTGATTTTCTCTTTTGAAATAACTGCCTCTTCCAAATTGACTGAAATTAGCAAACAAGCTCAAAACTCATTCAAGCCTTGATGCTTGTGCAGCTGTGTCATCTGTCTATTCATCATTTCTTTAAGAAAATTTGTTAAGTTTGCTTTCTATATATGCCAAGAGGATTAGTAGGTTGCTAAATATTGTGGTGTGATAGTGTGGGATAAAGGTATGCGAACACTGTAAGTTCTGAAACTCTTTTCTTACAGCTAGCCCTCCTAGAAGTCCTTGTGACTGTAGCAGTGGCTTGCAGGCCTGCCAGAACATGCAATATTTCATGCTTGGAAAGGTACTGCAGGTAGATTGGAAAACCCTTTTCTACTTCTGTTAAATTTCTGCAATAGGCACCAAGAGGAGCACTTCAAAACCAGCAGCAAAAGGAAATAAACCAGAAAGTCCTGAGAGATATCAGAGAGATAATCAAACACTTCTACTTCAGGTAACAACATTTGCTAACTGATGGCCGTAATTCCTGGCTGTCCAGGAAATTATGATAGACAAATATGCTGCCTGCTTAGATAAGATGTAGACATACCAATTTTATTCGTTCCCACATCTTACTATGGATTCCTACTTTTTGTCTGTTTACATAGCTGTTTCTTTGCGATGAATGTAGGCTTAGATTTAAGAACTTGGGTCTGATTCTAGAAGCTTGACATAAGCAGATGTTCAGGAATGTCAACTGGAATGTGTTGCCCTTAAATATAGAATGTGTAATTGATATTATCTCCCATAATTTGGTTGTGGCTATGAATTTATATTATACCCACAGAAGATCTGCAGGGTTGGGTATTTTGTGTAAGTCTGAGAAAAGCAATGTGTCTGAGATGGAATTAGGCAGCTCTGATAAGATGCACTAGTGCAACGAAATGTTCCCTTTGCTAGACTTCAGTGAAAAATAGGGTGTAGATAGCATGACAGAATGAAAGACAAAATGTACAGCATCATGAATTGAGGAAGATCCCAGAAGCTGTATGTAAAACGTGAGGAAGGATGAGTCAGGAGAAGCAAATTAAAGAGCAAACTTGTACAGCAGATAGATGATTTTCTTTTTTTTTAATTATTATTATTATTATGTGTTCAAGGGCAGTGGTGACTAACCTAGTGGCCAGTTAACTGTCCAACAACATTTATTCTGGAGCAAAAGCATCATACAAAATTGTCATAAAAATAAGCGATCTAAATATGCACCAAGTTTTTTCAGATAGGCCAGATGTACATTTTTCAATTATTTGTTCCGTTTGTCTCCCCGACTATGTGCCCTAGATCAAGATTCTTTGCGTCCCACTCCTTCACTCATTATCTTGTTTACATTTAGTAATTCATTCTGGTTGAGTAATTTCTTTTGTTCAAGATATGTGTACTTGCTGCCTTCCTAGAGTTTAGGTATTTTTATATCACCATTTCATTGGAAGATGGTAGCATAGGGACAGATATGTCTCTGCATATTTCACAGGATTTGTTACATCCTGTGTGCAATTTAAATCTTTCCAATATCTTCAATCTATTGTTGCTGCTTATAATATGCCTGTCTTGATGATAGCATGATTTTTTTCTTAAAATGTTTTAGTTGTTTGAAATACTTAGCATTAAAATTAAAATTTCGGAAATTAGAAATCTCAAGGGTATTATTGGGTAGAGTCTTTGATCTGCATCTTGGAATTTGAGAGACTTTCAATAACACGATCAGAGCTGCTATGAGGTCTTATTCAGTCATGTCTTTGCTTATTCAGGTGGAGGCCCTGCAAGCTCAGATAGAAGAACAGACACGATTATCCAAGGAACAGGTTGAGGCACTACTAGAGGACAGGCGGATTCACATGGAGGAAGCCCAGGTCCAGCATCAGAGGGACAAGGACAAGATCAAAACTGTAACAGATAAGTGAGTGTGAGAGAATGACCACGATGTAGTCATGAGATGAGAAGAGAGGGGAACAATAGAAATATTTTGGCTTTCAGTATGTTGCTTCCTGCAGCAGGCAGAAAAGCAAATTATGCAGCCATCTGGTAGTGTGTGTGGAAGAAGATAAAAGGAGTAACCTGCATATTAAAAATCCTATTTCACATTGAAGGAATATCAATTCTTTCATTAGATGAGAAGAGCTAAACTTGTTAGGAAAGCACCTATCTTTTACTTCCATGCTTCTTCCAACTTGCAATAATAATATATAATAAATGTTGGAACTAGGAATAAATGTAGGAACTAGGCAAGTAGTTAACTCCACTGGGTTCTCTTTTTTACAGACTCCATAAGACCCAAAATCTCTTATATGAGAGTACTCGTGACTTTCTGCAGCTCAAGTTTGATGCCCGAGCCAATGAGAAAGCATGGATGGCAGAGAAGGACAGTCTGATGAGGAAACTTGACAAAGATGTGGATCAGCTTATTATCAGCAGGGAGCCAGGAAGAGAGAAGCAGAGGGATACCAAGAAGATGCTTCAAGCAGATGATGGAGCTTGGAAGCCCCACAGCAGAGAAATAAAGGTAATTTTTTTGTCCTAGGTAGAGGCTCTTTAACAGTGTTTGACTGGAAAATTGCAAGCATCTGGGTTTTGTCACGCTAGGCAGTAGCTAGCAGCTGTTTCAAAGCTGTACTGGCTTGCCATAAGTTACATTTTTGTTGGTACTAATGTAAAAAAAACCTCTCCTGCCTCAAAATCAGCATTGCTTAAAAGTCCAGAGAAAATGTATAGTTGGGATTTATGGTAGCACTTCACTGTCAGTTTCTTTTATGTCCAGAACAAATCCCTACTTCTGCAAGCCACGTGATATGTGGGCCAACAGCTCTTAACCTGCTTGTTGCACACGCCTTTCTTTTAGTGTAAATGTTCTCAGCTAATGGCCTTAGAACGTAGTGTCGATATCTTCCTTGCTGCGGGTGGGGTAGTATAAGCCCTCTCAGTTCATGTCCCCCAGCTCTTCTACAGTAGTCGGGATTTTTTTTTTCCCCTTTCTAGTATACCTCCAGTGAGAAGTTGGGAGATCTGAAGTGGGTAAACAGGCAATAGGGAATTGTTTTCATCTAGCACTGAATGCAGATGCTGCTGAAATGCAGTACTGGGCAAGCAGCTGTGAAAAGGGGAATTACAGCATTAGTTGAATATTCCTTTTAAAGGGAAGAGGAGAGAGTTCTTTAACTGATGATGTAGTCATGCAGAACTGAAAACCTAATTAAAAGGTTTTGGTAATGGAAGTGGTGTTAGAATATTGTTCTTACCTAGTTATTTCATTAGCTGTAGGTCCAGGTGTTTTATTTGCCTGTCATATTGTCCATCTATCACACTTGCTTTTCCAGAGCAGAGGACATGTGAGCACTGGCTTTTGAGTTGATTCTTTCTGTTCCTCCTATGTCCTAGTTACTGCAAGAACAGCTACAGCAGGAACAGCGCCTGTCAAACATGTATAGAGAGCAGTGTGTCACCCTGGAAGGTGAGCTGGCTAGGATTTGTGAGGAGAGAGATGTTGGCAGAGAACTCTTTAAGGTAATTATTCTGTAATCATCTGCTAGCTATGTGATGATCTTGCAGCCTTTATTTTACATACCCTATTGAGTTTTTATCTCCACAGGAACGCTCAGAAAAGATGGGGAAGCGCCTGAAGCTGATGACTCAGCGATATGAGGCTTTGGAAAAACGTCGTAATATGGAAGTGGAAGGCTTCAAGAATGACATTAAACAGCTTCGGCAGAAGCTGAAGGATGTAGAGAAGCAGCTTTTTAAGGTAACAGCTAAGCATTTCTGAGTCAGACTTACTATGGGTTTGCCCTACAGAGGTGTATTCTCAGTATTTAAATGCAGTATTTCCCTAGAGTTAAGGAAATAATTTCTTTCTTAAGTGCTCCTTTAGATATTAGTATTTGACAAAACTTGCCCTTTTACATATTTTATGAAGCAAAAAAGTTTTGTCTTTGTTAATCAGTCAGGCATCAAGCTTGTCAGAAACTGTCCTGATTATACATTAGCTGTGTATTTTTGTTGCAACTCTGAAAGCTCTTATCTGATACCTGTAGCTCACTCAGCTGTCTCAAAGTTGCAAGGCAGTGAAGTAGTTTGTTTCAGAAGTAAATCCTGCAAAGAAAATGACTGGTTTTCTTTCTGGGGGCCATAGTGTTTGGTTTTGTTCCAGTAAGAGGTAGATCATTGACTTAAGTATTGTGAATATTATATTTATTCCTTTGTTAATATCTCATTTGTAACTACAAAAATCACTGCAGAAACAATGGCTGGAAGTTGAAGCTGCGTACTCTGTAGAAGCTTCCAGATATGTAGATGAACATTGGAAGAGCTTAGAAGGGAAGCCACAGCCTTGATGTTGCTTGGAGTTTAGGTTGAGATATTTATCTAAGATATGCTTGAGAGGATGATCTAGGCATAGCTTTTGTCCAACTGACGCTTCTTCAGGAGTCTGGCAGTGCCACCAATTCACTTGTTTTCTATACTTTTGGTGCACAGTTCAGTTTACTTAGACTAACGCATGTGTCTTCACTAAAGGCTTCGATTTTTTTTTAAATTATTTTTTGTTGGGCTGTGGGTTTTTAAACTTTAAGGACTAAACAGCATATGTGAATAGGGAAGAAATTGCCTGCGGTACCTTCACTACAGACCTGTGTATTTTGTAACTGTGGGTGTGCACACTTTTAACCACAAGAGGGCAGAGGAACAAAATACTTGGTAGAAGTCTTCAGCGTGATCTTTAAATCCTTCTCATCACTTGAGGACAAGATGACTACAGATGACTAAATTTTCTGATTTGCATATTAAAATCTTTGACCAAGAACTACATGATGACAATGAGACACCCTAAAGAGTGGAGAGAAAAGAGGCTTTTGAGAGCAGCTTCCAAGGCTGTGCTGCCAGGGCGACAGGAAATGGCAGCCCTGGCTAGCTTGCCTTCTGGAATTCTGAGTATCCAGCAGCCTTTGTTCAGCTCAGTATGGGCCATATGGCATGGCCTGAGACTGGGCGTTGTACTTGAACTGCTCTTGAATCCTGTGCAGTTCAGAAGGCAGCAGGTTGGCCACAGTAGTTAAAACACATCTAATTCTAGTAGCAAAAGATGACAAAATGTCATATCAGGTGAGGTACTTAGAACTAGATAAAAGTTAGTTGATAAATATTTAAACTTGCCTCTTTTTGTGGGTCTCTAAATAATACAGGAATTAGAAAGGACTCAACAGGTTATGGGTAAAGTTGATTATATTCTATCCAGATTGCTTCCTTGCCGGTAATATAACACCAAAATGTATTCAAGCTTTGTTCTTTATTTTTGGTTCTGGAGCACCTTTCTATTGGTGATATGCATTAGCCTAGTGATATTAGCTTAAGCATCCCCTAAAGGAGATAAAGGAGACCTACAGCAGGTCTCCTTTAGAGCTCTCTCTCTCATATCCTCATCTTAATACTCTCTAAATTGTATCTCAAACAGCTTTGTTGATCTGTATTTCTTCTGCTTTTTAGGTGACTCAGAATATTGGACCAGACCAGGATCTTGCAATTCTACATGAGATCCGCCAAGGAAACAGACTAACCCGTAAAATTCAAGGAGAACTAAAAAACTTAAAAGCAAAAATCTATGGCTTAGAGAATGAATTACGGGTCTGCTAAAGCTGAGGTATTAGCTGGCATCCTAGTTTTAGGAATGGGACATTGCTAGGATGGAATAGTCATATGTGAGAGCAGCTCCTGCCTGTCTGTTTCCTGGCATCCAGTGACAGAAGGCTTGAGGAAATCTGCAGTTAATGTCGTGACACTGTACACGAGCCATTCCTAACGTGCCAGATGATATTACTGTTTCAACTGAGAGATGGCACCTCGTAAGACTGACATAGAAAGTACATGATGACTGATATATCAGGAATATGCTTATGACTTCATCTTACCTTCATATCTGTGGTAGGGGTCAGTGTATACTGGCCTTCACCTTTATTTGAAGCAAATTATAACCACATATATGGTTATAATGAAGTTAATAATCACAGAAGGATCTAGTTGAAGATCTGATTTGCTTGACTGACCTTTTCCAATGTGAGAAGCAGCTTTTAAAATGGTTTAAATGATGACTGGTTTGGTGCTTAGTCACTTCAGGATGTAACTGGAAATTTTCTTTGAAAAAGACCATGTATAGAAAGTATGTACTAAAGCGTATTACATCTGACTCTCCCCTTGACAGTATAACTATTTTAAAATGGCTTCCCTTTGCTTGGTTCTAACCTAATTGGGACAAACCTGGCTGATTTAATATGGTGGAAAAAGAAAACCTCTTACAGAACTCATCTACAAGAACCAGCAACATCTACACTTGTTTTGAATGTTTGGGGGGGAAGAAATTACTACACTAGTGAGTGTCATCTTCTCATCCCCTTCCTCCCAATTTATGTTAACACACAGAGGAATCCCATAATAAAAGGCATCTAATATCTTCCTTAACCACTATATTATTTATCTTTGTAGCTTTAAACAGTATCATGGTTAGGTACGAACAAATCATGGTCAACTTCTGCTACAGCCGTTGTTGCTACTGAACCATAACTGAATTGGGGTGCCTAGTTCCTACATGATAAATATAACTCTAGCTATATGATGATTATCTTCATACCAAACATCAGGGCATTGCAACTCTAGAAAACAGATGAAATCATGAAAAGGGTTACAACATGGCTTCAGCTCAGTTTATAGCTGCAGGTTACTGTTGCATCAGCAAATCTTGTCCACCTTGTAGACTGAGAGCAGATCTCTGTTGGAAAAGGGATTTCAGTGCCTCTGTCTCCTACTGTACCTTTCCTACCTTGTTAAATGTGACAGAAGTGGAATAATATCTTTCCAAAATATAAGCCTATAGGCTACCAGCATTTCCTTTCCCATTGTAAAGAACTGTGTCTGAAAGCAGGCAGTTTCTTTTGGATGTGGTAGCAGCCATGGAGATCCTCATTCAGTGTTTGGGAGAGGTAGATATGTAAAAGATGTTTTTGTGCTGTGAAGATTTGGAGAAAGAGTTGTTTTTATAGCACCAGCTAAAGCAATGCGGGAGGGGAAATTCCCTTAGGAAGTCAAGGCCCATTTCAATTGTATATCCTTTTTTGTGACTGGCTTGCTGTCCCTTATGGTCCTGTACTGTGGCTGTTATTTTGTTTGTGTTGTTGAGGTCAAATTCATCACAAACAGTCTTTAGTGTGGGTGGCTGACAGTCTGCACATGGATGCTCAACTAGTACTACAACTTAGAAGAGGCTGTTTTAAAGTGCGTTGCACTGATTAGTTTAGCTGCAAATGTAGAACTGTTCAGAACCTGATTCATGAACAACTTGGTTGCTGATGCTATGTGGAGAGTTGAGGAAGGTAATTAAACAATGCTATCCATCATTTAGTCTCAGTCTTTCTTAGCTGATTAGTACTTTCTCAGGCAAGTCTAGCTAATTAAAGTGAGTTTGTATGTGAAATAACATGCTACTGGTTTGAAGATAAGATATCAGTTATCACAGGTCCTGGAAGGCTGCTTCTGAAAATTGCTACATAATGAAGTATTAGCCACTTATTCAGCAGGGTCCATCTACTTAAATTCAGCTGATGTGAAGCTAGCAAAAAGGTCTCCTGAACCTATAGAAATAAATGAGTTTCTGTTTATTTTCAACTCTTCCAAGCTAAAGAATTGCCTATGAAATTACATTTTCCTCCCTTGAAAGCCATGAAACGTGTCTGGATAAAGACTGTAAGCTTTGACACTGAGGTTTGTAAGACTGGGAGGAAGTATTGGGGGAAGAAGGATGTAAATGTTTAATTTCCTGTCTTCCTTACCAGTATTCCTTATTACTTGAAAGACTGAATAGAATAAAATGACAACATTCCTAATATATCTGTTGATGTGTCAAAATTCAAGTGGAGCTTGAACTTTCTTTTCAATCTGCCACTAGTCTATGAACCCTTCTTATTCAAGGGGTGGAGAAATTACAGTAGTGCTGATCTGTAAATCCATTCTATTTGTCCAAGCACAGGAATTGCAAAGTATTGTACATGCTCTTTATGTGTGATATTGTGATGATGTGAAATGTTGTTTTCTGTTGCCAAAAAAAATGTGGACCTTCAACCCAAGAACTGCTTTAGAAAGCCAAGTGCTTTCTACCACTGACAACTACTCTTTAAGATGTCGAGTAAAGAATTATTGGCATTTCCAAAAGGGTTTCCTGGGAAAGGTTCCAAGACCTATATTAGTCAATTTTCTTCCACAGTTTTTGGGCAGAAAACAAAAATTGGCATTTACTCCAAAGATTAGCTTTTTTGGCTAATTGAAGTTAGTAATGTGTGACTTGTATCATTCAATACAATGAAATGCCAGGTTACGTATGTAGGAGAATTTGAATGATCTCCAAAATGGCTGATTCTAGGAATATGGAGACTATCCTACAGAGGATTAAAGGTTAGAACTGGACTAATGTTCTTATTGTGAGCCAAGATACTAAAATGTGTTTTGCATAAATAGGAGAAAAATGAGCAGTAGGGGAAAACTTTATAGTTGTGTAGCCTTATTTAGGTATGGAAGGAGTGTGTACATTTCAGAAAGGATGTTGAAATACTGGGTAAGGCACAGAACCACAGATGATTCAGCAGAAGGGAAAAGGTTGTGCAAGAGCTCATATTGTACTACATTAAGAAGACTGATTAATATATGTGTATCTTGAAGATGAAAAACTACCAAAAGCCTCTCTATCCATCCCAACAGAGAAAGGCTGAGCAAGAACCAGTAGCCTGAACCTGAAGTTAATAAAAAAAAAAGCATACATTTTTAACAGGAAGATTGCTCTTTTCCCCTCATTATAACAAACTGTTTGTGGAGGTAACAAATTCTCCCATCTCTATTTTCACATCAAAAAAATGGTTGCACCTCTGGAGAAGGTAGCTTGTTTTAATAAGTTACTGGGTTTGGCACATTAGAACTTAATGAAATGTAATGATGTGAACTAACAGGAAATCATTTATTGGTTCCTTCTGGCTTTAAACCTATGATTTATTTATATACAATATTCGTAGGAGTTTTTTAGCACTCGTGCAGTTGCCTTAATTATAGGAATGTATGCTGTGTCAGCTCACCCTACACAGCAAGGTTACACAAGGTGTAAAAAAAGAAAAAAAGAAAAAAAAAACCCCTAAATTTTAAAACCCCCTCATGATCTTCCTATACCACAACTTGCAGTAATTCCCAAATTAATTGACACTGTGACTGCACTTAGAAAGGCGGATTAACAGTGGCCACAGTTCTGATAGCTGTCAGAATAAATCTAAATAGTAGTATAGTATATACTTTATGCAGTGGCTGTACTTAAATTGCTTATGTAAGTAGTAGTATCAATTCAGAAACACGCACATTTTACCAGTATGGATGGATTCTGTGGGCAGCCTAATATTCTGGAATTGTAATGTCTCTGTGTGTAGACCAGGAAGTAATTCTTTGGTAATCAGATACTTCTTTGAGACTAGCTGGGAGCAACATCCTTGTGTACTTTGTTCTGGTAGGTCTGTTCACATTCATGAAAAGCGATGTCATTCAGACTTTTACTTACAGCTCACAAACCCATTTAGTTCTGCTACACTAGAATGTATTTGTGCCTGCTCAGTCAAAATCCTAATAAAGATGTTTCGGGTCCCCATTCAAAGTAACATCATAGGCCATTTGTATATAAGGGAAATGTTAAGATTTTTCTTTCTAATTTTCCACAATATTTTGCTTTTATATTCCCAAGTTGCTTTGAATTGTAAGAAATATCCCCTTTACTTCCTAAACAGTTATTTTTAAATTTGCCAAGTCCAGCTGTAGAAGTATACACATTTTTTAGCATGTGGACTGGGATTATGTACCAAAACATACTTGGATACAGTGTAGAAGGCGTAAGAGGTGAAAGCTGCAGTGATTCTTCTTGGCTGATGAATTCGTAGGGTTTAGGCACAAAGAGCAAAGTTTGTTTTGATTCTTATGTTGCATCAAAAGTTTAGGACTTTGTCTGAAACGTGCCATTGGAGGCAACAGGAATTTAACCCACTAGCAGGAAACATTTCTGCTATCACTGAAGTATTTGAGAAGAATGGGTAGACTTCTGATATTTCCCATTTAGCACCAAATGAACTGTTTGGAGAAAGGGTATATATGAATATGAGTTAGAGTAGCTGCCCTTCAAGTAAGCTCCAAAAATATAGCTTTGTAAACAGAGCCCTCAGTGGAGTTAACCATTCACTTATACTGACTAAATTGTATGTTTTAAAAATTATGATGCTGTTGGATTGTGGACAAATGTGTAAATACAGATTATTTGTTTTTATTCAGAAAACCCAGAGAGGCTTTCAATACAGAAGTGTTTCAATGTTCAAGCAAGACAATGATTAACTATGCAGACATGAAGGGCTTCATTGTTGAAATGGGTTCGATTTGAATAAAAAGACCCTGGATTTACCATGGTGAAACATATCCAGGATGTGCTGGATTCTCCTGTATTGATTGAGATCAAATTGCCTTTTTTTTTACTGTAAACATTTATCTCAGTATAGAGTCACTTTTAAACTGTCCAGTAAACCAGGTTTTTTTCCTCTTCAGTGCTACCTTGGGTGGATAGAAGTCTGCTTGGTATCATCACAGGGAGAGCTGGTCAGCTTTGCGTTCTGTACTCTCCCCAATAAAATGCCTGTGGCACATCTTTGGAACTTCTTGAAACATAAGGATGATGAGCACAGTATGGTACTTTTACGATGGGGAGGAGGAAATTTAGGCAAGGCTTGTCAGATTTGAAAATATGAATTTGCAAAATGATCAAACACGTAGATATATCTTTTGTTATGGTAAATGTCTAAAGCCTGAAAAGTCTTTTGAAAGTTCTCAGCTTAAAGTATATAAAAACTTTGTTCTGGAAGTGCAAACATGTGCTCTAGATATTGAGAGTGTTCTGAAGTGTGGAAAGCAATTCAGGCCGATTCATGGGGCAGGACCTACAACAAGGAGGTGCTACTAGAGGAGTACTGGGTGAAGTTCATGTAAAAATGTGTCCTTTGTACAGCTGACTAACTTTATCTGGACAGCTAGGGCTTGAGACCTGTGAAAAGGGAGTTATGCAGTGAAAAGACAGGATCGTGAATGAGGCTTTCCACCCAGACAGGTAAGCTGTAGGAGAGCAATGGTGTGACCATGATGCTGTCAGACTCAGAACTGAGGGAGCATAGCCATGTGAGCAGTGAAAGTGAGAGGAAGTCTCAAACCCCAGCTCGTACAAATGTTGGCAGTGTAACTGTATTGGTAAAAATCACATTGCTGATTGACTGTGTTTGCAAAACCCACTATATCAGCACAACTTTTGCTAATAGTTTGTTAATTATGGGACCATGCTGATTCCCTTACTGTAATGTTAAACTGCAGCGTTGACAGGGATTTTTCTGGGATAGCTCCACCAGTAATGCCTTTTAGAGCCCAGTCCATTCCTGAGGAGCCAAAAAGGGAAATAATGGGGAACTGTGTCTTCAGAGACTGCCTCTTCCTCTTAGAAACACTTCTGCCTTTGAGCCGTTTCGATTATGAATGTTGAGATGAAGTCATTGTTTGTGCTTCAGAGCATGGCTGAGGTCAGGAAGAGGGGTGTGGAGCCACCGTGGTGGTGAAAGCTAGGGACAGTTGGGTATCTTTGGTGTGGAGCTGGTAATTAGTGTTAAAATGAAAATTACACAAGAAGAAAGAAGGGAAGGAGATAATTGAACCTTTGGGGAGCCTACAGAGAAAGGATGTTGGCACAGAGCTAAAAGTAATTTACAGAACAGAGAAACAGTTGTTAGATAACTAGAAGCAGAAGCATAACAAGAAGAGGAAGGGATGCACAGAGACTGAGCCGGAGAGGGGAGCTGGGAGGAACAGGAGATGTGTGTTGTTAAGTGCTGCACTCCTATCAAAGCCTGCTTTTATCATGAGGAAACATAGCCAAAATGGAAAACAAACAAAAGTCCAAACAAAGCAAAAAATACTCCAGTTGGGTTATCTGGCAAAAAGTCAGTTTCTTTGAAGAGGGTGTTCAGGGTAGGTGAGGAGAGGTGTATCCTGAAGTGAGCGGCCATCTGCCCGATGTTCAAGGATGGTCCGTCAGGGCCATCAGCAGTGTGGGCTCCCTGTCCGAGTCATCTAAATGACAGACAGACCCTATTCCTGCGTCACCAGCCTCCAGCTTACTTGCTGCTGCTTCCCCTAATGGTGGTGACCCCAGCGTGTGGGATTATGACGAGCTGTAGTTTCCACTGCTACCGTATTGCACCCAGTGAAGATGAGAGACATGGGGGTCTGGGCACGCATTGTGTGATTTGGGATGCTTGAGAAATTGGGAATACAAGACTGCTGGTAGACTTGGGATAAAAACCTTTATGTGAGGTGTTTTTAAAACATTACTGTAAGTGATAATCTTACTCCTGCAATAAATAAGTGGACCAAATAAGTTACTTTAAATACAGTGTAGGGCTATTCAAATTCCTCATTCCACTATTTATTACATATCCAGATTTTGTTCCTTAATATTGTTCTAGTGTAACTATATTGTAACAGACATCAACATGCCACACTTATTCCTTCAGATTTTTCTCCAGAGAAAAGAGCTTTTCTGTATCTTTATTATAGCATAGCTCTAGCAGGAAAAAGATTTTGTTTCTTTACAAGTCAACAGTACTACTGTTAACCTATAATTTCACTTTCCCCTCCCCTCCCATTTTAGTACCATGTTCACATGGGGAAAATATGCTTACTTATTTCAATATTTTAATATGCACCAAAGTTTTAACAAAGTGCAGTTGTCTTTTTCCAAACTTAAGGTTGTTCATTTAAGAAATGCAGACAACTTCCTCCTAAGAACACACTGTCCAACTCTCATTCTTTAAACAGTAAATAAAGTTTCATTTAGATCTGTATTTATTACAAATTTTCCTACTATTTTCTCTTTTTTTTTTTTTTTTTTGAACAAATATGAAAAACTTGGCTTATTTCTCTCATGCTGGAAAAAACCCAAACCCACACATCACCAAAAAACTTCAACAGTAAGTGCCATACCCTTGTATGCGATTCCTGCCTTGCAATGATTAAACTGGCGCACAGCTTCAAGTTTTCAGCCATGGGGGTACTGGAGGTGGCTGGGTATTGGCAGCCCTTTCTGTTTGCACTGGCAGAAGTAGCACCATGATTCCAGCTCAGGTCGGTGCCACGTGCATCTGCAGCCTCTGGCAAGGTAGGAAGGAGGAACGCAAGTGTTGCACTGCAAAAGCTGCAGCATTGACCTTGTCCCTGGGGAGGCAGAGGAGCCCAGGGGCAGAGCCACTCACAGGCGTCCCCCACCACAGGATTTGTCTCCATCTTAAGAAACATGTCTTTCCACCTCCACAATGAGATATAAAACTCTCTGGATGCACTTTCCCAAACCAGGAAAAATCTCTCCAACACAGGGCTCAAGGGAGATGGCTCTGAAACCTTTGTGAGGCCTTCAGAAAAAGGAAACCTATCATCCGTCTGTCCATCCCAATGTGTGATAGTGTCTCTAGGTGCTGCCTGGACACTGGGAACACAGCGTCCAGCACTTGATGCCAGGGACTAGAGATGTTGCTTCTGTCCCCCACCAGTGCAACACTTGGGATGCCAGCACTCTGCCAGCGTCAGCCTGTCCCTGCTGGGACTCTCACCGCTCTTCCATGGCCCTCCATGCCATTTGGCATATTTTCTAAGGCTAAATAATGGTGAGTGTCCTTTCACGCAGCCTCCCACTTCAGAAGGCTGCTGTGAAAGGAACCTGGGCCCTCAAAAAAAGGTCTATCATTGTTGCAATGCATTTTTAAAATTAAATTCAGCCCTGGGGTTTCTCTTAATGGTTGCACAGTCAGGGGCTGCATCTGCGCAGCAGCAGAGCTGTGAAGGGAAATGGTCAATGCCAATGACCCAACACCCACACCATACATGTCTGGAAAGAGGTTGTTCTGGACTAGCTCCCCAGCTGGGTGCATTACATACATCCCAGACAGCATCTTCCAGTTTCATTTCACCCAGGAGTAATCCAGTTCGCGTCCTCTGAGACCTCCTGGCGATGTGACGCACACCAACAGCACGCGGGGCGCGGCTGGGAGTCACTGCAAAGGTGTGCTTGAGGTGTGAAATGAAGCCCTGAGCACACCCAAGGACGGTCCTGAGCTGCACGTGGGCCTCCAACATCCTCCGTAACATCGCGACTCGTCAGCTGCTTCAGAAAGGAGATTTGGAGACTGTGAGCCCTGCTCCTCCTGACTGAGCAAAGCTCTTTGAAGTAAATACACTTGTTGCAGTAGGTGAAAAGTCACTTTAAAATTGGTTCAGCTGCGTGTAACCGTGCCAGTTTGAATCGCCCGCTCTCGTCCCGCTTCCCTCCGTGCAGAGGAGTTACCATCTCCCGTCCTCTCACCGGAGGGACCCGCCAACGCTCCTACCGGCACGATAAACCGGCTTTGAGGAGGAATTGGAGCCGGGGGAGCGTGCCCACCGCCAGAGCAGCTTTTCCGGTCGCCCCGGCGGGAGCGCTGACCCCGCGGGACCCCCGCGGCCCGGGCGGGGACGGCTCCGCTCCCGGCGCCCGCCGTCCCTGGGGCGGCCACCGGGACAATGAGGGAGAGAGGCAGTGCCGCCGCCGCGCAGCCCCCGGCTCGGCCCCCGCGGGGCGGGGGTAGGTGCGGGGGGCGGTGGCAGAGCCCGGCCGGGAGCTGCCCCCGCGGGGGCGCGGCGCCGCCCCGCACCTGGGCCCGCCCCGCGGAGGCGGGGGGTGCGAGGCCGCGGCGCCGTGCCGTGCCGTGCCGTGCCGGTGCGGCGGCGGGAGCATGCCCCGGGGCAGCGGGGGCCGGGGCCGGGCGCGCTGAACGGCGCCATGAGGGGCCGGCTGCTGGCGCGGCTGCGGCGGCGGCGACGGCTGCTGCGGTTGCTGCTGGCCCTGGGCGCGCTGGCCCTGGGGCTCTGGGCCGCTTACCTGGAGCTGGTGGCGGCGGCCGGCGGCGGGGCTCCCCCGGACCGCAGTGAGTTCCCCCGCGGGGCGCCGGGGAGGGGAAGGCAAGGGGGGGGGCGTCCCGTCCCGTCCCGTCCCGTCCCGTCCCGTCCCGTCCCTTGCAGCCCGGGCTCCCCGGTGCCCGGTGCCGCTTGGGAGCCCGGTGCAGTGCCCCCGTCTGCAGGCCGGCCGGGGAAGAGGGGGTGAGCGCAATCCGCTGGAGCGGGGAGCTGCTTCCTGGGGAGCCGCTTCCTGGGGAGCCGCCGGGGGCAGAGGTGGGTTTTGTCCCCCTGGGGAGGAGCTGGGTGTTGGGGGTTTTCGCTTTTCTGCCTTTGGCCTGTCGGCTCTCACCCTCCTCTGTCAGGGGACCTGTCAAAATGTGACCTTCCTGGAATTGCGGAGCCCGGAGTCACGGCTTTGAGGTGTCTCTTGTTGTCGGTGCTCTGGTGCTAACCTGGAAGGTGGCAAAGATGCTTTGAATATTGCTTTGATGAGCGAAGAAGTGTATGCAAAGGAGGAGAGAATGCATACCCTGGAGATGCACGCTGCTCGCCTACTAACGGGTTCATTTTGTGCAAACTTTTAGGAGTACAGCAGGGCTGATACTAAGTGCAGTTAGCTTCTTTTTTTTCTGAAGCAGAGAAAAACAGTTATTTCTATCAGTGTCATGTGGGGTTTTATGCTTCTCTTCTTTTCTACAGTTACAAGAAAGTTTTGAATGGCCCGAGATTTTGTAAAAGCCAATGGTGTTCTTGCTGCCGTTTTTTAAGTAATATTAGTGCTTGGTGCACATCTAATTTGATAGTAGTTTTTGAAATACATGTGAGCATTTAACTGTTAAAACTTCTCAGTATCTTTGTCCCTTCATTACACATTATGAAACCCCTGATTCTTACTCCCATGAGTCAGGCTTGGTTTCAGCCTTAAAGCTTTAGACTGTGCCTGTGCCAGTTGCTCCACGAATGTCTAGTCCCACAAAGTCCATTACAGGACTTCAGCTTGTCCATTTATTCCCTATTATATGTGATGTTAAGGCTAAAAACACATATTTATTGTTCCAACAGAGTAAGAAATCTGATTTCTTTGGCTAGGATAAATGCTCTAGCTATAATCTGTTTTTTATGCCTGGTGGAATTAGCTGGGACATGAGAAGATGAGTTGTAATGCAAAGTAGACTTGTAGCACATCTTTCATGCAATCTAGCCAAGCCTCTTGCGGTATACCACTTTGCCAATACCCCCCAAAGATCCTTGGAGAAGACTATAAAGGTATTGTATGGTGGAGCAAGGGAGAAAACAAACCACTTGGAGGTATTTAACATCGTGGATTATAAGAAGAGAAGAGCTGAGTTGAGTATTTGAAGCTGTACAGTTGACGGTCCTTTTGCTGCCAGCAATGCAAAGGGAGAGGGAGGGGATGGGAGAAACAGGCAGAGAGCGTGAGAACAGAAGAGATGTGCAGGAGCAAACAACTTTTCTTATGAATTGGGTTCTTCCTCCTTGCTTTTAGATGGTTATTTTTACATCTCTGTTATAAAAGTCATTCTGTTTTAAGACTGAAACTGGAAACAGTGACATGACTACGGTCACTACCAACTAAAACAGAGAGTGAGGAAAACTAATTACATTATATAAAAGTTCAATTATATAAACATCCAGATTCACCCAAATCCGCCAGAGATGTTGCCGCTCGTTGCATGCGGAAGGCATTTAAACAGTGCTGGAAAGGGTGGGAGGGTGAAACCCTCCAGCAGGCAGCTCCTCACGGCTCTGCAGCATCACAGAGGAAGAGCAGCTGTGTCTGGAGAGCTGAGGCGCTGCGGGTGTGCTGGGCACTCAGTGTCGTGTTTTCCTGGCCTCGTGGCCAGGATCCTGGAACCTGCTAACAGGAGGAAGGTTAAGCTGTGACCCTCCCCACCCTTCCTCTTGCCCCAGTACCTCTGAAAGCCTGTTTTGTTTTATGAGAAATCAGAAGTTGGAGTGAAAGACAAATAGTATTTGTTTTCTTTTGGCTGTTAAAACTAAGTCATGTTTTTTTCTCTGGGGACTGGGGCGGCTGCATTTGTGACTCCACGTGGCGACTCTTTCCAGAGATCCCAGGGAGCTGGTGTAGAAGGGAGTGACTCTCAGAGCAATTAATACTTTTCCCCTCTCCTTTCTGCATTGTCTTCTGCCACATGTCCCAGGTGGGAACCCTGTCGTAAGTCACACCTGGGACCAACCAAGAGCTACCACCTCAACTGATCTGATGCAACAGCCTCCCCAGTTATTAATGATAAAATACAAAGGCTGTTTATTGGGTTATTTTTCTGGGCAAAAGGCTAAAAGACTCCCTCCACTGGGGCCAGAAAGCTGAAGAGCTGCTGGGCTTGGACGGAGATTTGCAGGAGATGATTGTTTCCATCTTCCCATATCTGTAACAGTTTCTTCCTGCCTCCCCAAAAGGCACTGCAGAACAGCCTGTGTATGGAAATACAAGTATGTTTTCTCTTTCCAGAGAGGTGAGCCCTCGTCTTGTAAGACTGTAAGGACTCACAGAAAATACTCCCTTTCCTCTCAGCCATGCATGGGATCGAGCACAAGCCACTGTGATGCCCCCACACCACCCCTGCTCCCAGGTCAGCGCCTTAGAGCAAGTCTTCAGGCATGGTGGATCCTCCCCAGCTTTATGATCCTCTCCTCCTCTTCCCCCACCAGATCAGTGTGTGGTGGAGGAAGCAAATGTCAGATGGCCTGGGTGTGGGTGTTTGAGTAAGTGATGGTTAAAAATTGATGCCCTGACTGTCCTTCTTTGATGAATACACAGCTCTGCTATGCAGCAAAGTTAAGCATATAAATAAGTTTGGATGAAAGAGAATAATGGGCCTAGAAGAATATTCTGCAATCATTGGTACCTGTTGGCTTCCATGGTGCTACATCACTGTATGCTGGGAGAGGCTCTGGCCATGAGATTCGCTTTGCTGTAACGTTAAAGTCAAAGGTTGAGGGACCAGCCTCAGGTGCAGAATTTGTGCTTGATATACCCCATGGGTTGGGATTCACATGTGTCTAAATTGATCTGGGCCCTTTTCTAGCTGTCAGGGAGGCTTGGGATGGGCTGGACAGATGATAGTATGGGCTCTCATGAGCAATAGCTTTCTTTTGCAGGTGATGCTGAAATGAACAGTCAGTCTGATAAAAAAAAATCTTTTTTTTTCTTGTGATGCAACTGCATCAGGGTATGCCTACATATTCTTCCCAAGGAGCGTTATTGGTGGGAATGTTGTCTCTCATGGGCAGGAGGGTGTTTCTGTTCCTGTTGTTGTGCAGCTTGCCTTTTTTTTCTTTTTTTTAATTGAGCATATTTGGCTGGTCTGCTGCCCAATAGGTATTTATAGGAATCTTAAATGTGTTTACAGGTGAGTGAAGAGAAACAAGCAGGCTGATGTGATTTGAAGATGGGCACAACTCTCCTCACATGAAATGTGGCCCGTTGTCATCCAGAACAAGTTGTAACAGGCAGGACACTGCCTCCCTGCCAGGAAACCTGAGGAATTGGAGACTGTCTGTTTACTCCTGCTGCTGACAGGCACTAACCTCTGTGGAGTAGGCTCTCCAGTAGACATGTTTTTCTCATCTTTACTAGCTGCTACACAGCACACTTTGCTCCCACATGTGAATGCTGGAGATGGGGAAACTTTATTTCAAGGGTGAATGAGGTGTTGGGCAGGGAGAAAAATAGCAGTAAAGTACAGAGCAGCCAGGGCTGAAGAGCGAGTCCTGTGCCCTGCCTTTACTGCTGTAATGCTGTTGGCTTGGCAGCATGGCTGGAAAGGACAAGGGGAGGGACAGGTCTTCCTCAGGGAAGACCCCTACCCCAAGACACTGCCTCTTCCCAGAGCTGCTGCAATGCTCTGTTTGGATAGAAAGGCTGGTGGGTCGGGGACCTCCTCCTGCTACCTCTGTTTTTCTCTTCTGTGCCCAGCAGTGCCTTGTCTCACCCACCCATGCAGAAAGGTATGACTGAGGAAGCAAGGCTGGCATCAGCAAGCTGTGTGTGCAGGCAAGGAGGATGTGCAATGATCCCCCTTTGCTTTAAAACTGTGTGTCAACATAGTAAAAGCAAATCCCAATCCCTGAAGAAACCTGGAGGTGAGGTCATTCCTAGCTGTTGCTGTGCAGTTTTTCTGCTGTAAAGACCATGGTATCTTGGGAGACTACAAATCACTTGCATGGATTTCCTTTATTGCAGATGTGAGCATCTCACTGAGCCATGTACAAGCAGGGTGTGCAGGATTATGCTGGGAGGTGCAGCTTGTAGGAACAAGAGATCAAGGGGCCCTTCTTTAACCTGCCTTTCCTGGTTGCTTCAACCTACCCCTGTTCCTCCACATTTTATTGTTGCGTGTAAATAACACTGGGCGTGTGTTATCTTCCTATCTTGGATTGTGACGAGTGGTTTCTGTCCCACTTCTAGTGTATCAGACTGCTGCTTTTCTAACTTAGTAGTGTGCAGTCCCACTCTCTGAAGTGGGAAATAGGAAGGGTTCAGAAGAAGCCATGGAGATGTGTGAATAAAAAAGTCCTTATGGCAAGACTTCCACCTCCCCAGTATGTACCTCTTTAGTGTCCCTTTCCTTCCCCAGAAAATTGGTTTCTTACTACCTGCCCCCTAATAGTAAGTGCTCTGATCTTCAGGCATCCAGGCTACTACAAAGCAGTGTGAGTTGCTTAAAAACTGACCCAAGTGTTGGTGTGAATGGGCAGGTGTATGGGTTTGTATGAGAAAAGCACCTGACAGAAAGCTGAAGTTGCTCATTTAATGTAATGCATTGACTTCTTTCTCCAGCCCCCCTGCCCAGGCACCCTCAGAAGCGCCTATGCATATGGGTGAGCACACCTACATACGCAGGTTCATTCACATGCACGCGGGCTGACTTTTGCAATCGCTCACACGTAAGGTTACTTGCCTGTACGTGCACAGTATTGCTGTTTTGCATAGGTAATGGCACCGAAGGTTACTGAGTGTCCATGGGGTGAGATTGGACCATGTGGCTTGTCAGTGGTGGCTGAAGTATCTATTTCCTCTCTGTGGAAACTGTTAACCCAGAGGAAAAGTTTAACTAGGTATCACCCCCAAAGCACCTCATCCAGACTGAAGAAAAGTGTTGGCAGCAGGGCAACATCTATACCATGAAGTTTGCATATGATGTTTCTGTGTTTTTGAAGACACTGGTGAGACCTTCATTCACAGGGACCTGTGCCAAGCAAACCCGTTCCCTAAAGCACTGTTCCGTGGGCCGCTATAGCTACGGGGAGAAGGATGGGCACTGCAGGTGAGGCAGATTTTTCACTTCCAGGTGGTCAGTTCAGTCTCCCTGGAGGATGGTCAGAAGTGCTGTCACGTGCACTGGTGTGTGTAAAGTGAGTCAAAATTCCCAGGCCCATATTCACTATCACAGACTCAGCGGAGAAGCCAGAGTCACCGAGAGCATTTTGGATCTTACTCTAGCTTGGTTGTGAGGTTCACTAACACAGCAGCCAGGGGATGCCTGGACCTCAAGGTAGCTATGCCATACTCGTCCTGGGCCCATGGTATCCTTTCACTGCTGCTGGGGTATATACTGCAGGTAATTTGTGAACCTGGCTTTTTCCACCTCTTCACTTGAAGTCAGGTAGGGATTTGACTCTCAAATAACCTTTTTGTGGAGCAGCACTGAGTGCCTGGGTCCCTGTGAACTGAGAGTTGCAAGTGTTTGTGTTTGTGGAACCTGACTTGCAGTTTGTTTGGCCCCAGAAGATCCCCAAATCATTTGCAAAGTTTACATATTATCATTATAAATAAACTCTTGCACCATCCCATTATGTACACGTTACCTGTGACAGATTTGTGTAGTGGTGTGCCAACACAGCATGTATCCCTGCACCACACCTTCCTGTCTTGAGTCAGACTGAATTAGGATGACTTGGATCTCACAGAGCAGTGCCCTCCTGTGCATCTCCTCTGCCCTGTGGGGTTGGCAGAGGAATGCTGTTGTCTTCTGGAGATGTGTTTCTGTGTATGGTATAGTGCCTTCTTTCGCCTGCAGGTTCAGGCAGATGTGAAGGAAGAGTGGCACTGGGAGAGATGATGGACATTGTCTTTCATCTGGCGGTTTGGAATTACTGACATCTGCAATATGGTAAAAGGCAGGATGTTTTCCTGAAGACAGGTTGCCTTGTAGGTCATGGCAGTGGGAAACAGAGTGATGATGGGGTTCTTTCTCCAGCGCTTACAATGATAGCCTCAAGAATTGGTGGGGTTATATATTTTATTGTACTTTGAATTTCCCTTTTGAATTTGTTCTTGCTGTGCATTCATGTTCCCTTTTTCAGTCGCTTCCCAATTCAACAGCTTTTTTCAGGCTTGCAGTAATAGCTGAGCGGGGCTTTCCAAAAAAGGAATTTAGCTGTCTTATTTAGATGTGGTATGAGATTTAAGAAAGATCAATGTAATGCCTTGGGTGGAAACAGATGTGAACCTGGTGCTTAGATACTTATGCTGTTCATGATGTTAGAAATTCATAGTCTGTGTGTGTAACCAGCCAAACCAAAATACACTGGGATCTTGACCAGAGCTCCTCTGTACTTCTGTTTTCCTGAGAAGACTTTCCCATGCCAAAGCACAAAGGCTTTGATATTCCTGATCTGGAGAGAGTCTCCTATACTTTGAGATGCTAAGATGGTCTGGGGCAACGTTGCTGTTAAGTAAATCAGCCTTCTCCAAAGACACCTCAGAACAATAATTCATGTTGGCATAATAAAGAATTTAAATCCACTACACAGAATGATGAGATTCAATTAGGTTTTTGAGATGTTTGATCACTTCAGACAATCCAAAGATTGTTGAGTGGTCTTGTGAGTCCCCCTGAAGCATCAGTGCCCCTCTTAAAAGGTCATTAATTCTGTTTTTATAATTTTGTAAGGCTTAGTTATTTCAGCATTCTGTGACTATTTCCCATTTGAGATTTTTTGAGGGGAAAAGAGGTCAATGTGGCTTCCTATCTCCCTTGGTTTTAGAAGTTGGAAAAGCTGTCACCTATTACTAGACTTCCAGGTCTATCTGATACCCTTAGGTGGCAAAAGTATTGCATCTTGTGCTGTTCTTCCTTGTCTGTGTCACTGTTTTCCATCAGAGATGGAAACAGTAAGTCCCAGGCCTTTGCATCATCCATGGGGGTTTTATTCCTTCCTGGTTTCCATCTCAGTGACCTTGATGTTGATTTCAGACAGACTTAAATATCCTTTTTTTTTTTTTTTTTCCCCCTAGTTGAGCCAAATATGAGCAACTGACAGCCAATGCTACTCGGTAATGTAAAAACACCGAATACAGATCAGGGACTTGACTATGGGGCCTTCCATAACAGGCATGTTTTATGTTTTCAACTTTCTTTTCTGCTAGCCCTCTGGACTGTAAGTATTGGGAGCCATGCCCATATGGAAACCTGTGTTTCACTGAAATTGTTTAAATTCACGCACACTGAACAGTAGTTCATTGTCGTATACTGTTATATCCCATTTACCAGTAAAAATACTTGATCTGCATCATCACCTCTTAGGCTGCAGAATTGCTTAGCAGAGCTCTCTTGAAGTGAGGGTAATCTACATTAATGATATGTGTATTTTTTCCTGCCATTCTAAATAAATCTGTTTCTGCCTTGCTTCAAGAGGCCACTTATTTCCATGTCATTAGCGTGGGCTGTTTGACTTGGCCCGTATATTTGGTGTTGGCAACTCCCAACAGCTTCCTCAGCGCTGCTGTTCATTTGAGCCTAGTTAAGGTATCTGCAGCCCTTCTCATAAATACTTCACTTCCTAAATTAGTTTTATTTATATTTTGTAATGTTATTTTCTGTAAAATTGCAGTAGTCATGTCTGGGTGCTATTAACCCCATCTAAGCTGCAGAACAAAATTTATAATGGGCTGAGAATATCCTGTCCAGACCACCCTGTACTAATAGCCTCAATTAGCTGCTGCGGCAGCTCACTCAGCATTAGCTGCCACAATCCATGTTTTGTTGTAAGCAGGCCAGCTGGGAGGGTTTTATTTGTTTTCAATCAAAAATGCAAAATAAACCAACAATCTGCCAGAACCAAGTTTTGCTATCAAACCTGACTGAACTATAATTTCGAGGTGTACCTTGAAAATATAGTCTGCCTAACATAAAGAGTTGTCCTGGTTTGAGTGAGTGGCGGGGGTTTTTGGTAGTGGCGGAGGGGGCTACAGCAATGACACCCTGTGAGAAGCTTCTCGAAGCTCCTGCCTTTGCACCAAGGCTGGGCCAATTAGCTGTGGCTCTGCGATAATATATTTAAGGGGAACCTGGGTTGAGTGGTGGGAGTTGTGAGGAGGAGTTGCGAGGAGAACATCTGTGTGAATGCCGAGGTCAGTGGAAGAAAGGTGGAGAAGGGGGGGAGGTGCACCAGTGCAGAGCCCCCCTGTATCCTGTGGCAGGACAGTAGGGCCACCCCCCTGCTACCTATGGAAGTCACAGGTGGAGCAGATACCCATCTGAGGCCTGTGGGGGGCCCCACGCCGTGCCAGGTGACTGTGCCCAAAGAAGGCTGGGACCCCATGGGAAGAAGGTCCCGCTGTTGCAGTTCGAAGCTGGGAGGGCTGCAACATGCAGGGGTGACCCATATGCCCATGGGAGTGACTCGTGTTGGAGTTGGTTTGTGGAGGACTGTCTCCTGTGAGAGGGGGAACAGGGGAGTGATGCCAGAAAGTTCCACCCCCGCCAAGGTGGAAGAACCAGCAGGACTGACCGTACCCCCCATTCCCTGCCCCCTGTGCCGCTGAAGGGGAGGAGGTAGAGATATCAAGAGCAAAGCTGAGCCCAGGAAGAAGGGAAGGATGGGGAAGGTGTTTTCAAGATGTGGTAATGCTTCTCATGGTCCTACTCTGTCTATTAAGTGTTGTTGTTGTTAGTGTCTATATTAAATTTGTGTTCTTTTTTTCTCCTAATGAGTCTGCCTTTTGCCTGTGCTGTAATGGATGAGATCATCCCTCCTTGTCCTTATCTTGATTTCCTGGGCCTTTTGCTTTCCTCCTTCCCAGCGCTGGGGGGAAGGGGGGAGAGAGCAGCACCTTTGCTTTATTTTCCCCTTCTCAGCACCGGAGGGGGAAGGGGAGAGTGAGTGGCTGCATGGTGCTCAGTTGCCCTCTGAGCTCCAACCATGACAGGAGTAAATATATGAAGTCTCATTCTGCAATAGCTATGTTTTGAGAACATAAATGCATGCCTATTTCAGAGGCAATTTTGTGAACAGCAATTATGGCCTGTACTCTTATACCAGTGGGAAGGAGTAGTTGCATCTGCTTAGAAATTCATAATAACACCAAGCCAAGGTGTTAAGAATGAACACATTATTAAAGTCTTTCCCAGGTCATAGGGCACCCCTTTCTTACTAAGGTGGAAAAATAAAAACCAAACAGTGAGAAGGGTTGTCCTTAAAACTAGGGAACAGAGCAAGGGTGAACCTTGGAGTGAAAGAAACCCTCCCGCCTCCAGGCCCTATGGACCTCTCTTGGTGGCCTCCAACAGACTTCTTGTGTTGTGCCGGCACAGCAGCCTGAGGGACACCAGGCACTATCTTCCCTTCTCCCTCGGGCCTCCATGCAGAGGAGATGGCACTTCTCCATGTGCCAGGGCTGAGGAACAGGAAAGAAGCTCCCACACAACACTTGGCATTCAACAGTGACTTTATGGAGTGCTGGGAGACCTTGCACAGACCAGCTGCACCTCCCCTTCTTGCTGACGGGATGTCTGGATGCTTCTCCCCCTTGCAGCCACTGATGAGTGTGGGGGGCTGAGTTGCTTGCAGGGACCTGGTTTGGTGGGGGGTTACTGAGGACCCCTGACCCTCCTGGAACACTGTGGCCATCATCTTATCCAGAGGACCCCAGGCACAGGATGAGGAGGGGACTGGAGCCTAGGGCACATGAGGGGAGGTGGAGGGCAGTCCCTGTGCCCAAGGGGCAGCAGGATGATGCAGGTGACCAATCCCCAGGAAAGGGGCCCTTAGCCCCCCTGACCCTCCTCCTCCTGCCACAGTACGGCATCTTTCAGGCCACAGGCCCCCTAACTCCCAGAACAGCCATCTTTGGCCACATGTATCGCCATCACAGTGGCCTCCTGATGTCATGAGCCATCTCGCTGCCTTCTGTTCCAGTCCCTATAAATCCAGGTAGCTAGCCCACAATTCACTGAGCTTCAAGGCCCTTGGGTTCCAAGGATGATTGGAAAAGGTCCTACAGCAGCAAGGCGAGTGGCTGTCTGCTTTTGAATGGAAAAGCAGATAGGCTGGAGATGTGGAGCAAGAAGATGCAGCATCAGAGGGGGGACACCATCAGCTGCATGGTAGCAATGGCCATCACTCATGTGGTTGATGGTGTGGAGCCCATGGAGGTGGATCCACCTGAAGATCAAGAAGAACCAATGGAAGCGGATCCATCTCCAGCATGGCTCACCTGGCACCACTACACTGTGCCAGGGCTCCCCTCCACAATGCCGTGGCAGCAGCCTTGCAGGGGCACCCGGCCAGCACCCTGCCATCGGCCCACCCAGGATTAGCTGGGAGGCCCAGCCTCTGTGCCTAGCCATCCTGTGGGCTCACCCATTCCACCTCCTGGCATCAACAATTACTTTGTTGATTGACATGGGTTGTGTGAGCCCTTCTTTCCCGTCCCCCACACCTCCTGAAGGGGTGCCATCTCTTCTGCTTTCAGCCCCAAGAAAAGGGGATGAGACAACCTGGCTTCCACCAGCCTACTGTGCTGGGGTGACAGGAGTCATTCCTCAGAGAACCACCAAGGTCCCTGGGGCCTGGAGGCGGGTGTTCCTCAGTCTGAGGACGGGAAGGCTGCCTGCTGGGTGGTTGAAGATAAAGCCAGACCCTCTGTGGCAGTGCCAAAAAATAGCAACAGATCAAACAAAGAAGTTAGAGGGATAGCTGTTCCTGTGGAGAGGCAAGAGACTGCAGTTCTGCCAGGAAGAAGTGCTGGCCTTCAGCGTTAAGGTGCCTTCTAGCTGCTTCATTAGGAGTTCTGTTCAAGATTGGCAATAAATGATTAAAAAAACAACAATAAAACAAGAAAAGGAACAGTAAAAATGCTTTCCTCCTCTCTTATTTGGTACTTTGGCATCTGCATCTGGATTAGTCTGTCCCATCCTGGTCTCTCTAGTCCGGGAAGGACACTGGTGCGTGGGGTGTGGGCCCAGCCCAGGGCCTTCGAGATGGTGAGGGGCCGGGGCACAGAAGGGCAGGCTGAGGGAACTGCCTCCGATCATGAGTGTCGTAAGACACTGGAACAGGCTGCCCAGAGAAGTTGTGGATGCTCTATCCCTGGAAACATTCAAAGCTATGAGCGTTGAGAAACCTGATCTAGTGGAAGGTGTCTCTGCCCATGGCAGGGGGGTTAGACTCGGTGATCTTTATAGGTTCCTTCCCACCCAAACCATTCTATGAGTCTGTGAGACAGTATAATACACTGCTGTGCTCCATTCCCCTGCATTTTTGTGGCCTGTGCTAGCAAGTGTCTGCAATTCCCATCTCTCTCTTAGGCTTATATTCAGTTTGTAAAACAGGCTTATACAGCAAAACCAACCAATGTGTCAGCAGTGGATCACTGAATTACTGCTTATTCTCAAAACACTAAACCTGCATTATTTCTTTCTCAGTTTCTCAGCTGAAACCCTGTGCCTATAGGGTGCTTAAACTCTGAAGGATTTTTTTTCAAGCATTTATAATTTGCCTGATATAATACAGTATTCCAAGAATTGTTGTGTACCTTCCTGCTGATTTTGAGACAGGCGACTTGGCAGCTGCTTCAGCGTTACTGTAGCCAACCGCTTCACCTTTCAATTTTTATTTTTCTTTTTGCCACATAGGTTATGTAGAACCTTTTGCTTAAACCCAGCAGGTCTAGCTTTTCCCAAGCCTCGGCTGATGATCCTTTAGAACAATCCCCCTGCCCCAAGTAAACACATCTGCATGGATCTAAGTTCATATGGGTCCTAGAAAGAGCTTCAGTGCCAAACACAGCACCTCAAGCACCAGAAATGGTTTGGTATTGGCCATTATTCTCCTCTCCCCTCACAGGCAGGGACAAAACTCTCTTTATAAAGGTGTTTAATTCTTCAGGGCCTAAGCAATCAGGTTTGTGGTAGGAGGAGCAGGGTGAGCGTTGCTTCATCACCTCTTTCTGCCCAGGCATCTGGGCTGTCCCAGCTCCATCACCAATTCCCAGGGCTGTTCCCAGTCCAGCTCTTTTGCAGCCGCTTCCTCAGGGCAGGAAGAGCTTTGTAAGGTGTGTGAGTTGAAGGACAGTTGTACTGCTCTGGGTTGTGCTATGTTAGGAGCTTATTTATCCTTGGATAGACGTATTCTAATTCAGTCTCTGCTATTTTGGTCTCCTGCCTCTTCAGGGAATTGGACATGCTTTGTGAGACCAGGGTTTGACAGACTTTAACCTTGGTAATAGGTGTTTTCCTTTCCCCCGTAGTTACTGACTGTAGCCAGTCTTGTGTGTTTAGTTGTCTGTGTTGTTCACCTGCTCCACTACTGGAGCTAAGATCGACAGCATTCAGCCTGAATTTAATTTGCTTTTCCTGCCAGTGCTCTTTCATTTGGCAGTTTCTCTGTTGCAGGCATCGTGCTGCTCACCTGTAACTAGTCTGCAGCTAATAAATGCCTCTACCTTTCATGTTCTGTTCCTCTCTCACTGAGCCCTTTTCTTCATCCCTGCTGCCCCTCTGAAGAAGTCCTGCTGATGCTAACGCTGCTGCCATCCCGTAGTTGTGCTCCACACTCGCGATTCCTCTCAACATGCCAGTGATTCCAGGTGTGTCTCCCTGACTTGCACTGCTTGTTGCAGTGGGGAGGAGGGTCTTTTGTGTGTGCTGGTGGGGCAGGGGAGGATGCACTCCCTGTTTGAACTCCTTCTGTCCCCCTGACTCGGTCTGGCGAGTATTATTTCAGTTTGTCTGTACTGTCTGATTGCTGTCTGCATTCCATCAGCTCCAGCCATGCGGCTGATTTCCTTTGCTTCGCAAATTGTAATTGCTTTGCCAATTAACTCTGGGTCTTCCAGTACTCTCTCTTGAGTGCTTTGTCCCAAAACCCCGTGCTTCCCAAATGGCATGATTAGTTGTTCTTCTTCCCTAAACTTAGATCCTTTGTAAATTCTGTTTTCACCTTTTTATTGTAACTCTGTGTTTTAATTAGGTATCTGAAGCTGGTGGGGACCATAAACAGCTCTACTGAGACGGTTAAGAATGTATTTGGTGTCGTATGGGTGTCTGGTGCCTTGAAAATCAGTACCATGGTGGCTTTTTTTGTGTAGTTGGTGTCTGCCAAGACATCTGGTTTCCCTGTGTAGAGTATTTTGCTCAGTGCTGCAGCTGCTCCACTTGATTTGCAGAGTGTAGTTACCTGTTTTGTCCTGGGTGTCTAGCAAATGCTTAGCACTTTGCCAGTTGCTTCTGTAGAAAAAGGATTTGCTAGTGAAGTCAGGAATTTTTCACGTGTCGCTCATTATTTATGAAGGATGTGAAGTCCCATATCTTTAGGTGCAGCAAGAATCAAAGAAAAGATGCTTGGTTTGTGCATAGTCCTATGGTCCATGGTTGGGTAGTACTCTCTGGATTTGCTGAGGTTCATGCTACCTCTGCTCCTTTCGTAATCCTCCGGGCTCCCTTTCTGTCTTTCCATGCCCTTTTGGGGTTTTTCTCTTACACAGAGGGACAAGCATTGTTTGCTGGAACCAGTGCAAGTTTGCATCCAGGCACAGGGAAGAACTTGCCCCACTCCCACAGCAGAGACTGTGATGTTACAGCTATCAGCCTCAGCAGTGAGGGCATCCCACCTCCGGGGAACCATTTTGTAGTAGGCAGTGTGGTAGAGAAGGGACCATTATGGGAAGGAGCCAAACCAGGCTCTCATATGAGTGGCGTTTGCAAAGCAGTGCTTGCTTGGCATGGCGTGCTGGGGGCTGAGGTGCACCAGCTCCAGATCTGTCCAAAAATATGCAAAACACATGTGATCCTATTGCGAGTTTGCAGCCTTAAATTATCGCTTTGGGCAAAAAGCGAGTCCTGCGAGTGTCGCCCGGGTCAGGAGCAGATCCCCTTGGGAACTACAGTTTGTCCTGGCTCCATCTCTGGGCTATGAGGGAAGGATCTGCTTCAGCCCAAGCCAGCGTGTCTCCCCCTCTGCCCACCACCAGTTTATATTTAGCTGGCGGCGCGTGGCCGCGTGGGCCGCTTGAAGGCAGCGTCTCCCAGCCCTCACCTCGGCGCTGCCCAGCTTTCCATAGCGGTTGAGCTGCTGCTGCCTGGGTGGAGAGCCGGAGGCTAAAATTAGCACGGAGCTCTTCTCTTGCCAAATGCTGTGTCTGACCCAGCTGAGCCTGGCAAGGGGGAGAGGGAAACAGTCTTAAATCTCTCCATACAGAGAGCCCAGCATGCCTGCTGGCTTCTTGGGGGTCTCATTGCAAGGGGTGGGGATGCCCTGCCGGGAGGAGCTTGCGTGGATGCTGAAGCAGTGGGGAGAGTAGGGCATTGCCAGGACAGTCTCGGGACACGGTAGGAAATCCTGATTGTCAGAGCTCTGTTTCCTTCTCAGTCTTCCTTGAAGATCACATAAACAGTCAGGGAGGCCAGTTCTTACTCCTGGATGTCTTCAGAGCTGCAGGCATCTCCCCACTTAGGGAGGGGTTTTCTGGGCAGATGTGGGGTTTGGCTGCTGTAAGAAAACTAGTGTGTATTCACTGCTCCCACTCTGCCAGAACAAGCTGCTGAAGATTTCACTGCCCCCAGTATCTGCCCACCCTAAATGAGCAGTTGTTTGCTCTCTATTGCAGGGCGGGCTCCAGGAGGGGCTGTGGTCTGGTGGTTACAGCACAAATTTGGGTGAATCAGGATGCATGCCATCCCTGTCTCTGCTGCTGAGCAGCTAAGGCTTCAGACTGAGCAGCTTCAGAATGAGCTGCTTCAGCAGTCCGTGCCTCAATTAGCCTCTACAGCAAAGTTGTTGATGATAATTGTTATTTATCCTTTTGAAATACTTAAGGTCCATGAATGGAAAAGCATTAATTGGACTCCAAATGACTTCAGTGCAAGGGTAAAGCATGTTATTTCATTATCGATTATTCTGCTAGGCTCAGCCTGCCCTGCTGGTACAGTCCTTCTGGTTTGGCTGCCCCAGGCATGCCACTACGCTGTCTTCTGAGAACCAACTTTGCTAGTGCAACGCAGTGGCAGAAACCCACCTAGGCCCCCAATACAGGTCTGGCCTCTGGCCTTTCCAATTCGTTGCATTTGCCTAAACTGCACAGCCCGGGGCAAGAAATGGGTGGAAGGATGCAGCTGAGGTGGGGACTTGGTCCCTAAACCCTACTCCTTTTATCCGTGGCCTTTGGAAAGATCTGTCTGCAGTATGTGCAAGGGCAACCCATCAGCAAACTGACAGTTGCCGGGAGAACTGCCGTGGGTTTTGCACATTACTGGTTCTGGCAGCTCAGGAGGAGGAGGCAGTCTGAGGGACACGATGGGTGTGGTAGAGCAAAATGAGTGCCCCTTGACAGCCCAGTAAAGGTCAGAGCAAATGTAAACAAGTTTTGCACTGAAATTTATGTTTTTTCAGCAAGGGATCACAGGCATTGCTTGTGAGGAAAGCTGAACCAACTGTAGGAAGAAGAAAAAAACCAGGGAGGCATGTTCACGGTCTGCCTGACAACTGTTTCTGCAGAAAGGGAGGTGAAATTCCCCTTTTCCTGCAAACACCAGAGAAATGAGAGCAGCTGGGATGGCTGCACTTGCTGTGTCTTATGCATTTGAGTAGCTAACTTGGAAAATGGCCTCTCTATTTCTGTCTGGAGGTGTGTACAGAGGATGTGTGCTAGCCCTCTGCCAGGTCTCGGTTACGTTAGGTGTACAGGAAGGAGAGAGCTCCAGGAACTGGAGGGGATGCGGTACTGGCAGTGTCTGTCCTTGCTCCTGTCTCAGCTCCAGGCACAGGTGCCTCCTTCCTGTGAGCACTGCTCTGAGGTTCATTCCAGTGAAGTAAACAAAACTTTCAAGTGTTCCCTGGCTTCCCTTTCCTTTTCCCTGCCGGAGGTAGAATGAGGAGGGTCTATGTGAAGGACATCAAGGTATTTTTAGCATGGGTAAAGAAAGGCAAAATATAAAATATAGGGGAAAATATGCCTGCTGCAGCTGCAAGAGGAATTGCACTCGGTGTCAGAGCAGCTCAGGGCTACTGTTTTGCTGGGAAGGATTTCTTTGCCTGAAACCCAGCAAAATGAAGAAAAGTGCCACCAGCTGCAAACTTACTGGGAGGCTGGGGGAGAAGGCAGCTGTGTCCTGCTTTTTACCCTTCACACAAATCTGGCAAGTCCTCTAGTGCAAGATTTCTTCTGATGCTGGCACCCCACACTCCTGGCAGCTCCTGGCTCTCTGGGCTGGCACCAGGAACACACAAGGGCTGGGGCTGGAGTGACCCTGCAGGGCAGTGGCGTGGCTGGGGGCTTAAGCCAGTTGTGTCACTTCAACTCACAAGCCTGAGAGGATGGGCTTGTCTTTTCCCAGCTGAATGTTGTTCGGTGATGGAAAAGTGGCTTTTTCCTGCACTTGCTGGTAACAATGAGAGGGACCTCCTTGCTCTTAATAATCGTCATTTACTGAGGAGGGGGGAATTGTTCTTCCATGTTTTCTTCCCCTCACTGAAGTCTGTTCTGGCATTGACTGCTGGCAGAAATAATAATTTCGAACCAGACAGCCACTTGAAATGGCCTGCCTTTGCTGTCTGAGGCTGTCCAGAAAGAGTCTGTCTTCCAGCTGCAGTGCTGGGCTTCTCTGTCCATGCCAGGCAGGCTGTCACATCCCTGCCAGAGGCCCTGCAGAGCTGCTGGGAGGATGCTACATGAGAGTAAATACTTCAGGTGCCATGCAGCATGGACGCTCCGCCACCGTCCTAGAGAAGGCATTGAGAAGGGGCTGGCGCTCCCCTGAAGCTGGGTCAGCATGCATTGCCAGCACTTTGGCAAAGGAAGGAGGGCTGGAGTATGACTTGGAGGGTGTCCCTGTGTCCCTGTGCTAAATTTACTTCTGCTATGAGTCTGTTTAAAATCCCCCATTGCAATATTCTGCTGCCTCCCCTCTGCAGAGCTGGGCATTTGCAAGGTCTGCTGAGATCTCTTCTCAAAGTCAAGCTGCTAAAATCCACAGAGATGCCTTTCATGGGTGCTGCAGGTCTGAAGACTGCTTGTAATTTTTCTCAGACCCTCAAACTGGAATGGTTCAAGTGAGGTGACCTGCCACTCTTTCCCCAGGGTGGTTCATTACCACGCTGAGCAGGACCCCCATGTCCCTGTGGTGTTAGCTCTGGGTGTATCTCCCTACTGCTGAGTGATATGGTGCAAAGGCAGTTTAAGGTTTTAATTACTGTAAAGCTTTTTTTCAGGAGAGTGGGGCTTCTCACATTGCTTGGTCAAGGTTGAGGCCTCTGGTGGGAGGAGGACTGGTTGGGTGAGTGATACTGGTCTGGTCCTCAAACCAGGCAGTGTTTGGGGGGGGGGGGTCTCCTAGAGCAGGGATGTTCAAGAAAAAAAAAAAAAAGAATAAGAGAGGAAGTGGTGATGGGGGGGAGGAAAGGATTTCAGCCACCTCTTGTGCTGGTAGCAAATGCTCAGGAGAGCCCTTGTCTAGCCCAGGCCACCTCAGCAGTTCCAGTGGAGCTGCTCTGCTCTGAGGACAAGGCAGAGACATGTGGCATCAGTGCTTTTTCTCATGAACATAGTATATATGTTTGTACAGTTGCAGGCACATAGGCTAACATTCTTCTTTCTCACTTTTGGATTTTACCAGCTATGCCTGTTGTGAGTGCTTGGGATTTATCATGTCACTGTATGGCTTAAATGAAACTGTACAAATCCCTGTTTGCATTTCTTTGCATTCCTTTGTAAATAATCCCAGTTTTAAAAATTATTATGATTTAAAATATATGTGATAGTACTGTCTGGATCTGTAGCTTTGTAAATAAATGGCTGTAACTTTACTCTCTGCAGGTATGTCTATCTCGGGTTCTAAACGCATTTCCACGTGTAGCACTTTCCACATATAGAGGGTCTCTGTGTGCTCCAAGTACTACCAAATCAGCCCAGAGTCCAGAAACTAGCAACTGAATCTCCCAAGAAAACAAAGGTCTAACCTAATTTTGCATTGTGTGTTAAGATATTCTCATGATAGCGCCTTTTAAGTGTCCTGGTCTCCTCATGTTTGCTGAGCACATCTAACCAAACCTGTTTGCTCTGGGTTAAGAACAATTATTTCCCAGCAGAAGAATTGCAGCACCTGCACTTCACTGTGTTGTTTCAGGTGGCCAGGGAATTTGATGCTGAGCTTCACTGCACGGCAGACAGCTAGGCTAGTGCTAGGGCAATTTTACATGCACTTCGTTGACCCAAGGTGGCCTGCATGAAGCTGATCTGTAATGAACATCTAGTTGCAGCTCTTCCCTCCTCCCTCTGAGCCTGAGGAGGCCATGGTGTGAAGTGGAGGTGAGGTGAGGGTTTTAGCAGCTAAACAGTGTGCTGCTGTTCTTAAATGACTTGCTGACAATGGTCGGTGCATTGTTTTATAGACTAGAGGCATGTCTTCTATGCCAGCTTTATTATTCTGCATAAAAGCCTCGCAGGCTGCACTGGTTTCCTTTGTATAGATCAGGGTGTGGGGACAGTTCATTACACTCTACCCTAATGTTTTAACATTAGGGTTAATGTTAAGACCCAGCTTGGGATTCATGAGATCGCAGACTTGGATGCTGTGTTAAAACACCCAGGTGCAGACTGCATTCTGCACTTGGCGTCAACCAGAGGAGCAACTGGTCTCAGGCACTGTTAAATGAGGTTTCTCTCCTGTGTTGGTCCCTTGTTGTCTTCCCTCATGCATGGTGATAGCCAAGGATCCTCTCTGTGTAGGATACTCATGCAGTGAATGTGCCACAGGCAACAGACTTCAGTAACTAGTATATGTCTAATAGGTGCTGCTGTCTCCCATGTAAAAGTGTCCTAAGGAATCATTGTACATATGTAGGCACATCACAGATGCGTGCTGCAATTTCTGTACTTGCTCCTTGCCCAGGGGAAGTCAGCAGCACCTGGATAACCCCAGCATGTGTGTAAATGCTTAAAGCACATGCTCGCTCCTTTATGCTGCTGCACCAGTTTTTCCTCGTTTCCTGATTTCCCCACCCTCACTTGCACAGAGGCACACCCAAAGCCCCACATGGCTCTCTTTCTCCCTGCAAAACATCTCTCCTCCCACCGAAAGGCTCCATCTCCTCATCTTGCAGCTTCACGCTCCTCTGTGGTCTCTGGGTGTGTAGATGTGCTCTCCATGTATTCACTCCTCTTCATACATACCTGTCCACCCCAGCATGCAAGTACCTGCATGTTGCTGAACTCGCCTACTTAGTGCTCTTTCATAGTGTTCCCTTGCATGTTTTCATGACCTTGAAAGCCTTGCTGTTTCCTGCCAAGCTCCTTGGACTACACAGCTTGCTGTATATTCCAGTGTTTTTCCCTTCTGGGGTCCTTTAAGGTGGAGAGCAATGTTCACAAATGTGGTAGGTCAGATCCTGGAATAAATAAGACATGACATAGCCATGGCCCTTGCAAGTTTCCTTTCTAGGGTTGCAGCCGTGTGTTTCCATTTCAGATTCTGACACTATCCCACACCAGCTCCTCACTGACTTGATCCGTGCATTGCGGAGGGGAACTGCAGCCTCCCCCAGCACTGCTCTGCCAGCGTATCTGAAGGCAGACCAGTGGTCCCCTCTGCTGCTGCGCACCAGCCCCCTTCTCCTCTGCACAGGCCACTCTCTCCAGCCCTGCCCTTTCCCACCCTGTACGTGGCTACCAATGCATGTGCCCGTTTGCACTACAGCCTGTGTTTTGGCCACAGTGAGCTAACTCAGCTGAAGTAGCAGAGCTGGAAGAGGGCGGGGGCCTCTGTGCCCCTAGGGAGAGTGCCACAGAACATAGGCAACATGTTGGTAATGTACTGGCATTTGTCATTTTCTTTGTGGCCCCCTCAGCTACTTGGTGCAGCTCACTCAGGGCTTTCACACAGCTTTTCCTCCTCTTGGCCTCCAGCATTTCTTGCTCTTCCCATCTTGGGTCTTTCTGCACCATGTATGTGCCCCTGCAGACCAGAACTATACCAGGTGATGTGTATTCTTAGAGCCTGTAGTTAATAAGGGAGTGTACCCATGTTATTTTTTAGCATTCTGTTCCTCTGTTGTTTTACAAGGGCTTTCTTAATCTCATTTTGCTTAATCAAAGATCTTCCTGTTTCTCTTCCCAGATGTTTCTTTAGTTTTCAAATGTTGACAGGTGTGCAAGTACCTGAAGGTGTTGGGCACCTTCATAAAGAAAACACAAAGAAACTATTATATCTCAGCAGGCAGAGATCTTAGAGCAAAGAGTTGTCACTTGTAGCTCACTAAGATGAAAAGAATATTGTTGCTAAAAAAAAAAAAAAAAGTTTAAAATTCTGAGCATTCTTAATTCTGAGAGTCTTGTTTGTGCTCCCGTTAGCCAAGATAACAGATAATACTGCTAGTTGTCCAGTCACTGCAGGACCTTCTTAGAGGTTAACAGAGCACAGCAGCACCCAAACAGCACCAAGGCAGTCTGTAGAGGTCTTGAAATTTCAACCTGGTAACAAATTCTTCCCATTTTTCTATATAAAACCTCACAACTGAATTGTGTCATTCTGCCTCACTTTATGCACATGAGAGGGCCAGGTCTCCTTGTCTGCACCTGAGGGGAACTCACCCAGAGGGTCTCCTTGACATGCTCTGCAGCATTTGCCGTATTTTCCATCCTGGCACAGCCCATCAGTGCATGACTTGGTAGCTCTCCTGCAGGAAGGCTTTGATGTGAAGGTCTGTACAGGGAGTTGGTGTCAGTTACTGTGTGCTGCTTCTCCGTACACTGTACTGACCCCCAAGCCTGTACTGGCTCCCAAGAGCAGGGTGTTACAGGGAGCCTTTCTGCCTTCTCTCAGCTCATGGACCTTCTCGGCCTTGCCTGAGAAATGTAGGATTTGAGCATAGAAAGAAGCAGGGGTGCTTGTGAATCTATCAAAATGCACAATGTCGAAGCCCCTCTGGCTTTCATTGTGGTGCTGGAGGTGCTACAGAGAGGAGGCTGAGAGGTCATGGCCAAGAGAACTGGATCTGAAGTGGGTGGCGCTGGCTGAGAATGGGTGGAAACAGGGAAATCAAGCAGATTAATCCAGACCCCAGCCACCCACCCCCCCGGCTCAGGGTGGGTTGCTGATGGTCTTTGGGGACCTACCTAGGTCTCCTAATGACACAGAAGTGCAAGTGAATGATAGACCTTGTTCCCACAAGACCATTGTCACCTGCTCTTAACCCAGTTCCCAGTTCGGTTTTGCCACTGTTCCCACCTAATTTATCTTGGACAGACCTGCCTCCTGGGCCAGGAGTTGAGCTACTCCTGTTGCAAGTAACAATCACGTGAGAAGTGCTACAGTTTAGGACACCTCTTCCTGGCCATGTGCACATGGTTGTTTTTATCCATCTATTCAATCTGAGGACAGATGCTCTATCGGGTCATCTGGGCTTCTTGGCGACTCCTAGAAACCTCTTCAATGCAGCTATGAGCTGCTGGTGGCAGTAAGCAACAGTAACTCTGAGGTACCCCACCACATACCTAGCCTGAGCAAATCATTACCTGTGTCACAACACTGCTCCAGAAAGGTCTGCAGGGAGTCAGGTAACAATCCTGTGCACTTTGCTTGGGGTGGAGAAATCCTCACACTGGCAGTGGTGGGGTAAGAAACTGGGCAATCAAGAAGGAGTCGGTATAGATAGAGGCTAAACTGTGGTATGAGAAAGGATTCCAGCTGGACTGAGTGCCAACATAAACCGTAATACTTATGCATTTCCAAGCACCTATGTGTATGCTCTAACAAAAATGTATAAGCCAAATGGTTTTCCTCTGGATATCGGTGGCAAAAATCCTACTGACTTCAAGTAGAGCAAAGTGCAGCTTACTGCAGCTGATTCTCCATTACTTTGTGTGAAGGGGAGGAGGCCAGTAAAGCAAAATGGAGCTCTTTTCCTTCCCTCAGCTTCACTGCTGCTAGCACAGACCATCAAACCTGTAAAAATCATGCCTGTCCACTATGGAGACCTAATTGCAGCATTTCAGTGCTGGTTACTTTGGATGAGACCTGTGTTCAGATGCTTCAGTCTGACACTGCTGGAGTTGCATCATTTGGGGGAAAAGGCTGTAGGTGATACAGGTCTCAAACAAGTGAAGTGGCTAGCAGTGCTGATGGGGAAGTCACAGAGAAGTGTGCCATGCTTGGACTGTGTCTCCTGGAAGGGTTGCAAAGGGAGAAAGACACAGGGAGGCCAGGGATCAATGGGAAATAGCCAATGCATAAACTAGGATTAGGGTTACATGTAAGCATCCAAGGAAAAAACCACAGACGGTCAGGATTAGGGGGTAATGGAAAAGACTAGGATTGGGGCAGCTGGGAGGGGATAGTCAGAGCCAGCAGGTCAATACCACCTCCAAGGTGGATGAACTAACCCATGGCATCCCTTCTGGGTTGAGGAGCTGGTGAGGAACTGTCTGCAAGCATGTTTGTACAAGTGTAATTCCTATATGAGTGTCCAAATGCCATCGGTTGCTTCCAAGAACCTCGTGTAGCTTTCAGACCTTCAGCGGGCCCGTACCTCAGCCAGGCTATTTGTGGTGCACAAAGGCATGGTAACAGTCAAGCAGCCCACGCTGTCTGGATATCTGTATGAAGACAGCACCGGAGTGGCAGGAAGATGTCTATGTTAGCGGCAGCATTTGGCAACATTATGCGCTGCAAGGACAACACGGTGCAGGGAGCTGCTCATGGGTCCTGTAAGGCGGTGGGCCAAGCACAGCTCTGATTTGAGCAGGTGATCCTCGGCTGAGATCCTCATGTATGTGCTAGCACTAAACTAAACCTGGGAGGCATAACGCCCTTTGGCTGCACCCAGCTTCAGCTACTCCACAGCAGGACACCCTTTACTCTCCTGTCCTTTATGCTGTTGTCAAGCTGGGCTGAAACGCCTGGGTTTCCCCAGGGGTTGGTTTTAGGCAAGCCTGTACTCATCTCCAAGAGTTCCTATGGGAGGGAAGTGTAGGATGCCACAGCAAGGTCCTGACTGCAAGAAGTGCCCGGCTTGACATGGATGAACTCACTGGTTTTGGGGCAGCCGGGTTTGAAAGCTGAGCCCTGCAAGTCTGGTTTTGCCCAAAGCTGCTCTTATGGCCATTTACTGATCAGCCCTTGCAAGAGTGTAAAAGAAGGTCACAACTTCACCACGCGGGCCAAATGCTGTTCTCAAAACCCTGCTCCTCAAGGGAGTTACTCCAGATTTACCATGGCATTTCTGAGATCAAAACCAGGCCATAAGGAGCTAATTAAAGTCAGGCTAGTATGATTTGATATGGTCAAACCAATACATCCTTCACCTGCATAACTGGATCCCTCTCAGTTACCAGAGTTGTCTGGAAAGACCACAATGAAACCAGACACCATTTGCCTGAAACTGAAAAATCCAAGCAGATCTCTTTCAAAAATTGTCATGCACAGGGCTGCTCAGGAGGGTGAGCGACCCTGGAGTTACTCACTAGGCTGCATGGTAAAAATTGGCTAAGCAACAAAGCTGTCTGCCTTTCTTGCTGCAACTAATCAAAATGTAAGTAGAGTGAGGGCCAAGGGCTGGATCTAAGCCCACAGAAGCCAGTGGGAAGGGCTTCCATTGGGTTGAAGCCAACGTGGTCCAGACCAGCCTTGTTTTAAAAATGGAAGAGAACATAAACAGGCATGACTGAGCTCTGACGTTCCCTTGAACCCAGATATATCTCCGTCTGAAGCAGAGCAGCTACCTCTGTGTGCCTCAGTGCTCAGGGATATCATGAGTCTGAGAAGGACCAAGGGGAAGGAACAGCAAAGATGACTGAGGCAGAAGAGATTTACTTGTGACAGGCTTTACTTGTGCAAGATATGTCTATCTACTTCTTCCCCCCCCCCCCCCCCCCCCCCCCCATGAAAAGAGAAGGGTTAAAGCTGGTTCTACAGGAGAATTCAGAGTGACTCTAGAAATTAAATCAGTCTCTTGGTTTCCTTCAGCTCCATATCATAAGGGAGTTATGCTGTTAAATAAAAAAGCGTTATTTGTAAAATAAGTCTATTGTGTATGTGCTGGATAATTTCATCATAGTTAATTCAGAGCTGCAGGAGCCAATGATGCAAGTGGCGTTGCTGGAATTTTTTTTTTAAGGGTTGGATAATTTTATGACTAATAGTAACACTTGCAACTACGCATGGTAAGAGAAGAGTAATCACAGTTTGTGCTGCAGGGCATAAGCTGACTGTTTGCATAGGTCATGAGGATATTTTTTTTTTTCTCCTCTGTAAAGTAATACAGCTAAAGGTACTTTTGAAGGTTGTTTTCGTCTGCCTTCTAAACATTAGATGTTGGCCACTGGTCAAAGGTAGGTTATCTGATGGGATGAACCAATGGTCTGATCTGCTAATTCCTAAATTCCTACGTAAGGCTTTTATTTCCTGCACAGGGAGGTACTGTGCATATGCTGCGCCTTTTCAGAGAGACCATTTTTTGTAAGATGGAATTAAAGCACCAGCTCTGGTCTCTAATTGAAACCAGCAGCATTCAGTAAATTTGAACCACATCTGCATGCTGAGTAGCCCTAGGCGGGCCTCAGCAGTTTCTGTTCCATGCACGGGAACTGTATTTCTGGCAGAAGCTCTTAGAGTTGAGTGAAGAAATTGCAATAAATAATCTACTATATTTATTTCACTTTGTGTGTTTGCTCATGGAACTTCCAGGAGCAGATCAAAATCTCCTCACATGTATTTGATGTTGTTTAACAACAGTTCATTACATGGGCATTGCTTTTTTTTTCCTCCTGATTTGGCTAAGGCTAGCTCTTTGATAATCCAGGCCTGTTGTGAATTCTTGTAAGAAGTGAATTAAAAATTGGCCCTCTCTGAGTAAACAAAAACATGGGTTGAAAATACGTTGGGGTTGATTCTTCCAGGGTGGTTCAATTGCCCAGAAAACTGGGAGAAAGCTACCTTAATTACTGGGAAAATGAGTGGTAAAAAAGAATGTTTTTAATGTTGCTGGTTGTGGCAACTTGGTTTTGTTCTGTTCCTTCCGCTCCTATAGCTGTACAGCCCTGTACAAATTGTATACAGCTGTGCACACAAATGAGCAGCTGGGCAGTTTTGACCATTGGGCAAGATCCCTGGTGGCTGGTGTGTTTTTTTTAAAGAGCAAAAATTAACCTGGCTTGTTTTTTCAGCTTGTGGTTTGCAGCACCATTGGTTAGAAAACATCCTTTTGATTTAAAAACTGAGCAAACTGGAGCAAGCTACTAAAAAGAGAAAATACAGGATACTTACATGCTCTTTGACTGTAATTGCATTTTGGTATCTCATGGGTCCTGATTCAAGCCTGCACATTGGGTTGCTGAGCAAGTGTGCTCTGCTGCAACTCCTGCCTTGCTCGTGGTGTTGAAGCAGCCGGGATTTCACTAGGGGTTTAGTCTTCCGTCTCGGGTTCACAAGTACCAGCGTCTTCCCAAATCCTGCTCCCACCAATCCATTCAAGTTCAGTGCTGTATCTTGTCAGACTGAGGAGGGGAAAGGACTTCCTTTGCTGTAAGAAATGTGACCCTACACCGTAAGGACATTAGCACTAAGGGTTCCTCCCTGCCCTTGTAGCAGGTCAGGAGTCAGCAGGGCCATTTGGTGTCCATCGCACCCAGCCCTGGCTGGGGCTCTGGGAGTCTGCTGGAATGGTTTAATAGGTGCGTTTCTCATGTCTGAGATGGGGAAGTTCTGAGCGGGAAGAATAGCTTATGAATTTTTCTCATATGACAAATATTCTTTTTTCTATCTCATCTTTTCTTGTTTTCTTAGCTTTACCTGGGGTGAGGGATGAGTCATGAAATCTAATGGGTTTTCACAAGAAGAGCCTTGGGCACTGAGCGGGAAAGGACCAGGGAGTGGTGGCTGATTTCTCGAGGGCTGTGATGGAGGTAGGAACTGTCTGTGGCCTCCAGATGAAATGTGGTGGTGCCTCGAGCTCTGATGCCGTGGGAGGCTGCTGGGGAAGCCCCCTCAGTGGAGATGTCCCCCAGGGGGTGCTGGGCTGGATGGGAGCCCTTGTTGTACCTCAGGCTGAGCCCATCAGGTCTTCTCCACCCAAGGTGCCAGCAGGAGGCCGGGGCAGCTGAGGAAAGCAATGACTTGGCTCACTCATCAACCTGCTCAGATGGCCACCTGGCCTGGAGTCAGCCCTGGGGCTTGACGTGGCAGCACCACAGCAGCCTGGGTGGGTGCTTGCTCATTGCCTCAGC